>NC_056708.1:9568968-9927302 GCF_018831695.1 Puntigrus tetrazona | reverse complement strand
GACAGAGCACTCTCAGACACAGTGTGACAGCCGTAGATTACCACTGACCACAGCACTACTACAGTGATTGCAATCAATATAGCAGACGAGAGTTTTAATGAACTGCTCAATTTTGAGCATGTCATGCTTGTTTCAGAATAGAGGAAAGAAAATGCAAAATACAGTTTTAATAGTTTGTCTTGCGACAGATGATCTGTAGGTCTCTTTAAAAGGCTGTTTCCTCAAAATGATTTAACCCTAACATTAAAATAAATAGTACAAAACAGATCTCTTTATGTACTACGATTAATCAACATGAGAAATATTATGATATCTAGAAGATAAAATGTTGAACCTATTTTATCTAGGCTTAAAGTACCGTCTTACACTTCTCTGTTGACAGCTGTGCTAAAACTAAATATTAAAAGTAGAGTGGCAGTTTAATTGTGCAGTCAGGCCGAAAATTGATCAATTACCCACTTAAAGAAATAAAATAATAATAATAATAATAATAATATGTATAAATAGCGAAGAGAAAAAACCCTTTGCTATTCAAACTAAAGGGCCGGGGAACGTAATAAAACGCGCTCCTATCAGAATGAATAATTCGGATCATGGCTAATGAATCCCTTAAAACATGAATATTAATGTTTAGTGCATGTCATGTGTTGTGTGATGTGTCACTCACACTTTATATGGTAACCGAGGGTCCGACGTCAGCGTGATTTTAAACGTTACTTTCGACCTAATGCAGAAAGACACACATATTCACGGAGTTTGTTTATAGACATGATACTTTATAGCACTAAGATAAAGTATTGTTTTATGATAAATGGTTCACTTACATTTTTCTGATTTGTATGGCAGGACCGCACACTGTTTACACGGACCCGGAAGAAGCAAGGACCCGCTGTAACACGTCATCTGTTCAATGGACCTCTCTTTTCCGGCCGTTCCGTTATTTTGCCATTTTTTACGCTGCTAAAGTTAGACCTAATCGATTGGATCATGTGTATGTATTTTATAGAATAAAAAAAATATATGGTGAGCAGACAAAACAGAAAATGTCGTGGCTTTTGCATTTTAGTCAGGCAAGTTTCAAGCCGACTTGAAGTGGGTATTACCGTAAAGCGTGTTATTAATGCAACTCGGCTTTTAAGAGCATGTAAAATGAAAGGAAACAGTGATTCATTTTTATATACACGGCGGCCCTAAAATGATTTTACCACGTAAAATGTATAAATAGCCTACTTATTTTATTGCTGTAAAAACTATTAAATAAGTTGTTTGCTATCTAAAGACATATTATCGAAACTTTTCTAACATTAGGCTAATATTACTGCCTTTAACAGCTGGTCTAAATTTCATAAATGGACAGAAAATCAGTACCTTTTGTCATTTGAAACTTTTAAAGTGTGAACGGTCAGATTTTGAGTTAAATCTTAGAGATAAAAATGTAGAAAATGTAGTCAATGCCATTTAGTTGTTGATTTTCTGCTCATTATTTAAATGAAATGAAATTAGGTCTACAAAAATAATTATCATTGTACTTTTTATCATTGTTCTTGAGAAACTTTTAACATCAGAGGTACTAGAACAGAAACAAAGCAGTAACTTAAAAAAAAAAAAAAAAAAAAAAAAAGAATAAATTTTGTTCAAACCAGTAGTGAGTCATTTTTCTTACCCATTTCCGCATATGTTGAGTTAATTCACAGTATCTGGGAGACCCAGTGCTGCGTTTCACTCTTTTTAGACTATTATTTATTGGCAGACGTTCAGAGGACTTAGTAAGGACGTTATTTATTTATTTATTTGTATTTTTTCATGTCTCATATCTCCAATGCAACGCCTGAACCGATGTGCCACAGCTTCAAATAGAAAACCCAGCATCAGTGTAGCAACACAGATAGAAATAAGCCTGCATGTAATACTCACATAATTTTTCACATACAAAAAGCCCACTTAAGCCCAATTAGGAATCGGGGGTGGACCGGTGTTGGAACAATTGATTTAATCACATTTAAATACACATTTGCCATAATCCGTTTGGCCCAGAGGTCTGTTTTCTGGCTGGTCTCAGAGTGCAGCTTCTATAGCGCTGGCGGCTACTGGATTTAAGGAGGGCTGGAAGCTAACTTGAGTCTCATGAGTCATCCTCATAAAGCCAACCCTGCTTGCTGGCACCATAGGGCACACTGCCAGCAGCTTCTCTAGAGGGACATGTGGGTGTTGAAGAAAACAGACTTCTCTGTGTGACTCCAAACCCAAATTCACCAGACGC
Source organism: Puntigrus tetrazona (assembly GCF_018831695.1). Classification (NCBI taxonomy): domain Eukaryota; kingdom Metazoa; phylum Chordata; class Actinopteri; order Cypriniformes; family Cyprinidae; genus Puntigrus; species Puntigrus tetrazona. The sequence goes on along the minus strand of NC_056708.1, from coordinate 9,925,042 downwards.
TGACAGTTTTGCAGGAGTCCATTACGTTTTTGTCACAGGCTTATTGAAACCACTTAGATAAAGCGGAAAAGTCGTTCCTGCGAATACAAACCTGCATCGTTACCAACACTGAAAGTAGTTTTGCATCTTCAAATTGCGCCCAGAGACAGGAGCCGTGGCGCCTTCAAAACACAAGCGTTCAATTATGCACTCTAAGTCTTCAGTAATTAATATTACAGACGTACGCAGAAAGACCTTTGAACAAAAGCCCGTTCCTTTCTTTGACAGACACCTCCTGGAGGAATTTCCTGACTCTGTCGTCTAAATCCTAACTATGTCCCGTGCTGAGGCTCGTAGTGAGTCATTTGTGGAGACAAGCAGCTGTGCCGTTCCCGTGGTGATGAGGGTGAGAAACAAAAATCATCGCTCATACTGTCAGATGAACTTTTTTGTACATGCAATCTAACGAGTAATTCAGCTGTGACAAATGAAGGCAGAAAATAGATGTGGCGAACACTTCAAACGATGCGAGATTACATCAGGATTATTTGCACGATGTCGCATGATAAACGCACTAGAGATTTGTTAAAGGAAATGCAAAATAAATGAAATTTACATGAAAAAAACCCAAATAAAGTTATTGTTAGTAATGTATAAAGTAGTAATAATGTTTAACAAAAATTTTAAATATGTCTCTTACTGTGTTATATTTTAACATTAGTTGTCATGTTGTCAAATGTCATATTTATTGATTGGTTAATTACAAAATATGATGCAACAGTATAACTTGTATCAGTCATCATGGATTAAAAATAATAAACTATAAAATAATAATGTTATAAAAGTGATATATATATATATATATATATATATATATATATATATATATATATATATATATATATATATATATATATATATATATATATAGAATATTCTTATTAATTACAAAATTATCATATTTAAATAATTAAATAATAATTAATACATTATAATCTAATCTAATCTAATCAAATATATAAATATAATATAATTAACATTTTTACTTCTGTATAAAAGGACCTATTTTCTTTTACAAAAGATATTCCACAAGAAATATTATAAAATAATACCCTATTTTGAATAAAATGTAACATTTCAACGTGTGAAACATTTTGCTGGGTCTAACATTCAACAAGATCAGGAACATGCAATAACAAAATAAAAAAAAGGACAATTAAGGTAGTGTTTCACAGAAACATTATATCATCAGGCTCCATACAAATTCAAATCATGTCTTTATGAGTAAGCCCTTTAATGTTTTCTTTTTCTTCTTGTTCTTTTTGAATTTGGACAGACTTAAATTAATGTGTGAATTGATAACACCTTCTTCTGTCCAAGCTTGTCAGGATATGAGCATTTATTTATTTATAATGCAAGGCAGTATTTAGAGGAATTGAAACGAAGCCAGTTTCAAAGTGTCCTTGTTTGCTGTCCATGGTGCTGAAAAATCTAGAGCAAAAGACCTGAAGAACCTCTGTCTACACTATAAGAGCAATGCAGCCTTACAAGCCAAACATAGAAAACCCGCTGTACCTAAAGCAGGGACTGTTCATATCCTTTTTTCTCCAATCATCCAACTGATTTCATAAAATTGAGATATCCAAGCAGTGAAATTTGCAATATGTGATTTAAAATGAGTCATATTTTTGGAGGATGAGGAATCTTTGTTTGCCGTGTTTCTAAAAATAAAACCTTCCACACCTACACGTATGGTCCTTCTGTACCGTGATTTCATAGCCATTGTGTTTGCATTCACAGCAAGATTCGTATAGGCGGCCATAGGCCTTTATCGTAACCATTTCCTCTTGCATCGTCTTGAGCGTGACACCTCACCTATGCTATAAATAACGCGCAGAGTCGGTTTGTGGTTCCTCAGGGCTCGACAGCTGAATCTAGATGGCTATTTCAGTCAGAATCGGGTTGTTTTTGGGAGGCGGGAGGATTTGGACAGCTTAGAACATCTGCTGGCTCTTGATAAGGGCAAAGGAGTGTGGCATCCTCGGTGCAGTGGAACAGACGAGTGTTAAGGAGGCTCTGGACTGCCCTCAGGGATATCTCTACTTGCTCTTGTGCACAAAGTTCTCGTCTGTTCTTGATATACCAACAAAACACAATGTATGCCCGTTGTGTTGGAATCCAGTAGTTCAGTTGTAACGCTTAAATAATTATATTTAAACTCAACAGTGTAAGGATTGGCTCTCAAAGAAAGAGCAGACTCTGAATCATTGAAATGAGTCATTTTTAAAGCGAATCCCAAGCCGTTTCATGTTGACGTCTGAGTTAAATATTAGCCCACCCACTAGTTGGTCTTTTGGCACCAAGTGTCGCTTTCGGACTGGTTGAATGCTCACAAACATCGTTTTAAATGAAATCGACCAATCACTTGAGAGGTTTGGAAATATTAATCTTTTGAAATCGGTAAATAAGTAAAGGGAAAAATAAATGCATGTCAACTTTTGTTTGGGACTCCCAAAACCAAAACATGAACCAGTCATACACATAATAGGGCCAATTTAATTGTATAAAAATGTATGTTCATTATGTAAAAAATTAATTGATAAAGAACTTTTTGTCATGCACTAAAGATGCTTCAATGTCTGAGCAATGCTTAGTGCCAGTCATTTGTAAAAAATGGGCCTCTTTTGTGTCCTGGTAATTCTCTCCATTTATAATGTTTAGAAATGCCGACAAGTGCTACATGCCTTTTTGAAAAGAACAGAACAGCGTTTCATTCAGCTTTAAACACCTTTGAATGTACCTGTCAGCTCCCAACCGGAGTGCTCGTGCATCAAAAGAAAGAAAAAATAAAATGCAGAAAAGGTCAACATTGTGCTTCAATTACGTATATTCTAGAAACAAAGAACATGTGCAATCATTTCATAAGATTGAATGCCCTGCTATTACTAATCTTCTATTGTATTTGTTCTGCCACGCGTTTTAAGTGCTATTGAAGTACGCTCTCTGCTTCAGACCTTCATCAGGCAAAATTAACTGTAATTGTTGAAAATTAGCCTACGTAAAACAGCCAGGATGAAATGATTTTATTGGAAGTTCAGTGCAAGTTCCTTAGTAAGGTATTCGTACTGTATGTTGTACTTTAACTCTAATTAAACTAGCACTGTGCTGAACACCTACAGTACACTCACTTCATTCAAGGTGCCCGAAAGTAGTTCGACAGAGCGTCACAATTTGGTTCCAGACTGAAAGGTTGAGCAACAAAGAGGACCCAGTGCTACTTGGTCACTGTGACATTTTGCAGTGCTGCAGATTTTGTCAAGGGTCACATCAGAAGATCTAGACAAAAGTGGCTGTTTAATATAGCAAACTGTTTTGTCATGTGACAGTATATCGGAAAGTACATTTTCATATCCATTCGTTTGGTGAAAATATTTTGCAGCTGAAATAAAATAAATATTAAAAAGCTACTAATGGAAAAAGCATAATCGCTATTAGCAACGAAATAGTTGAAGCTGATGTACAAAAATTAATAAACTATAACTGAAGTGAAAAACAAAAACAGAAGCAAAAACTTGAACTAAATTTAGTAAAGCAAAACTGAAAATAAAAATAAATATAATGTATTAAGAATAAATCTATAATATATATATAAATCTATAATATATATATATATAAATCTATAATATAAATCTATAATATATATATATAAATCTATAATATATATATATAAATCTATATATATTATATATATAAATCTATATATATTATATATATAAATCTATATATATTATATATATATATATATATATATATATATATATATATATATATATATATATATATATATATATATATATATATATATATAAAAAAATGACTTTTTAGATGAAAACATAATTGTTATTTGTAACAAAACAGAGTAAAAATAAATAATCAAATTGAAAGCTAAAAAAAACCAAAAACTAAAATTAAAATTTGACAAAATCTAATTTAAAATGTTAAACTGTACATATTAAAAATGACCTCTGATTTAATTTCTGAGATTAATTTAAACTTATCTAAATGGACCACCTAGGTAAACCTATATTAAATGTGTGTTGAATGTGCTGTTCTAACTGCCAACAGCTCTGAACAGATAAAAGGCAGTATGTTTTTTTGATTAACTTTAATTTATTTTGCTCTTATGCATGGTTAGTTATGCTGATTTCTTTCCAAGAAATCCAAGTTCCATAGCTACTGCAAAAATACAAACAAAGTCGACAAAGGCATTTTCGGAGGAATATATTCCACGTCTGCAAGTCTGTTGGTGGTAGTCACGCTTGTTTTAAATCGAGTAGTTCACAATAAGCAGAAAGGTGTCCAGGTGAACAGATAATCACCATTTTATCTGATTCACTCCGTTCAGGTCCACCAATTCTATTAGATTCAACAATTCTGGACACAGTTCAACCTTATCTGGTCAAACAGAGGTTGTGCCAATATGTAGGATTTAATCGATTAAATGTATTTTCAATTGGATTACACAACCATTTGTGTCCACTTGATTGGTTCTATGGGCTGCGCTGACCTGAAACGACAGGGAGCAAATAAGCTAAATGGTTCAGCTAAGACAAAGGCAATCAAAGCCCACTTTAACCGTGTAGAGCTACAGCTGATTTCTTAACATGAAGTGAACTGTGTTAATCTAAGAGGGAGACAGTTGCTCATCAGGGCTTCCAGCGATTTTCGAAAGCCTGTTTATCTCTGAGAGAAATCCATACACGCATTCTGTGTCTAGATCGTGACATATTCTGTCTTTACACCGGATTAAAAGTCAACATTTTACTCTTGCGTACTTGAAACGGGTAACACTTTACAATAAGGTGTCGTTAGTTAATGTATTAACTATCACGAACAAACAATGAACAATACATGTGTTTATTCATCTTTGGTAATGTTAGTTCATGTAAAATTAATAAATGCAGTAGGAGTGTTGTTCATTATTAGTTCATGTTAACTTATGTTAAGTAATGTTAACTAATAAACATTAAATGTAAAGTATTACCTTGAAATGCACTCTTTAAAGCAATGGTTCAATGAAGAAATTAAAACTTGCTGAAAATGTGCTCATCCTCGCGAAACACATAAGTTTGTCTGTTGATCTGAAGAGGTTTGGAGAAATTTTGCATTATACCACTTGCTCATCCACTGCAGTGAATAGGTGCCGTCAGAATAAATGTCCAAACAGCTGATGTGAAAACATAATACACAAATAACACACACAACTCCAGTCCATCGGTTAACATCCTGTGAAGAGAAAAGCTGCATGCTTGTGAAAAACTAATTAAATCAAGACATTTTAGCTTCTGGCTAATACAGGGAGTGCAGAATTATTAGGCAAGTAGTATTTTTGAGGATTAATTTTATTGAACAACGTTGTCAATGAACCCAAAAAACACAATATCAAAGCTGAATATTTTTGGAAGTAGTTTTTAGTTTTAGCTATTTTAGGAGGATATCCGTGTGTGCAGGTGGCTATTACTGTGCATAATTAGGCAACTTAAACATGTACCCATTTCAATTTTTTATTTTCACCAGTGAAACCAATATAACATCTCAACAGTCACAAATATACATTTCTGACATTCAAAAATAAAACCAAAACAAATCAGTGACCAATATAGCCATCTTTCTTTGCAAGGACACTCAAAAGCCTGCCATCCATGGATTCTGTCAGTGTTTTGATCGGTTCACCATCAACATTGTGTGCAGCAGCAACCACAGCCTCCCAGACACTGTTCAGAGAGGTGTACTGTTTTCCCTCCTTGTAAATCTCACATTTCATGATGGACCACAGGTTCTCTATGGGGTTCAGATCAGGTGAACAAGGAGGCCAAGTCATTAGTTTTTCTTCTTTTAGACTCGTTCTTGCCAGCCGTGCTGTGAAGTACTTGGATGCGTGTGATGGAGCATTGTCCTGCATGAAAATCATGTTTTTCTTGAAGGATGCAGACTTCCTGTACCACTGCTTGAAGAAGGTGTCTTCTAGAAACTGGCAGGAGGACTGGGAGTTGAGCTCGACTCCATCCTCAACCCGAAAAGACCCACAAGCTTTGATGATACCAGCCCAAACCAGTACTCCACCTCCACCTTGATGGTGTCCGAGTCGGACTGGAGCTCTCTGCCCTTTACCGATCCAGCCACAGGCCCATCAAGACTCACTCTCATTTCATCAGTCCATAAAACCTTAGAAAAATCAGTCTTGAGATATTTCTTGGCCCAGTCTTGACGTTTCAGCTTGTGTGTCTTGTTCAGTGGTCGTCGTTTTTCAGCCTTTCTTACCTTGGCCACGTCTCTGAGTCTTGCACACCTTGTGCTTTTGGGCACTCCAGTGATGTTGCAGCTCTGAAATATGGCAAAACTGGTGGCAAGTGGCATCTTGGCAGCTGCATGCTTGACTTTTCTCAGTTCACGGGCAGTTATTTTGTGCCTTGGTTTTTCCACACGCTTCTTGCGACCCTGTTGACTATTTTGAATGAAACTCTTGATTGTTCAATGAGCACGCTTCAGAAGCTTGGCAATTTTAAGAGTGCTGCATCCCTCTGCAAGATATCTCACTATTTTTGACTTTTCGGAGCCTGTCAAGTCCTTCTTTTGACCCATTTTGCCAAAGGAAAGGAAGTTGTCTAATAATTATGCACACCTGATATAGGGTGTTGATGTCATTAGACCACACCCCTTCTCATTACTGAGATGCACATCACCTAATATGCTTAATTGGTAGTAGGCTTTTCGAGCCTATACAGCTTGGAGTAAGAGAACATGCATAAAGAGGATGATGTGGTCAAAATACTCATTTGCCTAATAATTCTGCACTCCCTGTATATAAAACCCATAATACTGCTGTCTTGTGAAAATCAGGAGAGAAATATGCACAGATCAAGCACTGTTTGAGAGCAAAAACAGTCCAAAACAATTCTAAAGCAGTGAATTTTGACAACATTTTCTATGTAGCGAGAATTAATATGGACCTGAACTGTGGTTTTAAAAAGTTGAAATGTCTTGGTGGATTTGCTGCTTATTGCTTCACAAGATGTTAACTGATAGACTGGAGATTTAATAATTATTTGTGAATCATTGTGTTTTTATCAGCTGTTTGCGCTCTCATTCTGACGGCACCCATTCACTGCAGGGGATCCATTTGTGAGCAAGTGATGTAATGCTAAATTTCCCCCAAATAGTTCTGATGAATACAAACTCTTGAATGGCCTTAATGTGAGCGTACACTTTCATTTTTGGATAAGCTAATCCTTTCATTTTTATTGAGCCATGGCAGATTTGCCGATTGTGGCAAATAGATGCTAAATTACTATAAAGTGGAACTTCTCCAATGCCGCTTGTAAAATACAGAGGTTTTGCTGGTGATTGAATTGTGTCAGTGTAGTCCAGATGTCTATATTTTTTACCCTTCATGCAGATTTTATTGATTTCAGCACGCTATACATCAACCATCTTCACGTCTACTTGCTCCTGACAGGTCCCTGCGATCTGTAATCTCCATGCCAAATACAATCAGAGTTCTAGGCCATAACAGAGAACAACTTCGCAGGTGGAAAATGCAAATCCACGTTCATTTGCCATTTGATGTTTTCTTTTCTGCGTTTCATCTAAAACATTTTTTTAGGACCTGATTTTGTCATGCGTTAAGGTATTCAGCTTCTGTGGTGAAGAATTTCACATTTTTGCATGTTCGATCAATATGCAAATCGGTAATCATAAGCAGCCAAGGATGGCAAATAAATGTGTGTACACCTGAAAGCTGACATGCTGTGAGTCATTATGATTAAAATGCAATTCAGTGATCATAAGATCAAAACAAAGCCACAGATGCCCCATTTTAGTGATTATAAGAAATGACAGTCTACATCTAAACATCATTAACATTGCCAGAAACATTTTCTTCTTTTATTGTGGGTTTGAGAAGAGATATATTTGTTTTTGTGGCATGGGCATGTTCAGGAAGGCTAAGGGCAGTGGGGTTTTTTTTCTATCCCTCTATGTACAACTTTAATTCAGTTCACAATAATATGATTTTTTTATCTGATCAATCAGATCCCAAGTCCTGAGAGCAATCTTTATGAACGGTTCACCCAAAAATGTACCCTCAGGCCAAGATATAGATGAGTTTGTTTCTTGAAATTAAAATAATAATAGCATTACATCACTTGCTCTTCAATGGATCCTCTACAGTGAATGGGTGCCGTCAGAACAGCTGATAAAAGCATCGCAGTAATCCAAACTGCGGCTTCCAACATAAATATGAGTCGTCTGAATGAAATTGCTTTCTCCAGTGAAAATCTTGTCACATCTGCTTCAGAAGAGAAATATGCACAGATCGTATCACAAGACATTAATTAACAGACGGCACCCAGTTACTGCGGAGTATTAATTTATGCATGTAATGCTTATAAATGTGTCTAAATCTGTCTAAAGAAACAAACTCATTGCCTGAGGGCGAGTATGTTTTAAGCGAATTTGAATTTATGTTCATACATGTGTTTTCATTTTCAAGCTTACATTTATAGCTTTTTTCTTCATTTTATAAGTGGAGAGTCTGACTGGAATTTTTTTTCAGTTCTTCTTTTATATCTCTATATTTAGCTTTCATGATCAGGCTCTGATGACAAGGAGTCAGAGGCCTGAACCGTAATCACAGATTTGCTAATTAGCGCCTTGAGCTTTATTTAGTGCGTGGGCAGCTGAGACTCGCTCTGAAATAACATCGAGGAGGTACAGCTACATTTAAATGATCAATAATCTCACGCTTATTATGGCGCCATAATTGACTGCCCAACTGTTTTTGTGCTCATTATAAAGTCCAGCGTGCAACTTTAATGCAGCGTTTCAGTGTGTTACATTACATTGTGAAATTACATTACATTTGTTTCATACAATGAGATCTAGACAAAAGTGCCTGTTTAATCTAACAAACTGTTTTGTCATGACAATATATTATAATATTTTATTAACGTGATTTAATAAGGCTAAATCAATGAATAAATAGAAATAAAATACACTTTTTAGATGAAAAAATATTTTTTGTAACAAAGTAGATAAAATAAAAGTGAAAGCTAAAAAAAAGCTTAAACTTTAAACTGAAATCTGAAAATATAATAAAATTGAATTTAAACTAGAAGTCAAATATGATATCTGTCACGGGTGTGATAAGCAGTAGAGCACACAATGAGTATAAATGAAAATAAAGAGTTTTAATCTATTCTGATGCCTAAATAAACAATATAAATACTGGCAGGCAGATAAGACAAGATCACACGCACATAAAGATGAGATCGGACAAGTGGAACAGAAAACACAGGACTTAAATATTCAACGGAATCACTTAATAAACAAGACACAGGTGTAAACGCTGAGACAATTAACTGAAAGTAGGTCAAACGGAACACACGGCACACGACAAAAACAATAACACAAGTCCAGAGAACGTGACAATATCTAAATATTTTATTATTTATATTATTGTTTTATACATACATATATATATATATATATATATATATATATATATATATATATATATATATATATATATATATATATATATATATATATATTTTTTTATTATTTTTTTTTTTACTTTTTAATTATTATGATATATCAATATTTGTTATATTTGTTAGTATATTCATCCATGAACATTCAATAAATAAATCATAAATTTGATCTGTTTTTATTCTTGAATGCTAGCTTCTATCCTGTACATAAAATACACCCACTGCCTTCGTCACATTTTCAGGCATCACCTACTAACCCTTTAATGAAGCATGTGCAGCTGGAGACATGCACCAAGCTTTGCGTCATCTAATATTGTTGTCATCTTCCTCAAACGTCCGCTTTTGGCTCCTCGGTTCAATGTGGCGCCTGCCCCATTAACAGATGTCATACAGGCAAAGACATATAGACACACACTGTGAGCTCAACCTTTATAAAGTACTACGCTTTTTTTATTATCTCTGCCGAAACACAAGTAGAATGAAATCTATTTCTCATGTCTTGCAGTGATAATGAAGGATTGCTTATTTCAAGAGCAGAATGCCTCATTAAAGTTGCCTCTTTCACTTGAAATTGTACTTCAGGGTGACATAGACAGACATAGACATGGACTTTATATTTTTTTAGCGGCATAATTCAGGGCCAATGGGTTAGATCACTGGGTTTGCCTCACCTCTTAGTTTTTATAATGGACATTAAAAGGTTACTCCACCCCAATATGAAAATGTTGTTATCAATCCATAATACCTTAAATTGCGTTCCGAAGACAAACAAAGTTTAGGTAAGTGATCAATAACAAAATGTTCATTTTGGGGTGGAGTAACCCTTTAAGTGCCAACCCAGCATAATACAAAAATGATCAATGATAATACATATCAAAATGATTGTCAATGGTTTTGTTATCAGACACGTCTTGTTTTGTATGTGTGTGTGTGTGTGTGTGTGTGTGTGTGTGTGTGTGTGGTGGCATTTGACATTTGGAAAAAAAGTATGTCATAAGTACATCACCCATTATACTGGAATATTGTTACACTTGATATTAAGTTTACTTCCAACTTTCCTTATGCATATTTTCCTACATAGCAGGAGAAAAAAAATCACTTGCTAAAGTCACTGACAAATGCTTGAAACCGGTGCTAGTTCATATGAATGACAACATGTATCTCTTTACTTAAAGCCTTTATGTAAAATGCATTATGAAAGTAATAATGTATTAATTATGCTTGGCAATGCACCTTATAATGCATTATACAATCCCGTGAATAATTGTAACCGCAGACAATACATTATAACACATCAATTTATTGTTACTCTGTGCATTTTAAATTTGGTTATAATTACTGACAACAAGATATAATGCATTACAACCCACAATATATTTAATTATAATGCTTTATCATTTTAATAACCCTTTATAATGCATTATAAATAAAGGCTTTGAGTAAAAAATAAAGAAGCCCATGGGATATTTAGCATGCTAAACATCTGGACCTGTTTGCGACTGCAGTGTGAAATGTGTTTGGACCAGAAATGACATCGCCAATGACCTATAGCCAATGAGAGGGAAGAAAAACAGAGATACTGAGAAATGTCGTGAGGCAAGATACAATATCAGGGTTGTATTTGGAGGTTAATCTTTCAAACTGCATTGATGCGCAAAACCTTGTCTTTCTCCTCACTTCTCCAACTTAATGTCGACTAGAAACAGCGCCTGTTCCAAATCATTGATCTCTCCCTTGGCAACACCCGTGGGCTCCATTGAGGTCTACACGTTGAGGACAGTGATAACGTATCGCTTTCTTTATTGTGTAGGATGTTTATTAGGAACTTCCCGAACCCCAAAAAATGAACAGATTGTAACACAGGATACCTAAACGTAACAAATGATTTATTCAGAAAACCCACCGGATGATCGCATGTGCATCTGTCTGTGTCACACACAGAAGCAGAAAGAAGGAGACGGAGAGAGAGAGAGAGAGAAAAGGTAGCGAGACAGAGAGGCGCTAAATATAGAACAGCCCCATGTTGAGAGGCAGTTGAATTTCCACTTCACAGAAGGAAAAGTGAATCATCTGGATATTTTTGTACCGCTGCAGAGGGAAATGATTTCAGAGCAGTTATTGATTGACAACACAGCACACCTGTAGACAGGAAATGGATTTTTGGCACTGGATTCAGAATCCACATCGAGCTGTTATTGCTCTGCGGTTGGTCCGTAGGTGCTCAATTGCTTCACACTGCGACATTTAACTGCTTTTCTCCAAAAGTGTTTTTTCTTTTTATTATAGATTTTTTTTTAAATCCTACATTACAACTGTAAGCCATCTGTAGTGGGCTTTCCCCACAATTTGTGTTGCAGGATCACCCAGAGGTCAGTTTGTTTTAGTCGTTTGAGCTTCGCTACGTTTGACAGACGCATAAGCGCGAATGCCCTTTTCCATTTTTTGTGCAGAATTAATTTTAAATCACAGGAACTTGCGCACGGCCACAATACCTAATTATGCAATCTGGCTCCTTAATAACCGTTTCTCTGAAATAACGTAACAGCTTTTACGTGAAATCCACATGAAACGGATTTCGAGTTTCTTGCCCGTAATTGTTTAACGTTTCAAGCATTTCTGTTTTTTTTTTTTATGCATTTACCAATAAATGAGACCCATATCCACTGACTGTTACATATTTGATTATTCTGTTGCCAACAGCAACATTTGGCACCTGCTGCTGTGTACATTACTGCTAATCAAAAAATCAATTACCCACATGATTCATTTGTGTCTAATCTCAAGGACTCCATTCGAGTTTACATCCTAAATTGTTCGCAGCTGCTGTTCCAAAATGATAACAGTTTTCCTTAAGTCCGTCTATGCAACAACGACTACAAAAAACGAGCTAAAAACCAAACCAGAAGAGTTCACTGTGTATACTACTAATTACCACACAGCAGGCTTTCCAAAGGTCCAGTTATACAACAGAATGCAGTTTATGTGGTTGTTGTATGCATAGCACAGCTGCAAACCAGTCACTTAAAATTACAGTGTGAGGCTCACGACACGATCCTGCTCTGTGATCTTGATCATTAGTTCTATAATTCGTGTTTTTTTTTTAAGTCATCATGTAGGCGTGTAGGACATGATTGTCAGTGGATGATAATGAATGTTAGTACAAAGAAAGTATGTCTGTGGATATCTTTAACGGGGTTGAGACGGACACTTTTCACACAAGCCAATAAATATCTGAGGAATGTCAGTATGTTGGACAGTAATTTGAAGGGCAGATGATGACCACCTGGGGGATATAATCAAGCCTGTTTCTCTTTGATCCTCAGTTCCATATATATGTGGCTCAAGCTTGTATGACAATCCCTGAGGCTTAGATCAAAAATAATATATCATTAGAACATAAATACAATAGATGGGTCTGGGTGAATCACGTCAGATGCAGCGATTATGGTCATATTACAGCTTTATGTTCAGATCTTTTTTTTTTTTCATAAGATGTTTACAACTTATACATTTTAAAAGTACGATACATGTTTGCTGAATCATATGTAAAAAAATAAAATCGGTGCGCCTAATGCTCTTCCCACCACTTAAAAATACACAAAACTCCATTACTGGTAATTTTGGTCATTTTTCTAATGCGTATTGATTATGGTAGCCCGCATGCATGTACAGCGCATAGATGATATTACTTGAATGTACTGTATCAGTGCCTGATTGCGCATGAGGAAAATGGGTTTGTCTTTGTGGTTTGGGGTGGCCTCATGTCTAAACTGATTTGTTTGCATTTGCGTCCAGCCACATTACAGAAAAAAACAACAGTGTCCCTCTCTCTCCCTGCCACAATCAACATGGCAAACAGGAAACCGCTGGCAATAAAAAACAGCTAAAGTGGCCCTAATGTGTTCAGAGAGGAGAACAGGAAGCCATTTCAGTGCCATTTGATGTTTCTACTCAAAAAGGCCAAACACGACTACTGTAAGACAGACAGAGAGAGAGAGCATTAAAAATTAATGTCTATTAAAGTCCTTTTCTTTTTTAAATGTAACTTTATTTTATTATTTTGCTCAATAGTCATGTATTGAATTGAGTTGACTTCACTATTACTTGTACAGTGCTTTTCACGTTTTCTTAAAGTAACTGCGTCAAAGTAATGGCAGTTCTAAACCTTCCAGTAAGTTAACCTCAAAAGCTCAAATGAAAACAATGAACACATTAAAGTAATGTTCACACAAACACATTAAAGCGTGTGATCATCACGATTGCAAGTTTTGATATATAATTTATTTGATTTGCCCGTGTGCTTGCACATTCCAGATTGTGCAGATGTGGTATTTTTCATTTGCTCTTTTTGGAGGTTACCTCATTTTGCCAGAATCATTTATTCAACTGATTCATTCAAATCACTGATTCATTCAGAAAAGAAACAAGTGACTGCTGTTGTGACTGAATCTATCGCACAGATTTGTGCAAAAACTGACTCAGTCAGGAATGAAATACATGATTCTTGAAGACAATATTGTGTATAAAATGAAACAGTACCACACAGTCCTACAGCTAGACGTATTTTTATATTGCAGAGTTCCCATTACATATTGACTCATTTTTTGTACTTCTTATTGAATCTAGTTTTAAGATATTTGAAACCGGTAATGGAACATTACATTTGTGTTGAAGTGAATTTAATTGTATATCTCATAGTACAGTGATAATTTCTTCAAAATATGCATTCTAAATCTTTTTTTTTTTGTCAAGCAGCTCTTATTCTATAAATAGCACTGGCTTTTTTTAATAAACAGCTCAGAGTGGCAGGGTTGATTAAATCTCAGCAATGTCTTATCTTAATTGTTATACCTCTCGAAAACATCGCTCTTCACTCTGATTTCAGTCCTTGCTAGTCAATTATGAAGCAGGATTGCATTTCAAGTCCCTATGAGTCTCTTCTAAAGCAAAGCACGATGAATACATTTTTTTAGTAATGTTGTTTGGCAAATCCCAGTAATACAGTGTCACAAAATAACATGGAAAACCTTCACAGAACATTTTTTGGCTGAATATAATGAGGTTTATATGCAGAAAAACAGACTCCAGCGGAATATAGCACTGCAGAGTCAACAGTATGAACAGCTGAAAGCACCTGCTATTTTCAGATCCTTCCTTTAGGTGAAATCTCATTCGGTGGCATTCATGTCACACCGTCTGGATGAGCAGCCTTTGAGGAGATCTTTGAACCGTGTGGAGAACAACTTATGTTCTTAGATTATATAATTTTTTGAGCACCAGTCCTAGTGTGATTCAACAGACTAAATGAACCCTATACAGGTTTTAATGAGATATTACGACCTTTTAAAGACTTAGTAAATAATTGATTTCCTAGTGAGCATCATTAGCACCGCACCGCCTCTTTAAAGCATTGTACTGAATTAAAAACACAAAATATATATATTTATTCAGATCATTAACACAATGATATTTTGTGTACAACTTATGAGTTTTATAGTGGTTCATTTAAACTGATTAACAAGTTTCTTCAAAGCATTTCCTAAGCCTTGCCTGGCCCGCTGTAGCCTGCCAGGTTCTCCTTCAGTTGGTTTGAGTGGTTTTTCAGCCTGAGCTGGCAGATGGGGCGGCAGCAGAGGTTACAGTCATTACCTCACTCTCAGAAAAACACTCTCCAGCCCTCTGGGCTCCATTAGTTTTTCCTTTCCGCACTTACCAGCACAACACGCACTTCATTGTTAGTCTGTTTGACAGGAGTGAAGTGTTGGCTTTCATTGGAGCCACAAGCGTTACTCGATTATGATTCTATTCACCCTAAAGAAGTCGGGGATGGTCTGTCTTCCTCTTTGACTTGTTACCAGATAATTGCACAATAAATTTTTACTCTGGGCCATTCTTCATTCCGAGTAAGATGGTTTAATGGGTTCACTTTCAAAATCATGCAGTTTATGACCATGTGAAACATTTGCTATCGATTTTATTGATAGGAAATATGAGAAGTTTTTATATATGTGCTGTTATTTACTCAGTCTTATGCTATTCCAAATTTTTGTTCATTGAAACACAAGACTAGAAACCAGTCTTGCCATATGGATTTAATAGTGAATGAATGAATAAAATAAATTTTGAATGAACAAAATAAATAAATGAATAAAAAGATAAATAAAAATAAGACAGTCTATTACAAACGACTTTAGTTCATCTAATGAATAAAATCGAGTCTACTGAGTGTTAAAAGGTCTGTCAGGGCGACAAAAGATTTTTTCCTTAGTATTTGCCTCATAAACTAAAGTCAAACATTTATGAGATGCAATGAGATGCACATATACTGTCACGGTGTGGTTTAGCGTGAAGGAGCACTCGACGAGAATAAATAAACTAAAACAGATTTAATCCTCTTCAAACGGACAAAATAATAATACACAAGTAGGCAGGCAGAACATAAACCACACGTATTAACCTCAGCAATCACACAGGACTTAAATACACAAGGAAATCACTAAATTAACTAGACACAGGTGAAGACAATCATACAATTAACAGGAACCGAAGGTAGGGCACACAGAGCACATGGCACACAACAAAAAACAACAACAAAAGAGTCCTTCAATGCTTACAAATACAAATACTTGAGTAAACAAGGTAAACAAAACAACTTTTGCTAGCAACATGTACAGAGAATTTTTGTTCAGTTCACACAAAAACTGCAAAAAAAAACTGATTTCTAAAAATTCTTTGTTCAGTCTACTTTTTTACATTGGTTAGTAGACCTTTTAAGCAAACAAAATGAGAGGATTTGAAAAAAATAAATAAATGCAAAATATTTCTTGCCAGTGGTGAATACATGCAATTGAAATGAACAGCAGTAATCTAAAGGCACACTGTGAAATAAAAAGCCATTTAAATGTAATGCAGCAAGCCTATTGGCTGTGTATGCAACATGAATCAATCAGCTTTTTCCAAGTAGTTCAACGCTTCAACGCTTTGAATATCATCAGTTTGCATAATCTGTCAAGAGAATCATGACAGAAACTACATGTGGAACAGGGCTGTAAAATAAAGTGCTACAGACAATTACTGTGGTGTTTTATCTGTAGTGAGCTGTTGTTTATAGAAAGACCTGTGTAACAACACAACGTAACTTTTGTGAGAAATAATAGTATATGGGTTTATGAGGGTGTGACAATAATGACTGAATCGTCATTTAGGGACTATACCCTGAATGCCGAAACAACAGCAATCATAAACCAGAGTGCTTTCTGTTTTAAATGTTCACACTGTTAATGGTGTTCTCAGCTCTTGTAGATTGTGTTCTGTAATAACAAGCTTTTTCTGACATTTTGAGTGCACAGTCAAGAACTAAGACACAACCTTGATCTCCAAAAAGCCTTTGCTATTTTATTCTGTTTAGACTGAAATAACACAAAAGGAAACAAGACTGATACGTTATATTGCGATAACCTTCTGTCGTAAGTTTTCTCTGAAGCCTTAAGATTTCTCGGCAAGAAATGAATTAGGTTTGATTTTTCAGCCCTATTCAAAATCCATCTTCTCATGGTGAGAAGTAATTATCTGGACCCTTGAAATGGAACAAATCCAACTGTTTTGTTGACTTAACTTGACTTGTCAATCATGCGAACTGAACTCCAGAAACAGATGAACTATTTAAAACTCTCCCTTATCTGTCACCAGCAAATTGACCCTTTATTTGTTAAAACATATGAGTAAATCCATTATTTTCTGTTTTCGTCCTCATTATTTTTTAAATGCGTCTCAAAATTGCTATTTCCTCTTAAGCCTATGGGTGACTTAAAATGATGAATTTTAAAATACTGTTGGGCTTTTGTGTTTTGGAGTGAAAATTCTGCAGATGCATTTGTGGCGGATCAGAATTGTCTTAAAGTAGCTGGTCGCTCTCTTGGCTGTGCTTGGAGGGAATTTTATTAGCTGCTCACTCGTGTCTCATATTGAGCTCCAGACAGTGGGAAATATGTTTCATCTTCTGTCTCCACCCACTCGCTTCACGAGAATCCAAACATTGGAAATAAAACCACCTCCAGAATACAGACACCTCATATCACCCCGACTCATGACAAAGGCTTATCTTGCCATCACACCTGAATTTGCCATCCATTTAATAGGAAAGCGTATCAAAGGATTCATTCCGTGAACGGGATTTTTGCTTTTAGTGCTTGCAAATTGTAGTTTTTGTAAACCCATTTGGTCGGAAAAAACGTTTTGTGCCGTGCATAGATATTGTTGGTATTGTTTGCATGATCTTTGAACTTGTGATGTACTGGAAGCCACTTTCTCTGATGAAAATATCTTCAACAAACATATACTTATTTCAGGAAGCGTTTAACTCTTTTGCAGCCTGGATCAATCTTTAATTAATAAAAACGCCCTCACAGACGCCTGCTGAGAGGGGGCACGCACACTTGTAAAGTGAGTGAGTGACATGTTTTTGTCCCGAGGCATCTGATGAACTTTATCTGAAATTAGAGCCTAATTCAGCTGTAGTTTGCTATTATTTAAAAGGGTATCTGGTTCAGTCACCTGCTTCTCCCGTTAGCACTCAGGAGACCAACTGTAGCAAAATTGCAGCAGTTGCTTTAAACAATTTATTTTATTTTATTGTTTTTTTTTTTTTAAGTTTAAAGGCAGTTCACATCATACCAGAAATTTGAATCTTCAATTTGTATCATACAATTTAAAAAAGACTCTTGTGCTCTTGGAGCAAAAATACAGTAAAACAATAATATTGTAAAATATTATAAACTAATTTAAAATAACTGTTTTCTTTTTTATTTATTTACAAATTTCTTCTCTTATGTTTAAGTCTTCGACGTGCGTTGATTCAAGACATGAGGGTGAGTAATAAATAACAGAACTTTCATGTCTGGTGAACTATCCCTTTACATTAATTTATGTAATAAATCTACTGTATAATAGAGTTGGAGGGGTGCTCTGAGGTGAACGTGAAGTTTCAGCCCTAAACTCTCTCCATAAAGGTCATAACAACTGTGCTGCCAGCTTTTAACATGCTATTTTGGGTATTATATACCAGGGGTCAGTGTGGTGTAGGAATATTCCAGGTATACGAAACTTTATACCCATGCCTTGACACGAACATGCTGATATTCCGGTTCTGCAGCTCACTCTGAAGTCAGGTATAAAGGTCAAAGCAACTACTGAGGCCACCACAGTCTTTATTTAAAAATGGATTCTTAGGTATTTTACAGAAGTCAGTGATGTTTCTCATGATTACAAAACTCTAAGAGAGCTCTTTTGACACAAACACATAAAAAATTCAATGCTTACAGCTTATCTAGAAGACTTTGCAAGAAATGTAAAAACATATCTACTGTGTATATCTACTATGAGCGCCGCCATGATGGAATCTATCTTTTGGATGCTCCAGTGTTTCGGTCTCTATAGAAATCTATGTTAAAATGGTGTAATAAGGTTGACTGAAACTTTTTCACTGTAACTAAATATAAAAATGTGCACATGGTTAAGCAGTGCTGTTGTTGGCTGCCACAGTAACAGCAATAAACTTAAGGAATTTTGTCCAATAAGTAAAAAGTTGCTTATTAGAATGCATGTTACTAGAATATTACACACGTATTATAGCTAATTAAGCACATATTAATGCCTTATTCTACATCCCTAATCTTAACAAATAATTTACTAACTATTAATAGGCAGCAAATGAAGAATTAATTGAGGGAAAAGTCGTAGTTAATAGTTAACAAGTGATACCTATTCTAAAGTATTACAGAATACCTACAGGTCTCTGGAGATTAATTTATGTAAATACCATCACCAACAACAAAACAACATGGGTTCAATAATGTACCACTCTTGGGTTCAATAATGTTTACCTCAAAGTGTGGATTTCAAACACAAGTCTCTTGAGGCAGGTGAAAAGGAGACTGGAGATGCAATTTTTTCTATACTTTTTCAGCTCAGAGCTTGTGTTTGTTGTTGCTAGGGATTTGAAAAGGCACACACACACACACACACACACACACATAAAGGTTTCAAAGTATTTTGACTTTTAATATGGATGTAAAGCATCATTTGCAATCTCTATCTTTCCAACCTAATTGAAAAGTCGCTCCATTCGGATAAGTGTGTAATTCGCAAATCCTTTTCATTAACACACAGCTCTGAACCCATGAATCTCATCCTTCTCAGTAAGGCTTCCTAAAGCCATCAAAGACTATCAAGCAGCTCCTGAGGTGATTTTGTTTTATCCCGCTCCAGTGCTGCCAACAACCTTCCAAAGAATCTGTCCAGCATTCAGCGGGAAGCTTTCTGCTCTCAATAGCCCCCTCAGATGCTTCATTAGTCCACTCACATTCCTATTACAAACAAACACAACAAGCCAATTTGTGATTGACAGTGTATCAAAATATTGTATCGCTTCATCAGACTTCCTGTGGCAGCAAGGTCAGAATGTACGCGCTGTAAGACCTCTAATCAATTTCTAAATGTATTTCTATGGCGTTCGGTCAGACTGAAAAATCACATGTGTCCAAAATGTGGGGTCACCGATGGGAAGCAATTGAGATGCCACCCAGTTCACAAGTTAATGACGTATTTATTCACAAGACTGCGATGTGACGGCCGCTCATCACACCATCTCCAGAGACCCGTAGCCTAGGTAACAGGAGGTGTTTTTTCCCTCCCCCCCTTCCGCCTTTTCTCCTATATTTTGCTCATTTATTCTGTTCTGGACGCATTGGATTTGAGTCCCCATTGTTCAAGTGACAGTTTGCCGTCAACCCCTCTCACATTTCTTCATTCAAAATAAGCAAACCGGTGCCCTGAGCGATGACAGCTCAGATCTCCAAGAGAGTTTTTCCACTGTTGTGGCTTCTGTGTGACAGATCAAGCTCGGCAGTGTGAAGTCAGCATGGAGAAAAGCCTGGCTCGCCATCCATTCAAACTGAAAGAGCCAGACAAATTGAAGCTACCACAGAGAGAACATATTCCACTGCCATACGGAGACACGCTGCATTTATTAACCACACGCTAATGATAAAAGCCTGGAAATGGCAGCAAACTTTATGAATTAAGCTTGGTGAGATGGTGCCAATATAAAATGTAACTCTTTGGATAATGAAATCACAGGGAACATTTGCATTTGTTTGTTCTGTAAGCACATTTGGTGCAGGAAGGGATAAAGAATGAGCAATTATGTAAGACCAAAAAGCTTGTCTGTCTATCAAGCTATCTATCCATGCCGTAAAAAAATGCTTTTTTAACTGAAAAATAGTGTAAATAGAGGGAAAAACTGTAAAAGATCTAACTATACATTTCATGTAATTTTACAGTAAAATGCTGTTAATTATACATTATACATATTTACAGTAAGCTCTAACATATATTCACTGTGTATGACACAATAATTATGTTTTGTTTCAATAATCAGTCATTTTTGCAGTTAGTTAAGTACATTAGGGTTTCACCTCTTCAGTTGTTTAATGAATGTTTATTGCATTATTTAAGGGTCACATATGTCACCATAATGGCGTTTTGTGTTCACATTAATGACTCCTGCATATTATACTCCAACTTGTGGAAAAGCTACTTTGATTCTTCATATGGCTTTCTCTTTGTCAATGGTGGTTGTCAATATGTTAAGGAAACAAAGCAGAGTTTAATAGCAGGATGCATTAAAATTAATTAAAAATGTATCTATCCTCTGCTTTTATGTAATGGTGTGTTGAAATAAATAAAAAATAATAATTAATTAAATCAGGATCAGTTTTACAATGCATATTTTTAAAAACAGTTACTAATTATGGAATTTGCATACTTCCTATTTATCTTTTTGGATGCTACCCAATTCGAAGCAGCGTAATGAGTAATATAATGAGTGTAATTTGTAATGAGCATTAGTGTTTATTTTATACTTATACTTCGTGTGCGCCTTTAAAATAGACACTGAAACGAGTTTAAAGCATTGAATAAAAGATAATGTGCATTTGCTAACAATTTTACTATTAAAAGGAGGTTTGCTGTCTTGCTGTATGTATAAATGCTAGTAAATAGTCCAAGAATTTTGATCACTGGAACATGCGGTGTCTGGCCATGGCCTCTCTAAGGGTAAAATTCAATCAATTTTAATTAGCCAGGTCTCTTTGTAGCAGACACTAATACGGCTTTAAACAGCCTCCGTGAATATAGAAGCTTGACAAGTAGGCTATACAAACTCGCCTACACTAACAAAGAACACGAGACATTTAATTTATTGTGTCTGGCCCATTTAAATCAATACTGACATTCTGCAAGATTATCCCATTTTATAATACTTATCTGCTCACATGCTTTAATGATTTAAATGGAGAAACTTTTGGTATTCGTTTAGAAAGTTTGCAATTAAGAAGGCGATATTGAATTTGTTTTCTGTTCTCATTTTGATTCCTCTGTTCTTTTTCTTTATGTAGGTTGTGAGTATTTATATTGAGATACCAAGATATTTCTGTTGTTGCCTGGAGGTAGCAGCATACCCAGCTTTCACACAGGGCTCATATAGAAACATGAACATCTAAAAGCTAATTCAGCTGTTTGTTTGTTTCCCCATCATCCTACCTCTCACTGACATATTTATTTCCCATGCAAGGAATCTGCAGGGTGTAGCACAGTATAGATATTACATGATTTATTCAGCTTGTGTTATATAAACAATTATAGCCAGAGGAAAGGTTGAAAGGATAGAGTGTCTCCAGCAGCACTTGAAGGAAAAACATACTATTTCTGAAGTGAAAAAAGCATGGTTGGGTGTTTTTGAATGGATTATTTGGCTTTAATTGGCAACCGGGATACAAGCTTACACATCTGAATTTATTTAACATGTTTTTTTTGTTGAATTATTTATGATATGTTTGCTGCTAAGCGAACTTCAGAAGTGGATTTCAGAAGCATTTTGTTGGTTTTGCTAAGCTAACAAGCATATAATATTTAATAAAATGAATTTCCAGTTGAATTTAATAATTCAAAAAATATTTATAGGACATTTCCACGACGGGATTACAAAAAGTTTATTTATGGCTTTTGATTATGATCATTTTTTATGAAGGGTGAAAAATGCAAAAGTCAGAACTGCGTAATATAAACTGTGAATTATGACTTTTTTTTTTCTAAAAATTCCAAGTTGACATTTTGCAATTCAGATTTTTTACCATTAAAAATAAAAAAGTAGTTGCTACTTTTCATTTCGCAATTACTACTTTTGCCTTGCAGTTGCAAGTTTTGCATCTCAATTCAGAATTGTGAGAAAAAAGTCTCAATTGTGAGATAAACAGCTGAAACTACCTTTTTTTCATCCCGTGGTGGGTCCATGAAGGATGCTTGCAAAAATCTTCTTAATCATTGAGAATCAGATGACTGATAATAACTGTGAAAGAGAGAAAAAAAAAATGAAAACAGAAACAGATTTTCAGTTTGGGCTGAAGACCTGCATATTCTCAGAGGAGTTTGATTACGACAGGTGGTGAATATTTTGCAATAGCTGCTGAGGAATTATGTGAAATTTGCTTTATGGAGCAGATTTGTATGTCCTTCATATCTATGAGATGACATGAAATATCTTTGCTGCAGTTTGATTTGTCTTGCTCTCTGATGTTTGAACCTGTTAATCTGACAAATTGCAGGAAGGATGTGAAGTTTTAGAGTTGGCTTCTTCACACTTAATGCTTCCAGCCCAGATCAGTGACTCAGTTTCACAGGTTTGAACAGGAGAGACAAAAATCGTCTCAGTGCCTGGACACATTTCATTTGTACTGTTGTGAATAAATGGCACAGGTGCTCATCGGTTTACAGACTAGACCGTCCAAAACGTTCATCTGTTCTAATAGACAGCTTGGCAAAATGATAAATTCCTGATGATAAATCTGCAGGTTTCATTTGCTGTTGAGCCAAAGCAAATGATATTCAGAAGGACAGTGTCTCGATTTACTCGGAAACATTTTCATCTCAGTGTAAAATGACATTTCTGCATTAAAGGGGTCATATGATTTTGCTAAAAAGAACATTATTTTGTGTATATGGTATATGTGGTTTAAGAACACATTATTTTCCACATACTTTACACAATGTACATTATTGTTTCTCTTCTGAGCCCCGCCATTTGAAATAGGTCGCTTTGTGCAAAGCTCGTGGTTCTAAAAAAGCGAGGTTTGCTCTAATTTGTCAGATATTCAGTGCGTTGTGATTGGCTGAATACCTTACGCTTATCATAACATGATGCCACATGCCGGAGCTATGACACTAAAACAATAAAATACATTACAAATTATGCATTTGTTGTATTCAGTGGAGACATAATTGCTGATTATCATGACTTAGTACTGTCTTTTTAAACATAACACCATGTCTGCATTCATGATCGGAGAAATGAAAAGCGACAACAGCACTTAATTAAAGGTTGTGAGTCAGAAGCGCCAGACAATTAGTTAGAATTGCCCCATAGCTTCTGTGCACAGCTAGCATAGGCTGCTCCCAGGTTCAGGAAACAGTCCTCCATAAATGTGCTGAAGACATCTGAATATTTCTGTTGAACTGTTTTCCAGTAGTGTCCTCTTTTGGAAGCACAAAAAAATAGTTTCACTTTCACAATGACACGCAAGTTGCGTCCACAGTTAGAATAATAGCCCGCCTACTTTCGTTGCATAAACATTTGCAAAATCACATGCTGTTTTAGGGGGGTGGGGGAAAAGTTTTAACTTTTTTTTAAAGAATATCTCTTTGGTTTTGAGACTTTAGTCTTTGCAACTTTAAGGATTTTATTCATACACTAACAGCTTGCGACGCTCCAAAAAGAAAGGACAATTTGAAATCGCATCAAATGACCCCTTTAACCCTTTCCTGAGATAAATTACAATCAGTTTTGAGATAATTATTGAAAATTCATTCAGAGTCTATTTTTCATACTATAGCCTGTATTATGCTGTTAAACCTTAAGTTATTGGTAGATTTTAAAATAATATTTCCTTATTGTTGAATTCTACACTTTAAGTGCCTTAAAGACTGACTGAAAGCACTAGCTATATAAAGTAATTATTATTATAATTATTATTGGTCATGTGATTACATACATGGCACTGCCCATAAAGGAGCCATCTTTTTCTAGGTAGTCTGTAGGCTATTATATGTCTATTTTTAACTTATTATTATATATTTTTTTCTAGTTAAATAGCTTAATTTTTTTCAAAAGTGCTATTCAACTTATTATGTGCAAACCTTTTAAATTAGCGTTTAAAATATGAGTTCATCTTTAAAGACTGCCCGTGGTACTACTACTAGACGTCGAGTGGTGAACCATATGCACGTACAAGAACTCTCTCAAGAGCCAGAGAGAGAGAGAAAGAGAGAGAAAGAGAGAGAGACTATGCAGACAGGACATCTGGTAGCCTTTGCGCTCCAAGTCTCTTCAATGATCAAAATAACTCTCATGGAAAGATGAGAACGCGTCACACCAAAGTGCGGTGAAACCTACTTGGGAAAGCCAATATGGAAGATGATAAACGATCAAAGATCTCGCACATGCACTTTCCGGAGACAACAAACATGTTCGGCTTTGGGAAACTCTGCAGATTAGCTCCATCTTGAATGCGAAATGAGAGGACCGCTGAGCCTCGCCGCGCGTACAAATGGATATTATTTTCCCGCGTTCTATTTCTATCGTTGCGCATTTTCGCGCTTCTTTCTCTGTGGAGGCGGTTGGAGTGTAACGGGTTTTCTTCGCGCTGGGCACCTGTTGTACGTTAGTTAGACGGGATCAGTCACGAGTCAGTGCAACATCCAAAACCAACAGGTGAGGTGAGATTCCGTTATTTTATAAGAGCGCAGTTCACCAGAAAAACGCAATTTCTGTTGTTTTCTCACCCACAGGTTGTTCTAAATCTGTGACTTTCTTCCGTTAATCACCAGTGATGGTGTCGGGCAGAATAATAGCGCCGGTCACCATTCACTTTGTTGCGTCTTTTTAAAATACAACGAATATTGACGCAATCATTACATGTACTTTCGTCTAACAGTAAAAAGTAAGTCATGCAGATTTAGAACAAACACAAGCTGAGTAGGATAATGACTACAGGATTTGCATTTTGGGTGTACGATTCCTTTAAAGTGGCAACGAGTTCCGTTTTATAAAAGCGCTTTTCCAGAGAACTACTGTGATATTTGAAAACCAATAATATATTCAATCTGAAGTAAGTCTCTCAAGGCTGCTTTACAGCACCGCATGAAATGTTGCCTGCTTTTCACACTAACGCACGTTACCTACCTTTATAGCGCGCGTCATGCTTGGGCATTGGATATGCGCTTGGATTATATATATATATACATATTTAAGAAAACGTGACAAAAACGTATATAGCCAGAAATGCTGCCGAGGTAGGCAGCTCACTATATTTTGAGACACAGCCTGCGGCAGTCATGAGTGGAGACTGAAGAGCGCACTGCGCACTGATCTGTGTTCATCAACGCACATTATGAAAATGCCCTCGTAAATTACAGTAAAACCACTTCACTCGGTAAAAGGTTCTTGTATGCACCGAATAACGCCAGAGTGCAAATCTACGGGGTGCAGAGGTGTCTAAAACGCCTTAAAAAAACGAAATAAACACTTGTTTGGTTGAAGTAGCCTACATCACATTTCTTTATTTTATAGCCTGTTTTGTAGCCTATCATCAAGTTCATCCAATGTAGTCTTCTGAAAGTGTGTACTCAACCGATGTATTGAAGTCTTATCTTCTGTTTTTGCTCAATAAAAATAAAAATAAATTAGCTTGAATTATTTTAGATTAAAAAAATCATACATTATTTATTGCAAATAGTGTAAGGGAGTGAGTGACCACTGGGTCAGTGCACATAAAACAGCATTTGTGTAGAATGTAAACGGTTTTATGAAGAAATAACTTTAAATAATCATATGGTGACTTGCAATGTAGACAACTTAAGAGAAAAACTCTAATCTATCCATTTTTTGTAACAATTATTACATGTTTTCTACTTTAGTAATATTTTAAGTTGTTTAAGGAATTCAGGCAACTTGGTTAAAATAGTAAAAAAAGCAAAACATTTAACGACAGAAGCCTGTAAGATCCTCACGAGTCTACAAATTTGTATGAGAACACAGAGAAGGCTGTGGAGGACCATATTGTTTTATCACTAGACTATATTTGTCAGTGTCAGTCACTAGTGTAAGTGTTTGTTTAACTTTATGTATATTTTCACCCATAAAACACTGAGGTTTTAGAATAGTATCTGTTTAAGAAAATGTTAAAACAGTATTATCACACAGACAAGAAAACAATGCCTATAAAACATCAGCATCATCTACAAGCTGACTCAATTGTGGATAGTTAGATATTGATTTTCACTCCCCTGATGCTATAGACCTATTTTGACAAATATCCAGCTCATATCTGGAGGACATATGCAGATTTCAGTGACTACAGAAAATGTACCCATTTCACCTACAGATCGCTCTGCAGTGCAGGCATGACATAATTTGTTGGCTAACCCAGAAGTTAGAATGAAAGCCCCAAAAAACCCAGTAGGATATTTTCACTGGATTTTGGATTATTGCAAAAATAAGCTCCCATGACCATCAAAGTTTATGATTCTTGTACGTTTTGATGGTCATGATATCGTCATAAATGAACGCAACATTTATGAATTTTAAAGCAATACAACTGCCAGAAAAAAGGATATAAAAATCAAGATGATGAAGAAACTCTCTGCACATTCCTGTATAAATTACACTGATTTTAGTAATTGAAGTACTTGAAGTTTGCACCAAGCAATAGGAAAATAAAAGTATTGTATTGGGACTCATTATTGTGAAATATTCAATAACTCTGGGGTACAAAGAACCTGATTGGGACATCCCTAGTAAAAATATCGTGACATTGTGTTAACCACAGACCTTATTAAAGGTGTCTCCTATATTATTTCTCCTATAATAGGTTTACATGCATGCAAGATTCAGTCCATCTATCCCCTTCTTTCTGTGAGACTACTCTGCCCTGATTGGTCAGATGGCCCAGTCTGTTTTAATTGGTCTACCGCATAAAGCTTATGTCAGAAATGATAATTGCAATAGTTCCATATTTTAAATAATCGATAGAAGATATAAAGACCCATTATTTGTCAGACTAATAGTTTGAGATTCAGAGGAGCCAGCTGGTCCAAGTGAACTTGAGCCATTTTTCAAGAACAAGCATTTTGCGAATCCCGCAATTAAGTGTTATGTTATTATGATATATGTGTTCCCCAGTGACTTGTACCTATCATTAAAGTGGGGATTTCAATTATTAATGACAGTTCTTTCTTTTGGGAGACAATAATTTCAACTTTGTCTACGATGTTGTAGATCATTTGCATTCACTTACAGCTACATTACAAACTGGATAAAAGACCATATTTGAACCAGTGATAAATTGTTATCTCATTTCTGTGTTAAACTCTACAAAAATACAGCATCTCTGCAGCAGTCTTGATTTACATCAATCCAAATGACAGCTTACAGTAGGGCATTTTCAGAGTTCATTTGTGTGGTGAGGGAAAGCAAAACTGATCCTAGATGTTAGATGTCTGATAAACAGCTTCGTGTCAACAGGTAAAATCCCCTACATACATTTTATTGATAACTTTAATGATGAATGATTGAATGAGTTGCCCTAAAAACAAAAACCCAGTTCATACATTTATGACTTAACTTACATTAAGTGTGCTCTTAACTCAAGTCTGCTCTTTAAGATCTTGTCCCATTACAAGTATCTGAGGTTAACATTGTGGCCTTCAACATAACGCCCAAATCTAATAACCTCAAAGTCAACAGAAAACCAAGCAAATGAGTGCTAAGTGTCATGCTAATGGGATGTTGGGTGTGGAGATGATGGTTTGCAGCGCTTAGGGCTATTTCCTCTGTAATGCACGATTCCTTCCCTCATTTGCCAGCATCCATTCATTGTCTGTACTTGGTCTCTCTGTTTCCCTCTCTCTTCTTGTCCAGTTGTCTCACATGAAGGCATAGCAGCAATGTCACAGCTCTACTTTCGCAGAACGGACAACTTCTCATACAGGGATCGGATTCC
Source organism: Puntigrus tetrazona (assembly GCF_018831695.1). Taxonomy (NCBI): domain Eukaryota; kingdom Metazoa; phylum Chordata; class Actinopteri; order Cypriniformes; family Cyprinidae; genus Puntigrus; species Puntigrus tetrazona. The sequence goes on along the minus strand of NC_056708.1, from coordinate 9,896,400 downwards.
TCTGCGAATAGTTCGAGCCGAGTCTGAACTGTCACCACTGGAAAAGGCCTACCTGTGCGCTGTGGAGAAAGGCGACTATGCCAGCGTTAAACAAGCGCTGATAGAGGCCGAGATCTACTTCAAAATCAGCATCAACTGCATCGATCCTTTGGGACGGACAGCTCTGTTGATTGCCATTGAGAATGAGAATCTGGAAATCATCGAGTTGCTGCTCAGCTTTAACGTGTACGTGGGGGATGCACTTTTACACGCTATACGAAAGGAAGTGGTGGGGGCTGTGGAGCTGCTTTTGAATCATAAAAAGCCCAGCAGAGGCATGCAGGTAAGATGGCAATCTCTGACTTATTTAGTTTCCTGTATACCTGAAACAATTTGATGTCTCACCTACTATAGGGTCTCGTGGGTCTTCTTTTTAATTCAACTTACACTTGCAGGAATTCCCAGTTGTCTTGGTAATCCATTCTTTTGTGAAGTGACTGTAAATGTTCAGATTACTTCCAAACTGTTTCAGAGCGTTTTAAATAGTTTTCCTAACCATGTCGCAGTGATACCTGGAACCCGAGAAAGCACTAATCCTCTCTGAAAGCGATTTGTTCCCTGTAGACCTGGCTGTTTAATTAAAAGTTTTGAAAGTAGTGCTCTTCTTAATAGTGCTTTCTTGCTTTTCCGTGAAGATGACTTGTATTATCCTTTTCACTGTCTTGCAGCTGAAGATTAAGTAATTTTCCACTTTGTTTGAAGGGCTGTGACCCCTGCTACAGATAAAGTGCTAATGACTTCTGTGGCACACAGTGTAGCAAATTGATCGTCATGCCACCATGTCTCACAGAAAAATAAGGTGAATTTGTCATAATATCTGGTTTAGTAAATTAAATACATATTTAAGTTTATGTGGGAAGGCACAGCGTAATTGAATCGTGCATTGAGCAGCTTAAAGTCTTGTTCATACAGGCAGCAAAAAATCTAAAAGCAAAACAAAACCACATGAAATTTTACATAGCCTCATGCAGATCACATTTCATGTGGTTTGCAACCAGATTATATTTGGACTTTATATCATTTATGGCATAATGTGTATGTAAAATAATGCATAGTGCACAATAGTGGCCAAATAATTTTTACTACAGACAAACAGCTACATCTGTTTTTGAGTTTTTAATAATAATATTTTTTTATAATAATTTCAGCAAGAAATATAAAAAAATAACTTCTATAAACTTTGAACTTTCTATTCATTAAAGAATCTTGAAAAAAAATAATATCATGTTTCCACAAAAAAATATTAAGAAGCACAGCTGTTTTCAACCATGACAATTGTGTAAAAAAATTCATAAACACCAAATCAGCATATTAGAATAATCTTTAAAGGATCATGTTACACCGAAGGCTGGAGTGATGATGCTGAAAATTCAGAATATGAAAGGTATTATAAAATGTATGTAATTTAAATGAAGTAAATGCAGTCTTGGAGGGCAATATTTGTATCCTGCACACAAAATATCTTCCCCGGGGGTGTAAGCAAGATCGACTGATTGAATTGACTTGCCTTGCATGAACTTTAATTTACTGTAGAGACAGACACCATGAAGCATCCTGGGGTTAAAGGTCACAGTGATAGCTTGTGGCTTCTTTAACAATAAATCAATTTCTTACTCAGTATTCTTGCCTTGTTTTCCAAGTGAAAACATCATTAAAATAAGATACTACTGGGAGAGGTATTGTTTTCTGAGAAATCAACCATTAATATTAAAACCGTTAAAATTAAGCTATTACGTTTTTTTTCTTATTTTAGTAACTAAATGTAGTTAAATTACAAAGTTTCAATCTTGTTTTAAACACATTTATACCAGAAAGCAAGACAAAAATACATAATTGTGAAGTGATTGTCAACCCCCGATTTCTCTCACTTCTAGGTGCCTCCTATCCTGTTGGATAAACAGTTCTCTGATTTTACCCCTGACATAACGCCCATAATCTTGGCCGCTCACACCAACAACTATGAGATCATCAAGATGCTGGTTCAGAAGGGTGTGTCCATGCCCCAGCCCCACCAGGTACGCTGCAACTGCATGGAATGCGTGTCCAGCTCAGACGTAGACAGCCTGCGACATTCCCGATCCCGCCTCAACATCTACAGAGCCCTGGCAAGTCCCTCGCTCATCGCCCTCTCCAGCGAAGACCCCTTCCTGACGGCCTTCCAGCTCAGCTGGGAGCTTCAGGAGCTCAGCAAGGTGGAGAATGAATTCAAGTCAGAGTATGAAGAGCTTTCCCAGCAGTGCAAGCAGTTCGCCAAAGATCTGCTTGATCAAACGCGCAGCTCCAGAGAGCTCGAACTGATTCTGAACTACAGGGATGATGTGAATCTCCTGGAGGATGAAGGGAATAATGATCTTGCCAGGTTGAAACTGGCTATTAAGTACCACCAGAAGGAGGTGAGTTTTGTTCTCTTCATACATCAATATTTGACAACAACAACTTTGAAAACAATCTACGACTACTTCAAGATCATAAGAGAATGACTCCAGCTAGGAACAGCACTTGAGCGTATTACAAAAGTTCATTATTACAAACATAGATGCTTACAGTTATTTATTTCGGTAGTCAGGGACTGTGCTTGGATGGCTACCTTGTTGATTTGCCAATGTGGTTGTGGATCTATTTCAGGGTGGTGTTTTTCTATTTATGAAATTTTGGGATTTAAAACTAGAATATTTTCACCCCAAGAAGGTAGGTTGTTTTTATTCCCTCTAGAGCAGTGGCTCCCAACCATGTTGCTGGATGCCCATTTCAGATCTGGGAGTATCTACTACTGAGCTGACAAGTTGAAGAAGACATGCCAAATGTGCAGTGTTGGGGCATCCAGGAGCGTAACCACTGCTCTAGAGTGACGCTGCAGAGTGGCTGCAACATTATATAGATCTATGTTGCCCCCTTCTGTGCACATCAAACATTACAAGATCTTTCTTTCTGAAAGGTAGAAGGAAATTTCTTCTTTTGCAGGCTTCTGTGTGCTATACATCAACTTGCAGGCTTTTATTTTATTGCATACGTATGGTACTGTATTGCACTGCACATGCTTATACAGGAGTGAAAATGGGGAAAGAAGTGATTTCAAGTTGTGAAAGAAGCCACCTTATATATATATATATATATATATATATATATATATATATATATATATATATACTGTATATATATATATATATATATATATAACAATATATATGTAGTATTACAATTATATATAATACATAATTATTTAACTAATCATTATTAAATTTTTTAACCCATATTCTGCTGATTTGCTACTACTGACATGAAAAAAATGACACACAAGTCATTGTTTGGCTTGCTGGGTTCCATGTGGAGCCCAGATGGTTTTACAAAAGATGCAAAAAAGCTCTCATGCAAAATCCATACAGGAATATAAACCAAATATGATGAGAACCAGATAGAGCAGCCTGAGAGAAAAGAACAGTGTGTTACTGTAAGCCTTTCTGTGCCTTTTTTGTTTGCTCTTTTACAAATGGCACTTGTTTCTCATTAGGACATGGTTCTGTTATTTGTGTTCTCCTGCAGAGAGCGTTTCTTACGCAACTGAAGAAAGTGATGACAGTCTCCATGCATGATAGAAAGCAGAAAACGATTTTGCTTTGCTGCACATTCTAGTGAGAAAATGCAAGCAGATCATTAAATTAGAGTTCAGCAAAATCCCAATAACATGTGCTGATAATATGTGCTGTTTGTCTTGATTTAGTTAACAGTGAATTTACTCATTCACTGTCAATTTAATCTCTCTTCATTATTTTGTGGTTAGTTTGTAGCACAGCCAAACTGTCAGCAGCTGCTCGCATCTCGATGGTACGATGAGTTCTCAGGCTGGAGACGCCGCCATTGGGCCAGCAAGTTCATCACCTGTATGTTCATCGGATTCCTCTTCCCTTTCTTTTCGTTATTCTACCTGATCGCTCCCAAGAGCCACTATGGCCTCTTCATCCGGAAACCCTTCATCAAATTTATATGCCACACTGCTTCCTATCTGACCTTCCTCTTTCTGCTGCTGTTGGCCTCCCAACACGTGGACCGCCCGAACAATTATTTGGGGTCCACCAAGCAGCGTCCGGATCCCACCAACGTGGAATGGATGATCCTACCATGGGTTTTAGGTGATTTGTGTTTAGGGCTGAAAAGTCTTGTCTGATTTGAATGTTTTTCGATCATATTTTTGAATTTCGATCAGTTGCAGATTGAATTTCTTTGCTTTATAGGATTTGTATGGGCTGAGATCAAACAAATGTGGGACGGTGGCTTTCAGGATTACATTCACGATTGGTGGAACCTCATGGACTTTGTCATGAATTCTCTGTATCTGGCCACCATCTCACTGAAGTTCGTCACTTACTTTAGGGTAACAAACTAAATACTCTTTTACACTTTTTATATAAAACCGAATTTGGCATAATTTAAACTTTTCAATTTTTCATTAACATTACAAAGTTAAACATTTTCCAAATTATCACATATTTTATCAAAAGAACATTCCAGGCATTGGAACATTCCAGTTGGAACATTCATTTTAAAAACTAATGAACAGTAATATAAGATACTGTTCAAAATAGGTGATGATCAAAAAAATGATGATATTGTAAATCTCAACACTTGTGTTCCTGCAGTGCTCTGAAAACTACGGGCACCGGGAGGGCTGGCCGATGTGGCACCCTGCATTGGTGGGCGAGGCCTTGTTCGCCATTGCCAACATATTTAGCTCCCTCCGACTGATTTCACTCTTCACAGCCAACTCGCACCTGGGCCCCCTACAGATCTCTCTCGGCCGAATGCTCCTGGACATCCTCAAATTCCTCTTCATTTACTGCCTGGTGCTACTTGCATTTGCAAATGGACTCAATCAACTGTATTTCTATTATGAAACTGAGGGCAAAAATACGACAAACAATGTAACATGCAAGGGTATCCGCTGCTCAGAGCAGAACAATGCATTCACCACGTAAGCAATCTCATATCTATAGAACTGATCCAATTTTGCTTGTTTTGCAGTAAAATAGTGATATGTTTTTGGATTGTCTTTTCCAGCATGTTTGAGACATTGCAGTCATTGTTCTGGTCTATATTTGGGCTTGTTTCCCTGTATGTGACCAATGTTGACGCCAAACACGAATTCACCGAATTTGTTGGAGCCACAATGTTTGGGACCTACAACATCATCTCTCTGGTGGTGCTTCTTAATATGCTTATTGCTATGATGAATAATTCCTACCAACATATTGCTGTAAGTGCTGTATATTATTAGTTATTTTTTTATCTATATAAATGATATGTTGTTTTTTATATCACTTTTTGCCTTGTTGGTTCAGTTTATGCCTCTTTGGTAAGAGAACTTTAATTTTGTAAATTACCTGTATTTGTTTAAGATATTACTATTTAATCAAAACACCCTAACTGCAGTTTGATTGATATTACTTTATCCGAATTTAATTGCAAATGAACTCTTCAGATATTCTTTCAGTTTACTGTTTAATTGGCATATTCAGCTCTTCTCTTTGGTTGTTCCACAGGACCATGCTGATATTGAGTGGAAGTTTGCCAGAACGAAACTTTGGATGAGCTACTTTGAGGAGGGCGGCACGCTGCCTCCACCCTTCAACATCATTCCAAGTCCAAAATCAGCATGGTACCTCATCAGATGGATCAAGACCCACTGCTTCAATATTAAACATAGAAAAAGAGCAGAGACGTTTGGATCACTCGGGGTAATAAGCTATTTGCTTTCCTCTTCTGTTTATAATAAATATTCAAATATGGGTTAGTTCACTTGAAAGATTTAAATTCTGTCATAATTTATTCACCCTCATGTTTCTGAAGTGTTTTAGGGATTTTTATAGGAATGTTATGCAGTTTTTTCAGACAGATGGTGATTTATATTGTCAATATTCAAAAAGAACCAAACATCACCAAAACAAATTGGTCATACAATAGCTCTGTATGATGAGTAATACTCAAAATGCTCAAGGCTAAATGATTCAGTGAACAAGTGATTGGAGCTGCTGAGATTGTCACTACCTTGTAATATAGCAAAGAAGGTGTCATGAAAAATCAATACAATTGATCTATTCTCTTTTTTTTCTCAGATGCGCGCTGCTGAAAACGTCCGCACAAACCGTCAGTACCAGGTAATGGTGTCTTTCAAAGCAACCAATCATTAAATCTGTCTACAAAAGTGCACTTTGCGTCAGATCAACAGATGAAAGGTTCCAGCTCACCACAATCTCTCATTTCATACAGTGTAAATCAACATAAGTCCTTTTGAAATTAATCTACCGTTCAAATACATTTTGACCCTTCTGAAAGACTCTTTGGGCTGCTTGTTCGGTCTAATCTTTTCCTGGTTCATAATCAAATGAATTCATTTTTTTAGGAGGTACTTAGAAACCTGGTTAAGCGATATGTGGCAGCAATGATAAGGGATGCCAAAAAAGAAGAAGGATTAACTGAGGATAACTTTAAGGTAAAGTATATTAGGTTTTTTTAATATATTTTTGACAATTATATACATGCATATGTGTGTATTTATGTATGCATAATAAATATGTACACACAAATATGTGCACAGAATCATGATTATTATATTATAAATACTAAATTATTGTTATATTAAGTATTATTATTCTTGACCTTGCTTGATTTGTTTGACAAATATGTGGTTATTATTACCATAGGAGCTTAAACAGGACATTTCAAGCTTCCGTTACGAGGTGATGGGAATGATGAAGGGCACTAAGATTGGTGTGTCAAACTCAAAAGGAAACACGGGAGCTTCAAACCTAGTGTATCCTGATAACCCTCTAAAGTGCAATTCTGCTTCAGCTGGAAGTCAACTAAAAGGCAAAATGAGACTGCAGAACGTCGCCGCCTCTGTGATCCAGGAGGGAGGATCCAAAGCCAATCCCTGGAAGCCCGCTGGGTTAAGCAGCCTAGCGGATGGCATCATTTCAAAAAATACTGTTAGCAATCTAATGAACTGCAAAGGGCCAAACAACCCAGGAGAGATTTACTCTGTGTCAGAAGAAGCTGGTGAATCTGAAAGTGAAGAACAAGATGATGACGAGAAGGGAGAAAGCAAAAACCAAAACAATGGAACGGAGAAGAACGTAATGACATTGCAGGAGGATGAAGAAATGTCATACATGCGTTATATGTGTGATGAAGAGATGAAGGAAGAAAACGAATACGAAGGGAGCAGATTATAATGGTTTGGAAAAAGTGACAGATTCCGATTGCTGCGAAAGATGCTGTTAACCTGAACTCTCTCTTTATCCCAGAAGCAGCTGTGTGTTGAAGGTCCAGTGCAGGACTGAACATCAAGTGTCGTTCTGGAGTCTCAGGGATGACTGCCACTTTTAGGAGAATATGGAGGCCAACGTTGTCATTCACAGTAATTTACACTCTCAAGTGTGTAAATGCTACTGTAGTTTATCGCTGCTCTGCTCCTTTTTCTGCTGAATCATATCTGAAGGAGCAATAGCCGACCCCTTGCTGTTCTAGACTTTTCATTCTGCCTTACTCTGTTAGATTTAGCATTTTATGCTATCTGTGGTTCCAACGTTAAGAGATGTCATTACCGTCATGCAACCTAATATTTTAATAAAGGTTACTATGCAAATATTTACTACTTTTTACCTTTTTAGTCACGTTTTGCATTGAGCAAGGAGCAGTTGTATTAAAGAAGGAACCGGTTGAAGGGTGTCTTTTTTATAAACATGGATTAAAGTCCAAAGTAAACACTGCATATCATAAAGTCAGTATGGTACAATGTACTGTGTAGTCATGTCTGTTTCCTCCTCCTCCTCATTTGTATTCATCCTAAAGAACAAGGAGAACACGGTGTTATACAGTTTGCACAGTACATAGTCCTCTATGCTTCTCAATGTTTTGTTCCATCTATCCTTGTTGTTTCCATAACATATTATTGCATCATATTACAGGTAATGATTTAATGCACAAATATAAATAAATAACTATATGCTGTACTACGACTATTGTGAGTATTATTGTAAGCGACTCAGTATATATTTTCATAACCCGAGGGAACAAATTAAATCTCACGCTGCATTCACATTGAGTGAGAGCGTAAGCCTTTGATTGAATGTAAATTCTGTAGTGCTATATTTTCTTTTGACCCATGGCATGCCACATGTTAACCAGCACCAGTTTATCTACTATATTAATGTAAATGGAAGATTTGTAATGGTTTTACTGTAAATAGGCTCAGACTCCAGCAGTGCTGCACAGTTTGATGAGGTGGGAACGTTAAACTGTGGGCATATTTCAGCATCCAATTTGATTCAAATTCTCTGTCCTTCCTTGGGATACAAAGGCCTATCTATAATTTATTTGAATTAGCACCCTAGAGAGTCCAGTGTGCAGCCCAAGGGCACTTGAATGAGGTTTAAAAGAGCAGCGAGTCATTTGCACTGCGGCAAGGGGCAATGCTTTGACACTCTATGCTTTGCGAATGCTAAAATCCAGAACTACTGAGCTGTACTCACAGGGATTTTCAACAGTTACATCACTGAAGAGAGATAAAATACTGAAAATTTGATCTTTGTGTATTCCACAGTCAGTCTGTGTGTTAGTGGTGAGAATGTTTCTTTCTGCAGGTAACCAGTAGGTGACAATGAACAACATGTATTAATGCATCTGATTCATTTAAACACATTGAATCATCCAATTTGTTCAGGAACAGTGTTACTTTGATATGCGCAAAAGCTGATTTTGTAAGTATTTCAGCAGAGAGAATGAAATTAAATAATGCCACTAAGCAAATGCTTGGCCACTGCATGCATGCAATGTTTTGAATTGCTTGCCAACCCATTTCATCAGTTATTTACCCACTGCAGAACCTAATAACCAAATGAAATCCCTCTGACCATGCACTGATGAGTAAAGTATAATTATGGCTTGCAAAGAGTACATTACAAATGTTTTGCCTTGTGTAATACTATGCATTTTGAAGTTTACACAAATTCAAAAAATACAGTTAAAAGGTTAGTTAAGATCTAAATTCTGTCATTAATTACTCCAATTAATGTTGTTCCAATCCCATAATTTGTTCATCTTTGGAAAACAAATCAACATTTTAGCTTTCTGACCCTGTATTGACAGTAACATAACCATGTTCAAGGCCCAGAAAGGAAGTAAGGACAATGTTAAAATTCCTTAGATTCACACAAGCTCTCAATGGACTCAAACGCAAAGATTGAAACACTCCGGAGGGGAAAAGTGCAGCTATACTCTGAACATCCAGACAGATTAGATTGTTGGCCTTTAGGTGGAAGGGCTGGTGTCAGAGTTTGGCCTATAAAAGTGCCTTTGCAGGAAGAGAAATGGCAAGAAAAATAATGACAAAGATTTGGACGTAATGATCATTCTATGATTTTGTACTGATCTCCTTCCAAACACACGTCACTCAGCCCATCTGTCTTGGGTTCAGGGTTTATTGTGGATCATCAAACTGTGTGATCCAGCAATGAACTGTAAGTGATTTTGAGAGGGATGTGACATTCAAACTGTTATGGCATTGGTTTTCTGTCAATAAATCTGTACAGTTAAAATAGGAATAAAAAAATAACAGACTACGAGGAAAAATGTAGATTACATTTACATATGCTGCCATTCAAAATTAAAAAGCTTGTCACATAATCGTACTGTCGCACAGAGATCAACATTGGTAACAAATAACAAACAATATATTATTGAGACACAACATCAGACTTCTTGTTTGTGTAATATTGCATTCATTTAGGTCATGGCATGGTTGTTTTAATCACAATCCTGATAAACTTGCATCATGGTTTTAAAAACCAGAACAGACCGTTTCTGAGCTACTTCCAAGTGTAACTACAAAAATAAAATATCTTTTCAAACAACCTTTGCAAAAACGCCCCAAACATAGCTCTTAGTCTTATGTGTCTATAAAAAGCAAGTCTCAACAAGCAAAAGTATGCTATTTTAACAAATGCTTAAAGGAATACTTCTGACTTAATATTTTGAAAACCCGTTCAAAAAAAAAAAATATCCTCCATCTTGTAAAACACTATTTGCCTTTGATGTACCTTGTTGTCTGTCTCTGTGTATTTTGGCGATTATTCAAATTTAGCTTGCACTTTCTTAAGAAAAAATAATTCATACAGGTGTAAACACCCTCTGGACCAGCCTGCTGCAGAAGACACACCCCCCAACTCTCGCTATTGGCTCCACGGAGGTATGCAAATACAAAAGATGACAGACAGGTGGGACGTCCAATCCTATCCTATCCCAAGCCTTCAGAAAAAATATATTTATAATTATATATTTAGACCACTCGAATCACTGATTTCCGTCAGGATGTAAAGAGACTCAAACTAAATCTTTATGATGTTTTTCATTATTAAAACAACTACAACAGCGACAACAAACTCTCTTTACTTCCTGCAGCAAAAGGGAGTTCGACTGTCATTTGTGTACTGCTAGGACTCCACCACTAGAGGTAGATGCACACACAGGGTTAAAACAGACATAAATTAACGATCATAATTCTTAAACCTGTGTTTTCTGACACTAATTCAAATCCCTGAAATTATTCCCAAGGTCTGTTCGCTTTTTTCCCCCCACTTACCTTTCCATGCCAGACAGCATGAGATAAATGCAGATGAGATTCTTGGGAGCTTTTAAAACAGTCCCATCTGGCTTTGACTTGTCCAAAGGACTGCCTGAGGCCTGAACCACGAGCTCCAGCTTAAAACCGTCAGAATCCAGATATGGACAGCGGCCCGATGATAAAGAACCTGGCGGGAGATTGAACAGTTACAGTTATTCTTTCATCTGATTCCCCCAGTAGCTCTCTACAGATAATGAACATCCTGTTTCTCCAGATAAAACAACAGAGCACCTGAGAAAGTGATGGTGTAATTCAATGATAAAACTTTAAAGGTTTACACTTAGCTGTAGCGATACAAAAATGCGCAATGTTTGCAGAATATGTGAATAACTGCACCTAAAACATTTGGCATAAAATATATGTGATGCACCAAAACATTTCCAGATGCCATCCCGCTGTGAGGGTCGCTGATTCTCTTCATTCTGTCTCTGTAAAAGTAGAAGGTCCTTCTTAGGCGTGCAGGGTTCTCATGGAGGGGGCGGATCCATAGGAAGCAGGTTGATTCTCTCTGTGTATTAATCTCCGTCAGTGTGTCATTGTGTGTGTTTGAGATAGAAAGAGAAGGGGAGGGCTGCTATAAAGGCCGGTTCCCTGCCGCTCGCTCCCATTCCTTCTGTTTTTTTCAGTGGGTTTGATCTGCAGGGGATACTCCAGTATGATACTCCAGTTTACGGCCACCTTTACCATCCTGGCGCTGTCTTCCCTGGACCAGGTGGAGTCTTCAGCATATGACAAGATAGTCACACACAGTCGCATCAGGGCTAAGAATGAAGGGTAAGGTTGACTGCTTTAAAGGTTCACCTTTGTTTTTTCTTTAAACAAAGAAAGTTTACAATACATTAAATGATTCTGCACCATTACTTTAATTTGCTTTAATTTGTATAAAAATGTGTGAAATTAGAACTAAATTCTGATCTTTCTTTCAGATTATGTAGCTATGTAATATTTTCAGCAGAAAACGGGGTGAAATTGCAAAATTAGATTAAATTGTATTAAATAAAAAAGTTTTTTTACTTATAAGTCTCAAACTCCCACTGTATTTCATATTTCTTATTTTTATTTTATAAACAGTATATATCTGTTCAGTTAAGTTTTATATATGTAAATAAAAACGAAACAAAAATAAAGTGCATGTATTGTAATTACTAATTATTTCTAATATATATATATATATATATATATATATATATATATATATATATATATATATATATATATATATGTATCATGAACATAACAATGATAAATATTTAAATCTTTTTTATTTTCTTTATTTATTAACCATATTTTTAAGACATAAATGGACTTAAAGGCAATTTTCACTTTGTTTAGTCAGCTGTTTAAAGCAATTTGTCAGAACTTCTATATAATCACCTGCCTAACTGAACACCCTGCGTCTGTCATGCACGCGGTTATCAATCACTGCCAGAGGGATTTTTGTAATGCATGTGCTCCCTCTGCTCTCTTGTTTTTTTCTAGGCCCAATGTGTGTGCTTTACAGCAGGTCATGGGGACCAAGAAAAAGTACTTCAGCACATGCAGGAACTGGTATAACAAATCCATCTGTGGCAAAAAGGCGTAAGTTATCAATTGCTTTTCACTCTGACCCTCTCTGCTTCCGCCGGGTTTTCGCCCATGGTCTTATTAGTGTCAGGGGTCACTGAAACACAGCAGCTATAATTCTGCAAATGACGGTGGGTCATACCGATGATGGATTGCTTTGGTTAGGCTTGTTCAGTGCTGTAGGGTGGTTCAGGGAAAGTGAATGAAGCTGAAGAAATCCAAGCTGTTTTGTACTCTTCATACAGATCAGTTTTGTTCTTTTTTTTTTAAGTAGTAATGATTCAAGACAGTTTGGGATTTTTGCCTATACAAGCCGGCCCAGAGCATAAATACTCCCTAGAGCAATATGATTTATGATACAAAAACATATTAGACTTTGGAGCTCTTCTCCCAGCTCGCAGCAGGATGAAACAACAGTTGTCAGCCGAGTGCATCTTACTGTACTTGTTTATGGCAGATAAACCGCAGCTCATGTGTGCTGACTATGACATGTTTATTGTCGCTCCACTGGCTTCTCGCTCTGTTTTCTTCACAAGTGCCACGCTAAATTACTGCATGTTCGCCGAGAGGATGATGTAAGCGTGTTTCTGGGCTCTGTGAGACTGTGATGGAGGCCTGGGGGACTGGTGACTAGTAATTGGCAGGCAAAACTTTTCAACCTCAACTCAGCCTTTCCACTGGCAGAGATCTGTGGAGTGTGATAGAAGAGAAAAACCTCTGGCCTCAGGAAATGTCTGTTCGGTTGTGTTTTTTTTTTTTGTCATACTTTTTTTGATCTTAGGTATCTCCATATGTTAGTTTTCCATGTTTTAAGAGAACATTCCAGACGTAATAGTTTGCATACTGTACAAATTGTGTTTTCTTTTCCCTTTACCCTAACACTACCCTTAAACCTACCCCTCACACAAAACACTTTTTCTTAAATACATAAAGTGATTCTGAAAGTTGTTTTTCTCATGGGACCAAGTATTCATGTAGGGAATACTTAGTACAATAGTTTGTAAAGTCTCTTATGTTTGTCAAGGCTGCATTTATTTAAATAGTAATATTGAAGCATTAAAAATGTAAAAAAAAAAAAAGCTGTTGTCTATTTTAATATGTTTTAAAATGCCATTTATCTTGGTGAAGTGTAAAAAAAAATTCAGTGAAATTGTGAATTCTTTAGTGTCATTCTAATATGCTGATTTAGTTGTGATCAGTTATTGGTGTGTAATAATTAATAATCAATCTTACTATCTATGTTGACATTAGTTTTTGCTTCTTAAACAGTTTTTTAAAAACTTGAAATAGAACAAATTGTAATATTAAAAATGTTTGTCACTTTTAATGAATTTAATGCTTCCTAGCTAAATAAAAGTATTCATTTATTTAATATATTTTATTTTCTTGCATTATTTTTGTTACCACATGTTTCTGTATGGCAGAGTGTTACAGTTTCTACATATAAAGCAGCAAAAAGGTTTTCAAAAAAAAAAAAAAAAGCATATACATTTTTAAAGCATTTCATAAAAATAATGTTATATATTTGATCCAATGTAATACATTCTTATATTTTACATGCAGTTTAATTGTACAAATAACTATCCCTTTTGCAGCCACTACGTGTGTAGGACAATTGTATGGGCGTTATCTCAGTGTGTGTGTGTGTGTGTGTGTGTGTGTGTGTGTGTGTGTGTGTGTGTGTGTTTAATCGTGCAGCAGCATGTCCGGGAACCTAAAACAATGATTCTTCTTCATACCTGTAGTCTTACATACAGACATTGAGTTGGATGAGAGAAGCCAAATAAAATATACATGTTTTCTATTTATAGAAATTAAATATAAAGATTTTAATTATTTTCTAACTGTTGCCCCTAGTTTAGCCTTCTCATGAGAAACATATACAGAATTACAAAGAGTCTCCTGCGAACTTTAATCATGCTCCTGTGAGATTTATGGTACAGCTCAATTGTCATCCTTTTTCTCACCTGCAGTGTTGTTTTCTCCTGGATTTCTTCCAGCATATATGGCTGCAGCCCCTCTGGTCACTGTAGGAAACATATGAAAGCAATTTTGAATGAGTCTACTGGGAGGTCAATAATAAAAGCACTAAATAGCCCTGCCTGGCGTCTCCCCCCGGTTCCCCCTGACTAAACTCTGGACAGCAGAAGGTCTGGAGCTGCCCAGCCTGCTGTCTCTCTCCCCTGGCCGCATTGGAGAAAATTTGAGTCAGGCTTTTCTCAGGGGTCCCGCTGGCTTCCCTTTCCCTCCCTTCACCGACACTGGGAACATTGTTCAGTGTCAGGGGATGAACTCCTCCACAGCTGCAATGTCTGTGCCTCCAGACGCTATCGTGATGATAAAAAAGAGAAATAGAGCAATTGAATCTGTGCAGTGTCAGGTGCGTGCTTCAAACCGTATCGCTGTCTGACAAACAGCAGGCCTACATGGCATGATAATTCTCCAAGCCACAAAAACCAGTGAGGAACGACATTAGTCATGGGAGAATTTTATTCACGCCATCTGCAAGCAGCTGTTAGAAAGCTTTCTTAGTGCATTAGAACAGCTTTTAGGCTACTAGCCAACATTCACATGACTGTGTTTACTCTTAATAAATATCTAAAATGATCCTAAACTAGATTTAAATGTAAATACAATAAAATTGTTTACACAAATTAAGATATTTAGCATGCAAAGGAGATTTTGTTTTCTTTACTAGCCTTTTCCCACATACTAAATTTTTGAAAGTTTTACCGTGCTTAATTTCTTACTTGACATTTCCCTTCAATATCTCCAGACATCGCTGAGATTAAATGAAGTGCAAATTGAGAATTTTGAAAGTGTCTGGCTTACTTTTTAAATCTAATTGATTTTTTTTTTTCAATGAGGAAAAGAATCCAAACCTTTCTCCTTTGAAGTGTCTGGAGATATCTCTCCTTGGCTCATATTTGCCAAAAGCTGAATAAGAATTTACACTTGAAAGAGATTTTATTGATAATATTAGATGCCTGCTACTTTCTCATTTGTATCAGATTTAACGGGAATCATCTAAAGCAACGTTGATACTTGCGTGAAATGTAACTGAGACCACCCGAGCCACCTTTTGAGCAATAAAATTTTCCTCCAAGAACAACCTGAACGTTCACGATGTGTTCAATAAACAGCTGGAACACTTCAATTTTTTCCCCCACTGCATGCCAGATACTCTATATAGATACCAGTTGAAATTACTGCTAAAAATAAACATCAATCATACTGTCAAAACAGCCCAGAGGCAAGTGACCTCACACGTACACTTTCCCTGTCAGGGCTGGCTCAGATTTAGGTTGTGTCCCTCTTATGTTGTCAAATTTTTTAGGATTTGCCGATGAGGTAACACTGTGGAACCTGAGGTTTAGTTTTACTGTCAACATACCAAGGAGAAACCATCTTTGTGCAATTGTAAATACTTTATTTTTTGGTTGATGAAAGTTCACAAAGAGGGTATTTTCAAATATTTTGTAATTTATTCAAGTTTTTAATTTAACGAAGGTGGATGATGTAAATGTTTTGCACATTTACATGTATTGACTCCAGAAGTTTGTGAATCAGTTCAGTATTTAAAAACTGCAACAACGTTACAGAAAAAAACACTAAATCAATAACAAACCCAGATAAAAGTCCAGATGGTTGAGCAAACATGTTTTATACGAAAAGGCACATCTGAATACATTTTCAAAATTAACAAGACATGCTTAAATAATTTATCAGGTGAGTTTTCAGGAATTCATATGAACAAAATGGCAGTTCCTTACGTTTAAAACAACGGAACAAATTTAGTAGACATTTTTTACATTCAGCTACCGAAGATAGTAATCATCTTAGCAACGTCATTGATGTTTATAATTTCTAACATGAATCTTTCTATGCAGGATGATTTTATATGAGTGCTGTCCGGGTTATATGAAGTTAGAAGGAAAGCGTGGGTGCCCTGCAGGTCAGTATTCATTTATTTGTTTCATCAACAGAAATATATGGTTTTTAGTCTGAATGGTTATCATGCATGCAATATTTTTTTTCCACACAGCATAATTTTTCAGGTGTGAACATGTCTGTGGTGCACATGACAAAGGTTAATAAAGTCATTTTAATTGCTAAGC
Organism: Puntigrus tetrazona; assembly: GCF_018831695.1. Lineage (NCBI taxonomy): Eukaryota > Metazoa > Chordata > Actinopteri > Cypriniformes > Cyprinidae > Puntigrus > Puntigrus tetrazona. The sequence goes on along the minus strand of NC_056708.1, from coordinate 9,880,005 downwards.
ACCAACAATTATCACATGTTGGATTTAAGTTTAAGGTCATGCTTAGATTAAATGTCAGGTTATTCATTGGCTATGAGTTCAGTGAAGGAGGACATTAGCTTTTGTTCTCTAAACAAAATCCAGACCCAGCTGGCTGTACTTATACATGAGGTTAATGAGCCACATCCAGTCCTGAACATAGATTCGAGGTTTACGTTATTCTAAACTGCGCATAAGATTCTATATTAAACTCTATATCCTTAAAATTTTGCTCCACCTCCCAGTGGCTCCTATTGACTCTGTGTTTGGCACCCTGGATCTGGTGAACGCCAAGATCACCCAACGATACTCTGATCAATCCAAACTGAGGGAAGAACTCGAGGGAGCGGGATCTTACACAATGTTTGCACCCAGTGATGATGCCTGGGAAGAGTTAGATCCTGTGAGTCGAATACCCACGCCACGTTTGACTTCATTCGAGCCGCGGTATTTGCATGCTATGTTTAAATCGGTGATCAAATGTGCGTGTTATTAAGAAGTGAAGCATTGACTGGAACTTATTAAAAAGAAATAAATTGGGGATATGCCGTCATGCTGCCTTTTTTTCTAAGAGCTGACATTTTAGCTTTGTTTCTCTGTTTCCAGACATCGAAAGCTGCCTTGGTCAGCAGTGGAAACGCTGAGCTTAACAATGCACTCCATTATCACATGGTCAACAAGCGTCTTCTCACCAAAGACCTGAAGAATGATATGATCCTAGAGTCCATGTATAACAAACAAGGCCTCTATATCAATCACTACTCAAATGGAGTATGTTTCTTTTATTCAAATTCATTGTGTATATGAAAGCATTTTAATAATTAGATATTGTTGTAGTATTTATAAATGTTTTGATTTAGTTTAGATATTTTCCATTTTAATTAAATTTAATTTTTAGTTTTAGTCATTTTGTTTTGTGTTTGTCATTTTTTAAAAGTTTTTTTTATTATTATTAATATATAATTAATATACTTCAGCTAATTTATTTTTATTTCAGTTTGTTTTTGTTGTAGTAATTATATTAGTGCAGATTTACCTTTTCATTTTTATTTTATTTTATTAATTTTTAAAATACTGTTTGCACCTACACTTCTTAAAACCACTTCACTGATTTGTTCAATTATGTTTCATATACATTTTTAGATTTTTCTCATTGTGATGGATGATTAAGGGAATTTTGGCTATATTTATATTTATATTTATATTTATATTTATATTTATACAATATCTCTGAATATACTTCAGAGATATTTTAACCCTAAAAATTTCTTGGGGTGCTTTGTGTCCAACGAGTATTTGAGAAAACATTTATTTCATCATTATGTTTCCCCCCAGTTTAAATTCCTATTATCTAATGAAAGGTTAAATTTTTGTGATTTTTTTTAAAAATAAAAGATTTAAAGGATTAATGATGCAGATTCATTTTCACAGCCTTTTTTTGTTCATATTTACCAAGGGTGCCAATATTTTTGTCCATTATTTACCCACCATCATGTCTTTCCAATTCTGTAAGACTTTCTTCTCTCTGCGAAGCACAAAATATTTGAAGAAATTATTCAAACTAGTTTTAAAGTTGCTAAACTGTTTTTCAACAATTTCGCAGGTTGTCACTGTGAACTGTGCCAGGATCATTCACGGTAACCAGGTGGCGACTAATGGAGTCGTGCATGTCATTGATCGGGTCATCAGCGCTGTAAGCTCAACGATCAAGGAAGTGATCGAGTCCAACAATGACCTGGCTTCACTGAACGTATGTGTTTTTGTAAACAAATATGATACAAGCTTTCTGAACTTTCCTCAGCAGAGGCTTATTATTTCAGAGAGCAATCTTGGAAAACATTTTGTTTGTGATGTCTTTTATAGACGGTTGCTTCGAGATCGGGTCTCCAGGATCAACTGGCAGAACCCGGACCCTACACACTTTTTGCTCCAACCAACAAGGCCTTTGATAATCTAGATAATGAAGTCTTTGAGAGACTTATGAGTGACACCACAGTACTTCAAGGTAATCACAGAACGCAAGCACGGTACAAATATTTCAACATTGATATTAATCCTGTTTCTTGAGCAGCAAATCAGCATATTGGAAGAATTATATGACACTGAAAACTGGAGTAATGATTCAGCTTTGCCATCACAGCAATGTAGTGCATTTCTAAATTCAAATAGAAAGCAGTTATTTCATATTGCAATGATATTTCACTGTTTTACTCAGATAAATGCAGCCTTGGTGTGGTTAGCATAGAACATTCAAAAACATTCAACGACTGAGCACAAACTTTTGAACGTGCGCACAAAACATGCACATAATGAATAATCACCTTCAAAGATTTGAAAGACTAGCAGCACCGTGTTTTAAGTAAACTGCACAAATGCAGTCCAATCCAAGCACATTCTCAGACGGCGGGCAAACAGCGGATCTGGCCGCAGCCACACGAAGATCCAAAACCAAGTTTGGTCAAGACCTCTAAAGCTTCTTGATGGGAAATGCTTAGATGCTGAATAATCTGATACTTGTTATTTTGTGGTCAGACAATCAAAGTCTTTTAACAGGCAAAACCTGTTTTCCCCATTAAAATGAGAAGATAGTCTAGTTAAAAATGTAATCTGTGCGACCTGTTAGATGACTGAGAATATCACTATAGAAAAAGCGTTAAAAGAAAATAATGTCGAGTCCTATATTCAAAAGCAAAGACTAGCTTTGAAGTAAACATTCAGTTCTTCTGAGGCCAGTTATCTTAAAAGTAAATGCTGTGTGAAAAACGCAAATCATTAGAGCAGATCAGGCATCGGGGTTCTGGTTTAAAGGCCTACGGCACACCACCTGATTTCCTTGTGTATTTTGTCTACTTAAATTAAATTTTTTTAGCATGCCTCATTTTAGGCTAGAAGGGAAAGACCACACAGATTTATAAAGTCAGCATTACATCACTTCTGGCTCTAACAGGAGTTTTGGTCCTGTCCAAATGGCTCACTGGTCCTGCGGTCTCGTGGGCTTTGCTCACAATGTGTACATGATGTCCATTCCAGTGGTTCTCAGCCTTTTTGACTCCAAGACCCAACAGTCCAAGACAGTAATCAATAAGGCCAGGGTATTTGTGGTACTTCTGCTGTAATGACAAAACTTATTTCCAAACTTTAGGAGTGGCAATATCTTAATAATGAAATTAATTCCCAAAAAGTTCATGTTGTACTTGCTGAGATTACAGGATACAGTTTTGTCGTTTAATATTTTTTTTTACTCACAAAAATAACTTCTAATAATATATTTTAGAGCGTGATAAAATTGTATAGAATTTTTTATTGAAAATGTATTAATTTCCATAGCTTTATCATGGTTTTAAAATTTATAATAAGCACAGCTGAGTAACATTTCAACTGCTTTAAATTAGTATGTTAAAATGACTTCATTTATATAAATGATTTACTGAAATTAATAATTATAATAAAAAATGGTGCACTTGAATTTAAGAAGAATTGGACATTTTAAAAAAGAGATGCATTTAAGATGTTTTATAAATCATTTACTAAAATTCCAGAAACTGTCGTGTTCAAAAATAAGATCATCATATGCACATCTATGTTGATAATAATATCAATTAAAAGGACAGTGAACTGAAAAGTGAAAATTCTGTCTGTAATTACTCACCATCATGTCGTTCCAAACCCATTGTCGTTCATCTTTGGAACACAAATTAAAAGCATTCTGACCCTGCATAAACAACTTACATGTTCAAGGCCCAGAAAGGTAGTAAGGACATTCTTAAATGTGACATCATTGGTTCAACTGTAATGTTATGAAGTTACAGATTTTTGAGGATAAAGAAAGCAAAAATAACGACTATTCAACAATTTTGTCTCAGTCTTTAACACACGTTCACAAGAGTACCTTAATTCGTGCCACAGCTGACTGTTACCCAATAGCCCATGTGCTAGTGTAGATGAATAGGGCCTGTCTTGAGAAGGCTGTTTTGGTTTGGCAAAGCACTTAAAGTTGTCAGAAAGTACATACATGTACAGCTTAAACAGATGCAGGAAATTGGCAAAATAAGCTCAGATGCTGGAAAAGTGATATCACAGCTGATGTAAGAGACTCAGCTCTCCACTACATTGCCTCCGCACAGGAAGAACTGGGCGGGTGTCCCACTGGACAACTTGAGCTCCTGTGTTTTTAATTCTCTCTAGTGGTCTATATGTTGATGCTTACTGGACTGTGGCGATAAAGACATCTCAACAGTTCAGGTCAGCACACTGCTTATCTTTCAATCTGTCACTTAACCGTTCTCCATCTCTCTTAATGTTTCTTTTTAAGCCCTTTTGAAGTACCACCTCCTGAACACAGTGCAGTGCTCTGAGGCCATTATGGCTGGCTCCGTCTATGGGACTCTTGAGGGCAGTAATATTGAGATCGGATGTGATGGCGAGAGCCTTACGGTCAACGGTATCAAGATGGTGCTGAAGAAGGACATTGTCACCAGCAATGGGGTCATTCATCTGATTGACCAGGTGCTCATGCCTGACTCAGGTATCCACTGGGCTCAGCCTGACTTTATTTTTACATCCTTATTGCATACATTTGTATATATTAAAATTTGAAAATTTATTGTCACTGATATAACATCTAAATGGTTAAAAGTTGTTATAAGTGTGTCTGATATTGCAGCCAAGCAGGTGATGGAGCTTATAGGCAAATCTCAGAGCGTCTTCAGTGACATGGTGTCTGAGCTCGGTCTGTCTGCCGCTATGCAGCCTGAGACTGAGTATACTATTCTTGCCCCAATGAATGGAGCCTTCTCTGGTGAGTTAACCTAATGAATCTATGAGCAGGACATTTTTGCTGAGATAACTGTGAGCGCTCACCAGGAGTCTGTTTTCATTTTTCTTTTGGAGGAGACCTGAATAAACTAATGAGAAATGTTGAAAATGTTAGTTTCTTTCTTTCCTTTTTTTATATTTGTACTGTATATGCTAAGTTATTATATAAAAACACTCACTCACACACACACACAAACGCACACAGATAGATAGCATAAGGCTGTAAAAAATATATATTATCTGTATCTTCAAATGAAATCTTAAAATGCTACAATAACTTAAAGTGTCTCCACCTGTCATACAGATGAGGTCATGTCCATGGATCAGCGTCTCCTGAAGATTATTCTGGAAAACCACATTGTGAAACTCAAAGTCTCTCTAAGCGACCTCTACAGCGGCCAGCTTCTCGAAACCCTGGGAGGAAAACTGCTCAGAGTCTTTATTTATCGCACGGTGAGAGAGAAATAAATTAGTGAAAGACTGAGGACCTGCAAACAATTATTGTGTAAACTCCATGAGTGAAAACGAGCACTTTTTAAATGTTTACTGAGCAGGCAGTAAAATTTTATGCTTTTGTTTATTTTCTTCAAGCTTCCCTTGTCTAACTATATTGTTTTTCAATACCATGCAAAGTGTCCAAGTCACAGCTATCATTCTCCTTTTCATGCGTGTGTGTTTTAGGCCGTGTGTATTGAGAACGCATGTATGGTCAGAGGCAGCAGAGAGGGCAGTAACGGAGTCCTTCATCTCATGCGATCACTGATCCAGCCTCCCGAGACGACCATCTACGAGCTGCTCTTGAAAGACGGACGCTTCAAGTGAGATTATCGTCACGACTTATTATGATTAATGTTATTAACGGTTTATTAAAACATCCAAAATAATATTACTTTAACTTTTATATACTACAAGCATAAATAATTTCAACCTGTACCTCTGTATGCTGATATAGACATGCATTGCGGAGGTTGAGAAGTCAAATATCTGTGGACTATTGCTAAAAGTTAATGCTCATGTTGGAAATATGACTAAAAACTAAAAACTGCTCCAAGATAGTTTATGCCATGAGACCAGGTAGAATAATTTATAGACTGTCTGAATCATTCCAGGATCTTCCTGTCTCTGATGGAGAGCGCCGGACTGACAGATCTACTGAGGCAGGAGGGATCGTACACTCTCTTTGCTCCTGTAGATGCTGCCTTTGGCACCCTGACAGAGGAAGACATCACTCTTCTGAAAAGTAAACCTATCATTCTCTATTTTTATAGACGATGTGAACTTTGATAGGTCTGTTTCCTCACAGTGACATTATGACTATTCTGTCATCTAGGCGACACCAATGCCCTCAGGGCGATCCTGCTCTACCACTTTAGCAATGGCGTCTTTATTAACGGAGGCTTGGAGGGTGGAGTGACTAATCTTCTCAAGACCATTCAGGGCAACAACCTTCACGTCCTCTCTGTAAGTACACCGGGATTGTTGTTTTAAGATACAATCTTTTATGGGTCTGATTTTTGAGGCACTAACAATCTGATTAATAAGTGAAGATGTAGAAATTTCCTCAAATGTCGGCTTTATCCCGTCAGCGATTATGATTAAGACGTCTCATAATTAGCTTATCCACGTCATAATAAAACTAATAAAAAAGAATGACTTTTAAATTCGAGCCAATACTAATATTTTGGTAGCACAAGAGAGGAAGGACCTGACATGCTGTTATCGTCAGACAATGCAATTAGACGCAGCACAAATTTCCTGTGTCTGTTTTCAAAAAATTCCATGAACCAAGTCCAGACCGTTCACGTAAATCCTACCAGGAAACATACCAGCAGGTTAACACTGAGGATGAAACTGCTTTGATTATATAAAAAAAACATACATCTCATCATAATTAGAATGAAAAATGTTTCTCTTTTTGTGTTTGTGTATCGCTGAAGGTCTGTGACATAGGCCCTTTTTGAGTGTGTGTTTGGAGGAATTCTTTCACTGGTAAGGTCATAAAGTCCAGAGAGTTTACTGCATGAATCAAACAGCTCAAATCTCAGAAACTCCATTACCCGTAACTCCCTCTAAAAGCCAGAACAATAGGTCTCCTAATGTCCAGACACTTCCTTCGCTGAAAACGGATAACAGCACTGCAAATGTGAACGCACTTTATATACAGATATCTCACAGAGCCAAAACAAGGAAATTACCTCTCAAAAAGAAGTCCTCTTGGATTAAACTTTCAAAGGGTCTTACAAGATTATCCCACTTACGCTTGAATAAATCTTTCAGAACAGCTTTTGTCATTTACTTATTTGTATTTATTATTTTTCTATACATTTTAATTCTGTATATATTATGTTTATATAATGTATATATTGCGGATATTTATGCATAAATATCGATCAGATTTTTTGTGATTAAGTGCATTGAAATTAAATGTTTGTGTTATTTATATATTAATGTGTTTTTTTTAAAACATATACATTATCTTAAATATATAAATTGTACTTATATAATAAATATATACGTATAAGCATTTGTTATGTATGTAAATAAAAACTTTATTATAGAAGCAATTAATTGCAATTAACTAATTATATTAAATCATTTGTTTAATTGCTGGTAAATTGCATACAAAAAAGAATTTAATGATTAATTACCATCTTCTTTCATTCTAAGGTTAACAACTCCATCAATGTAAATTCAGTGGAGGTTCCAGATTTTGATCTTATGGCATCGAATGGAGTGGTTCATGTAGTGAAGACCATATTATATCCTCAAGGTGAATTATTAACAGCAACGAACCATCACTATATGTGAATATATGTTCAAAATGTCATATTTTGAAGGGACGTCTCAAAATCAATTGTATAGATGGTGTTCAATGTTTTTTTTTTTTTTATTCTTATATAACCCTACAGTTCCTGAGCCATAATACACAATCCCTAGAGCTTAATAAAGAATTTTACTGCATTTCACAGATCTGCCAGTTGGCCGTGAAGATATATTGATTCTGCTGAGGAGACTCATCAAATACATGCAGCTGAAGGTACGGCAGCACACATCATATCTGAACACTGACTCACATTATATAACAGATTCAACACAGTCCAGTTCATCACCGAACAAACAAACATACCAGTTTTATTTTTTTTTGCTTTGGTTTGTGTGTAGTTTGTATCTGGATACACCTATCGTGAAATTCCACTAACATTCATCAGTAAGTTCAGCTTCATCCCTCATTTCTCTTTTTATGTTCCACATAACATAATATCATTATCAATGGCATATGGATTACACTGGACATGATTTAATTAATGAATATTGTGTTTCGCCTTGCAGAGAGGACTATAACCACACACGTCATTGATAAAGGTACATTAATGCTTTATTTTATTTTAATATTTCATTTTAGACCTCGAAATGCCAATTCTTCTCATCCATTTCCTCCTTTTCTACATCCATAAGCGTTTATTCAGTTTAATTCCAACAACGAACTCCTCAGGCTTGCCTTTCTCTGCCAGCCCATTATTCCCAGCAGCACTTTTAGGTAGCCTATTTGTAAAATTGTGTATTTACCCAATCATTATCCAATACAACAAGCCTGAACCTTGTCTCAGCTGCATTTCAAGAAAACCGATTCTTCATAGAGCCCCAGAGGAGAGCAAGCACATGTTATTCTGTTGGCTGGAACAGCACTGGCATCTCCTCTGGCAGTCGCTGGACAGATACAGCCGATAAAGAGCCATTAGAGACAGAGAGGGAGAGGATTTTGCCTCAGACCATGGCAGGAGACTTATGTGAATGTCAAAGTTCAGGACAGTAAAATTGAAACAGAATTTACGTAAATTGATGTTATTGGAAACTTGGCTTAGATTTAAGAAGGTAAAAAGTGATTAAAGTTTAGGTAATGGCAGTGTTTTTGAGAGTTAAGACTTAAAACGGAGCTTTGGATTTCAGAATGCAGTAGCAGGCATTCGCTGGTTACCTTTCATCAAATTAAACTCCCACAATTTTGTAGAGCTACTATGTGTAGACTAATTGTCAGAGGCCAAGATTGGTTCATCCAGTACTTTAAATTTATAGTATATAGAATATCAATATACTGACAACGGCTAAAATTGTAAATCCTTTAATGTAACTTTTACAATCATAGGTCTTTATAAATCGAATCTAGAATTGCCAGAAGCTTTGCGAGGGTACGCCGTAAGAGACCCAGTTTCATAGCGGGACTATTATTTATTAGAAAATGATAGACAAAGTTTTTCCATGAAAGATCTTTTTATTTGACAAAGTTAGTTCTAAATAAAATACAGATGGTACTAATGAAAGTCAAGTCATTTGGAGTCTTTGTACTGCTGAATTTAATAAGTCGATTTCACAGTGTAACATTCACATGTGTCATTCATTTAATGATCTGTGTGTCACAATGGTTCCAATCTGTCTTTGAAACCACACAGAGTACAATCAATATCATGTCAAAGTAAAACGTTTGGGGACTTTTTTTAAAAAAAAATAAAGCTTCATCTTCAGTACCTCTTAAAAAACAACAACAATGACATTAATAATGTTAGAAAAGGTTATGAAGGCTGCTCTTTTTAACTTTATATATCCAATGACAATGACTGTTTCCACAAAAATATTAAGAATCACAACTGTTTTAATTCTTAGCATTATCATCAACTATTAACTAAAAAAATGGATTTAATCACAAATGTTTTTTTTTTATAATCACATTTGGGTTATAGCCTGTAATGTAGTTTTTTTGCACAGTTTTTGCTGTCTTTATTTAACAGTATGTGTCCTTGCATGTGCATAAAGCTATCTGAGAAAGTACAGGAAATGTAAGGTAATTACATGGGGTAGGGTTCGGTTTAGGGGTAATTTCAAGGTTAGTACATAGTTATTACCTAGTTACTGAAATCATTAAATAAGTACATAGTATGAGTAAAAGTTTATTCACACCGTTTGAATTCTATCATAAAAAACAAAGTACCATTTGAGCTGAGCCTGCAATCAAAGAACTTAGAATCCTGATCCGCGGCCAGTTCTTCCATGTGCACTATGTCTTAGCTCATCTTTGGCAGAATATACAAATTTATGTTTTATGAATCCAGCAGTAGCACGAAACGTGACCCCCGTTGCAGTGTCTAGAAAGAAAGACGGGTCTGGTGTTCATTAACAGCCCTGACAGCGCCAGAGATTATTAATGATTGGCTTAGACAAAGATTCTCATCTTTGATCATTTACTTGTGATTTATATCAGTAAAAGCAGCAAGGAGAAATGGCACAATGGTTTCAAAACCATTGGAAACAAAACTAACTTGAATTTAATCAGTACCTGAAAAGACAGTCATACTTTATGCAAAGAAAAAATAATTGGTACTGAGCAGATTTTTAGGAAAAATCAGTCTTGACGTGCCACCTGATGGGATCTCTACCTTTCCTTCAGGTTCCAAGGTCAAGGTAGTGATTGATGAACCAAACGTCACCAAAGTTACACGAGTAATCAAAGGAGATTCAATCGTCACAAAAGTTACACAAGAATCAAGCATGACTGAAGTGACACAAGTAAGTGAAGAAGATCCGAGCATCACCAAGGTTAGACAGGTGATTGAAAAAGATCCCAGCGTCACCAAGGTTACGCGAGTGATTGAAGAAGATCCCAGCATCACCAAAGTTAGACGGGTGATTGAAGAAGATCCCAGCGTCACCAAAGTTACGCGAGTGATTGAAGAAGATCCCAGCATCACCAAAGTTAGACGGGTGATTGAAGAAGATCCCAGCGTCACCAAAGTTACGCGAGTGATTGAGGAAAATCCCAGCGTCACCAAAGTTACGCGAGTGATTGAGGAAAATCCCAGCGTCACCAAAGTGACGCGAGTGATTGAAGAAGATCCAAGCGTCAGAATTACACAAGTGACTAACAGAGATCCAAGCATCACTATAGTTAAAGGAGCGGTTGGAGGAGAGCAAAGCATCACCAAAATTAAACAAGTTAAGGAAGGAAGCCCATCCATTACAAAGGTCACAAGGCTCATTGAAAGTATGTCCAAACCTGATGTTTTTTTTCTTCATTGTGACAGATTTTTAGATATTTAGCATTAGATCACTTCCTCAACAATGGATCTTCTACATGTAAATGGGTGCCATCAGAATGAGCCTCAAAACTGTTTTGTGATAAAAAACATCACATGTAATCCACAATACTCCAGTCCATTATTTCACATTGTGTTAAGCGCTGCATGTTTGAAAACAAATTCATCATTAAATCTCTACATAATATTGCTTTTTTGTCTGAATCAGGAGAGAAGTATGCACAGAAATATCCACCATAACAGGTAATAACAGTTCATAACAGGTAATAATAGTTCATTTTTATGATGGATTTGTTTCTTGCAATCACACAGCTTTCACTTCACAACATATTAATTTAACTGGAGTCATGTGGATTACTTGAGGATTATTGTGCTGTTTTTTGGCACCCATTCACTGGAGAGGATTCATTGGTGAGCAAGTGATTTTTTTAAATGCTGGATGAACTATATGTTTTAAGTAACAAGGTTATTTTAAAATAACAAACCTCTGTTTTTTAATAACCCATTTTTTGTTTGTTTTTTGCCTTTATTACTCAGCTCACAGTGCCTCATCTGATGGTGAAATTGATGCTGAGGGAGAAATCAAGAGAATCGTGGGTGAAGGTGATTAAATATAAAATTGAACAGCTTTATTTGGTTACATGTTGTATAATATACATCATTCGGATTAGAAAGAGACACTCAGTATGTTCAAGTACGTTCTCATTTGAAATAGTTTATCAGATAAGTTTGTTTCAGAATGGCTGTAGTTTTTGATATTTTGTCTGATAAAACATAACTAAAACATTGTGTATATATGTGTTGTAGATGTAACCAAGTTGCAGACGTTTCAGAGTGGCGACGTACGCATGTTTGGGGAGGAAGATATCAAACAAATCACTGATGCAATCACTCAGGGAGGTTAGTCCACGAGAGATTTGTATGAGTCATAGTAGACATATTAATAATAATTGGCTATATTTAAGCCTCAGTGTTGCTGAAATGATAAAAGTTGCCCTTTCTCTGCACATTAACTGCATCCTAGACTCTTTTTAGTTTTATTTTAATGTAACTGATATTTTTTTAATTTTAAATTCATTTTAATTTAGTTTACGTTTAAGACATTTTAAGACCAGTTTAAGCTCATGCTTTTCTATTTTAGTTTAGACTTTTCAATTCATTTGTAGTTTATTTTGTCTTTATTTCAGTTAATGGTAAAACATTTTCAATCGTATACAATTTGTGTATGCATCAAACTCATTGACACTTACATTTACGCTTGAAAAAAGCGACTGTTCTTAAATCTTCCCCTTGAGCACAAATTTTTCAGATATATCTTTCTCTCCTGCCAAACAATTTTACTCATAATCCTTGGCATGTGCAATGATCATGTTCTTTCCCGTATTGGTTTTTTTTTTTATGCCACTGATTCAAACATTAATGTGATTTATGATTTTGAAGGGCTTTGGGATCTGTAGAACTCTTTTGTAGCTTCCTAAAGAGCTTGACATTTTTATTGAGAGCAGCTGTGAACGCGGTGATTCGTTCTCGTTTAGTATTGTTTAATGTTTGTTTGTCTGTCTAATTTTATGCCCATGGATTACAATCTGCAGTTACGTAACAGAATAAAACCCTGTTGGTTTTCCCATGGCTCATACACATGGCTCTACTCCAGATGTTCTTGATTTACCTTCATACTCTATGGTTTTGATTCATTTTTGGCAAGATCGCACTTATGATTCAGCTAAATGAAAGAGTCACTCTTAGAACCTTTAAGCAGTACAGCTAAACTGAGATTACGGCTTTTGTTATTGACTATTACTCACTGATTTGGCTCGTGGTTGGTTCGACTTTCTCTCAGAGGTTTGTTCATCCATTGTTCCCATGTCTCCTTGTTCTCAAAGGTGGACCAGGGATCACCACCATAACTAGAGTAATCAAACCAGGGGTCAAGGTTGTTGAAAGTAAGGCCTAATAAAGCGAATTACACTATGATGTGAGTTAAGTTCTGCTCAGATGTTTGTGTCACTGACGTCTGTTTTTGCTTGAAGCTGAACCAGGGCTCACCACGTTTACACGAGTAATTAAGAAAGACCCTCAGATCATTAAAGGTGAGACACAATACATCAAAAAGGGGTAAGATGCAGTTTCAATTGTCAAACCAAATAAAATCTTTTTGTATCTAAATGTGCAGCAGGTGGACAAACCACTGTTACCAGAGTAGTTCAACCAGAACCGAAGATAATTGAAGGTAAGAAATGATTTTTTATGAAGTTTTTATGCCCAAAATATTTATTTTATTTTCTTTGAGTCTGCGTGTGTTCTATTATTTCTAGTGACTGGTTTCAGTTACATTCATTTTAATGATAAAAATATACATTTGATTTAATAACAATTATATATAATATGCATACATGCTGAATTATTTAATTTTTTTCTTTTAGGACCAGATTTTTCAAAGATTGTATCTTTCAAGGACAGTCCAGACCTCCTTGAATCAGAATCGGAGAGAATCACCAGAATCATCAAGGGTTAGTGATTTCACAATAATATGAGGATGGATCTAATTCCCGAGGTTTAACTGAATTATTTTACTTCTCAGAGGGCCGTTCTAAAAAACGAGCCGCCATCAGACAACCACAAGGTATGTGTTTCAGCTCATTAACATCTGTTGTCTTTAAGTCATTAAGTCTTTTTTACATGAATTAAGACTCAGTAGACATTTTAGCATAGCATCTTTTTGTTCTAATAACCAATTTTACCATAATCCAGACCTTCAAACGAACCATTAATGAGATGGAGAACAACTAGAACTGCTTTGTTTATATGTGTGTGTTTGTGAACTCTAAAACGCAGGATCAAGACGGAGAGTGAGACTAGCCAGGCATCACTCCAGACCCAGACAGTGAGATGAATGAGGTTCGCTCTACCTGAAGATCCAGCTAAAGTGAAAGACAGTGTTGTGGAACAGTGTGTTTGTCCTGCAAATACGCTGTTACTTCAAACCGCATTGAATGTTTACACATTACAAACCAATGCAGTAATATCTTGGATCTGTGTGGCACGCACCCCACTTCAACTTAGATAAGGGGTACGTGAAATGGTGGTGGTTCTAAAGAGAGACATTGGTCGTTTTTGTTTGTTTTTTTTAAGCTGTTTATATTGTTTCTTTAAATATATATATACTGTATGAGCCTGTCATTGAGCTTGTCGTGCACATGATATTTTGTGGTGCTCGCATTCAGAGACATGAATGCATTTTTATCTGTAAGGATCAGCAAAGCTTTGGCTGTTGAGTTTCCTTTAAATTATGCAGCTTGTAACTTTCCATCTGTTTCTAATTTTCTGTTAATTTTGAATCTACAATTTTCCATTTCTTCTTTTTCAATAGAGTTTTTTAGTAATAGAAATTCAAATCGTCACATTGGAACAAACCTCAACAGGGTAAAAAAAAAAAAATACAAATAAAATATTTTCTGTTTATAGCATCTCTACTTGTGATTTTTTTTTATCTCCAAAAAGCTGGCCTGTCTGTTTTTCTTTTTTTTTTATCTGTAGTACAGCAGTTGAACCATATAGTACTGAACAACAGCATGAACTGTGACTTTTAGGATCATCATTAGCGATCATTCGCATCATATACTTCATGAATATGATGGCAGTGACTGCTAATGATGAGCTTAATGATAATAGTCATCACCGACCATTTGTATCCAAGTACAAAGTCATTTTTGAAGTGACTGATTCTTAGTCTCCACACGTTCTGCTGTCAATTTGCTATTCATCCTGACTTTAGTAGGAGTTAACAACATTAATCCCTTTATGTTCTTGTCTCTAGATAAATAGCATGTCAAAAATGACATGAAGTGAATGCAAAAACAAACAGTGTAGAGTTAGAGAAACATGTACGTTGACATTGGGGATTATGTAGCAGCATGCATGCCTTTACATAAAGACATATGGATGTCTTTACGTCTGAAAGAAGTAAAGCTTTGCACCATAACATATACAATCCAAAGCCCCAGACTTCACTGGGAGGATAACCTTGTCAAGTCTGGTGAATTGTTTTAGACAGTATATACACCCTTTAAACTAAATGTGACACACTATCATCCAGTTTAAAGCTGTTTAATTATTTGCTAAAGGGAAAGATGTTAAAAATTCAATGAATACTGAGTACTGAAAAAATAAACATTTCTTTTGCTTTTCTGTACGAGAAAACGTTGAATGCATTTTATTTCTAGTGTCTCAGTATCATAATTTTATGTTAAAGCTGAAATGGAAAATTAATTATTATCACTATTATTAACTTAAAAAAGACAAAAACACATTAAAATTAAATCAACATATTTACAAAAAATTATACATATTGTAATGATACTAAACACTAATTTAATTAAAGCAATTAATCCCCGTTCTCATACATTTTGCAATCATCCAGTGGACCTTTTCATCCTACAGCAATATCAGTGAAGTGAAGTAGACATCTGTGAGTAATGATCATCAGTGTGACTTTAATCAACTTATGTAACATATGCACTTATGTACTTACATATGTTATATATTTATGTCATGGAAAAAAATATAGAAAACAATATCTTGGATTTAAAGACACGCATATAGCCGGTTTCAGTTTCTAATAAAAAAATTCATATAGAAACATTTTTGTTACTAAAATCTAATCGATCTGCTTTAGAAGACATGTGTTAACCCCCCGGAGGTGTATACATTAGTTTTACGATGTATATATACAATTCATGGAGCTTCAAAATAATGGCCACTATCCAAAAGCATTTCAAAGTTTAGAAGAGCCAGGATACATTTTTAAATGTGTGTTCGCTTGAAACAAAAAAGTCATATACACTTAGGATGGCTTGGGAGCGAGTAATTTATTGGCTTATTCTCATTTTTGGGTGAACTGTTCCTTTAAGACACATTTTAGGCTTAATATTGTATGCACAATATTCCTCCGAATAAAGTTCAATAAGTCTCAAGCCATATGTCAGTAAATATGTCAACAGATATTGAAATATAATTAGCATTAAATAATACTGCTTTTTTTTAAGGATACATTGCGTTTGCCATTTCTGTTATTTAATTACTGATTCCTATGTAACCTTAGATTGGTAGCTTTTAGTACCTCTCCTTTTGCAATTGTTTAAGTTTCATGCTTTTGGATCCCAGTTCATCCTTAGCGCGCCAACAACAACTGACCTGCACGTACAGTATAAGGAGGATAGTAAAGATCATTTGTTTCTCCACACATCTGCAGCAGAGAACGTCTTGTGTTTTGTGGCTGAACTTGCAGGTTCGCATATGTGTTCTATTACCATCTCTGTGTGTGCTCGTGCATAGAGACATTTCTGCACAGCCACATACTTTCTAGTGTTTGGAGAGATGACCGAGGGAAAACTTGCTTGAGTATCTACGCAATACAAGAGTTACAGTCCAGAATCCAGTTTGATGTGTAAAATCTTATAAAACAGGATTTTCAAAACCACTCCCCCTGCTTGCCATTGGTCAAAAAACATGTAGCCGCACCCCAGACACACACCATTCGTAGCATCAGTGTTGCTGAGCTAGACTGGTCAGAATATGTTTAGTATTATACATAGAACAATATTACTGTAATATAATTTTTTATTTTATTATGTTTTATAATAATAAAAAAGGCAAAAATAAATACACTATAAAAACTAAAATAGCAATTTTTAAAAAAGCCTGTTACTTATCTATTCACTACAAATTACTATAATTGAGTGCAATTTCTATAAAAAGTGCCTAATTATAGATTTTAAAAATAACCTTTCATGCGGTGTGTAACAAAGCATCTTTCAAAATGTTTAATCTGAAAATGCACCATGTATAAAGATATTGTCTCTCAAAAGAGAGAGTCAACTCTGAATCAAATGAGTCATTTTTAAAACGAGTCCTAAGACGTTTCTGGTTAACCTCAAAATGAAACGTTTCCATATTGCCTGACCACTTGTTGATCTACTATGCTAATTGTAAAGTAATGCTAATTCATTCTTTGGCACCAGGTGCTGTTTTTGGAGCGTTAAAAGCTCACAAACACTGCTTTAAATGAAACTGACCAATCACCAGAAGGATTTGGAAAAATGAATCGTTTGTACAAATCGTTTGGGAGTCGTTGAACAAATAAGGTAAAAGTAAATGCGTATTATAAGAAAATTAAAGTGTTTTTTGACCTTGCATGCATGTAAACATTTTGTTTTAGGACCCCCAAGACCAAAATATGAATCTTTTATAACCCATAGGCTTAATAGGGGCACTTTCTTATTCCAAAAGAACCACAATATCTACACTATATTAACTGACTTAAGGCAAGTAATAAAGCTGAGAGGCACCTCCTTCTGTGTAACAAGATGCTGTTCCTGATATCAGAGTGTTGGCATGCCTTTGACTCCAGTCATATATCTGACATAAAGTCGTCATGGCTGTAAGCATGTAGTTTTGCAGTGATTTATAATGGCAGTGAGGTGATGAGTGATATGCCTGCAGGGTTCAGGAGCTCCTTCGTGGCTTCAGTATTGAGAGATGGGCTCCAACAGAGAAAGTCAGAAGTACATCTGCTGTGCCATTGGCTGGAGAACTGAAAAAACTCAGTTTTTATGGCTTTGCTGTTTGAATATAGGAATTTAAGTAATAAAACAGCAGACATGATCATTAAAAAATATTATTTTAATTGTGTTTCTCTCGGTCAGTTAAATCTAATGGACTGTTATTTTGACAGATTTTTCAGTTCACTTCTATCTATCTAAAAATAGCGTTTTGAAAAAAGTTTGGAAGAACAATACACCTTTTCTCATCTGTCATTGGCTGGGGCTAAAAAAACGCTGTTATGTTATTTTAACTTGCTTATAGGGGCACAATAAAGCACCAAAACAGTGTATATTGAATACACATGGTTGGTGATAAATATTATCACTAGGTTACATAAAAAAAACATGAAGTGAATATTGCGGTGTGAGTTTTGGACAGGTCCCCTGGAAGAGCAGGCTGTGTGTGTTAAGTTAAAGAAAGGAGGAAAGGCTCTCAAGTGGTGTTCAAAAGACCCTGCACGTGGGGAAGATTGCTGTGATTAGGGGTTTTTACTAGAGCAAACGAGTCATAAAACATACCGAAGCGGCTGTGGTCTGTTTCATCATGGGACTTCAGACCTTTCGAACACAAGCAAATAACTATACTTCTGCTTCTTGCTGTCATTTAACAATATTATGGCCTTGAACTTTTTTCTTGCTTGGAAAAAAAATGTACATTCACAAGTCAGCAGAAAGTGTATCGGAATACGGGTATTTATGTAAATCCATATATATATGATTATGTTCAGGTGTGTGTCTTTAATTATCCCTATTATCTCCCCTTTATGTGTGTGTGTGTGTGTGTGTGTGTGTTACCCTTCTGTGCAAGTTTACCTCTCTGTTGTTTATTAAAAAACTGTTTATTTTGAACTTTCATCTTTGTACATTCCTCCCGGCACCACACCGTGACAATGACGGATAGATATAGATTATTAAAAATATTCTCAGTATCAGTTTTACACAAACTATGGCATAAATTGAAACAGTCCACAAAAGACTTAAAGCACTTAAAAACACTCTGCATTTAAGTTACATCTCCCTCTTATGAATAATGGAAGAACCCCTTCGTCAGAGTTTAACAAAAGTTTCTAAACACTAAACAGATACAGCTTGACAAAGGTGATTTCATATGAACCCTCGGTGGACCACAACCAGAGAAATTTATAAACGGGACTGTACAAATTAGGAAAAGGCATTTAAAAGACACCGTTTCAACAGATAGAATTAACATAAAAGTATGTTGAAACAGCCCTACTGTCTTTTCATACCCAAGACATGTAATAATGCTTTATTTCTCTCTGTCAGGGCACAGCAAGAAGTTTATCATATAGTAGTAGAATGCGGAGCGAATCAATGGCTGTAAGGTCAGTAACACAAATCTGTAAGACTAATGGCTCTAGAGAGTCTTACACAAAAGCTGTAAAAATGACTGATGGAGTGCAGCTTGCTAGAAACATGGCATCCTTGCTGTTTGTACGCAACACTGGAGGCCCAAATTCAGAGAAAAGTGTGCTCTCTTGTGACTTTAAAGTCAAGAATTTTTCTTGTTGATTTGACAGCCAAGAAACTCTTGACGGACACTGGCTTACAGCCATACTTCACTGGAAGCTCTGCGCAAGTTCTTAGAGATTAAATTTAACAAGGAATAAGTTGCGTTTATGACTATCCCTGTAGGTGTTCACTGGAGAAACAGTTGAATCAATTCATATAATGCATTTCATTTTACATTATAAAACACTTCATACATTTTAAAAAAGTACTCGTTTACAGACTAAATGTAATCAAATATTTTATTTAAAAATAAGTTTGTGTGAGTTGCACCCCCTACACAAATCAACAAATTAAACTCTTTGAAAATAAACCTTTTTTTTTGATATTTTGTAGTCTTTACTTCATTACATTTAAAATGTAGATTATTTATTGGCCGCTGAAAGATTTTAACTATTTAATTTTACTTAACATTATTTTATTTATCCATCATACTGAAGAGACCTTTTTGAAGGATATCGTTTTGTTGTTTGTTTTGTTTTTGTAATTTTGTGCGGTGTCTCCTCACAAATGAGCTCTTTCTTGTTTTTGTTACATTTTCTGTGCCTTGTCTTGGTCTTTTATGTCATCTCCCGTGGTGTCTGTAGTCATCTTATCTTGTACAGCTTGTTAGCCTTCTGTATATATACAGCCATAGTGTTTCTGTAGGTCTTTGTCAAATGTAATGATTCAACGCCAGACTGCCTCAGTGCAAGGAATTATGGTACCTAGATGTATTCATTTGAATGCAATGTTATGTTTTCCTAACATCTATTTCTCACCATGTACCACTTGCATAAACCCACAAAACAAATCCAAATGCCATTGTTGTTTTGCGGGCTATGTAACGTCAGAGCGCAGAACAGAGTACATCTAGTTCATGGGAGGGAATCACGGGAAGAAGTTTGGAAAAACACTTGTTAGGGGTTGCCTTGTGACTTGTAGTACAACCATTTTCACTGTGAGGTATCTGTACTTTTACTCAAGTATGGTTTTCAAGTAGGCTACTTTTTACAACTCTGCACATGAGAGCCAGTGAGGTTTGCTCCGCCTTCATTCTCCTTATATGGTATTAACAAATTAACGGAAAAAACACACTCTGGAAACAAACGGATGCTCTTGCTTGCACACATACTGGCTACTTTTATAGTAGATTATGTGCTTTCTGGTCACAAATTTAATTGTAACTTTGTTGTGATTTTAGTCTATTATGACTTCTGAGATTGAGATTGTCTTTTTTATTAATAATTGTACCGCGTGTGAGTTTTTATTTAGAATTTTCTATTATGCTAAGCTTCTAGGCATTTTAGAAGCATAAATATCCCAGTGGAGCGGACATGAAGTTCAGCTTCACGGCTCTTAGCTCGTTATTTTACATATTTGGAATTCCTCAGCTGTGCTCCATACTGAGAGAATAAATGAACTGATTTGAACTTCATTTCTATGACATTTCATATTCAAACACCACAGCTACCATTTTTGTTTGACATTCACACTGAGCTCTGTGTAATTCCAAATGGATCGGTCAACATTGTGTTTGATGAAATAAAACAATGTTTGTGTCTGTAAGAGCCTGCAGTTATTTAATGCACCTGAGCAAATGAATGATTTGCATTTTCATTTTTAAAACATATAACCTGCAACCAGCTCTTTTTTTTTTGCGTGTCTGTGGTGCATAAGCAGGAGATGTGAATTCATTTGTCATCCATTATAACCGAAAGTCTGATGAAACGTGATATGTGACAGACCATTAAATTGTTTCATTTTACTCATAAGAACGGGAGTGACCTTGAGTTTAGAGCAGGCCTGCAGCTGTGATTTATACTGTTTTTCTGAGAGATAGTAAAAAATCATAAGCGTGAAAGAATCTGATTTTATATTAGTCCCAGTGTCATCTCTCTATAAACCAAAAGATGTTTCATGCCATGTTTACTCTAAAATTATTAAATTAGCTCGATTCTCCCAAAACTTTCTTAAAGTGGCCGTTTTATGGGTTATGAATGGTTTATATTGTGGTTTTGTGAGTCCCAAACTACAGGTTGACATGCATGCAAGATCCAAAACACTTTCATTTTCTTATAATATGCATTTATTTTTAGCCTACATTATTTGTTCAATGACAAACGATTTGTTTAACAATTAATTTTTTCAAACCCCGCCAGTGATTTGTCGATTTAATTTAAAGCAGTGTTTACGCAAAATGTCAATATGCTCATTTTTCGTTTGACTCGTGTCAATGATTCAGAGTCGAGTGTTTCTTTTGAGAATAATTTTATACACGGTGCACTTTCAGATTTAAAACATTCCAGGATGTTTTCATTTACTTATATTATATTATATTATATTATATTATATTATATTATATTATATTATTTACATATATTATGGAAAAATCCATAATAGGGGCACTTTAAGTGCCTTATTGTCCCTATTTTATTGTCTTTCTTTTTGTGTATCACAGAAGACAAAGTCATACAGGTTTAAAAATCTATTAGGGCTGAGTACATGATGACAGAATTTCTCATTTTTGTGCACACTTTCCCTTTAAAATGACTCACAACAATAGAGTGCCATAATGACCTCATTCCTTTTCATGACATTTGGAAAGAAGAATCATTTGTTAGATTGCCTTTTACCTCAAATCACTTCAACGCAGTTCTTCTGATCTCAGGATCCCAAAACTCCTAAAATTACAAACCTTCAAAAATGGAGCCATAAAAAACGAGGTCTTAAAATGTAATGTCTAGGACCGTGATTATTACCACTTATGTTCCGTACGGCTGTACTAATCCCAGCAAAGTCAATTTTTATGATTCCAACTGCAGCTTCACCCTGACATGTTAAAAGAGTCTTTGTATAAACATGCTTGACGTGTTTTAAAACTACATACATGCAACTACAAACACGCCAGCTTGTCATCTCGCAAAGAAAAAAGACCAGGTGACATGCATGTATCTTCAGGGTGCTTTTTTAGGACATATGATAAACTGTCAAAAACGTCACACCCAACGAATAAATCTTTTATGTGAGGCAAAAAAGAAAAAGGACATGCTTTGATTTGCAAAACTGGTCACAGGCAGCTGTGTTTACGATGCTCGCATCCTTCATAAGGTTATAGAATCAAACATAACAAATAAAAGAACATCTATAAACATGTACAGACTTATTTATTGCCTATTAACCAGAGAATGCTTTGGCTTCAGTGTTATTGTGCATTTAATAGCGAGGATAATGGATGACATACAATAGTAATCCCTGTTTTAAAATGTATCCGTGTTGTCTGTTATGTAGTACTCTTTGGGATGAAACAGAATCCGAACTTGCTCTCAGTTCACAGGAAGTGACAGTGTCTCCAAACACTCACAACACAAACTGATGTAAACACATATGGATTCGTATTTTAGCCTTGGCACAGTCCATATTTTGGCGAGCATTTGGCAGCAAACCATGTGTATTTAAGTGTAATTTACTGAACTTTCTAGTCATAATTACCTTTAAACGCAGGGCCAAAAATCACTCTTAGGACTGAGGAATTTTGCATGGCACAAAACATGACCGTTTCTTTTAGAAATGAAACAGCAGGAGACAGTGCTATTAGCTAACAAGCTAATGCTGCCAGAAGGGTCAGTTTCATTAAATGCGCAGGAATATGCAATCCCTGGAAGTTTGACTAGATTTTAACATCTAAAGGGTCCGCCAAACCTCTGGGTATAGTACAGTTTAAGTTAACTGGAGAACAGATGTTCAGAGCTGCTCCAGTGTTCAAGCATATAAAACGGTATTTGTTATTTGTCTTGTCTGCGACCCAGCAGGCTCAAAGATAAGTATTTGAGAGTTAAATTCATACAGTTGGATTTAAAATGTTTCGGTTTCGCATGATTTTAATTTTATTAAAGGAATAGTTCACCCAAAAATGAAAATGACCTCATGTTTTACTCGCCCCCAAGCCATCCTAGGTGTTTATGTCATTCTTCTTTCAGACGAACACAGAGGTTTTTTTCTTTTAAAAAAGGTAGAACTATTTCTTTAAGTACCACAAAGTGAGTGAAACATTTCAAATTCTTGTAGTCTTTTGCTTTAATGACTCAGAACTCAAGCTTCAGGACCTTTTTATATTATTCTTGTGATTGAATGTTTTGTTTTGGAGCATCACGGTCATCCTGCAAGAGTCAACTATCCCCTACTGAACCGGCTTTTTCCTGTTAAGAAAAAATGTGTTGCCCTGCCAACTGCTGACACAAAGACTGCCCTAAATTATGGTAAGCAAATAATACCTTTTATTAAATCACAATTCTGCCAATGTTGTCGAGATTAACAGCCTTGCAAAATGGCAATACTGCACTCATCACTGATAAGGCAATCGCATAAAGATCAAATTTATCATTCTGCCCATATATGTTTCTCAGATCCCAAGTCTGGCTCAGGCAGTATTCACATGATGCACATTTGTCCATGAAGAGCATTTCAAATAAATGATTAAACAATAGGTTTTACTGTTTTTTTAAATCATCAAATTCTGTTACCACAGATCTAACTTCTCTAGAAATACTACAACACAGATGGGGTAATGTTAACATTTGTTCTGTTATGCTTGGACCATATTTTGCTGTCAACCTCCTAAACAATATGAAAGGGTTTCAGATGTGGTGTGGAAACCACTGTTGCTTTGGACTGAGTGACTCTTCAGTTGGCATAAATGCACCTGATGGAAATTTTTTTTACTTTGACTTGCAGCCACTTTTTACAACACTGTGAGTGGAAATCTGTGGTGGCACCGCTGGGTCCTGTTCATCCAAACTCGCAGACAGAGATCATTCTCAGCTCCACCTCGTTCCACAGTGAGTAACCATCTGACAGCTGTCCCAAACTGACTCAGTGTTTACCTTGCCCACAGTGTTTTGTAACGCCCTTGAGATATTGCAGGACTTATTTACTCGAGAAGACCTAGAGAGTTTAGTAGAGAGTTTGTGATGCTTGAAAACCCTGCATACCTGAAGAAGAACCAATTAGGAGCACATGCACAATGCTTTCTTGATTTATCCAGTAGATACGAAATTCATTCAACTGAGATTGATTACTCAATATATGCATCTTGTCCCCTAAGGGACTATTTCAAAAGGATATAAAAAAAACTAGGCTTCCTGGACTGTATTAGTGTGATTAAAGTTCATTGGCTAATTAGACAGATGGGACACTGTATGTGTTTAGGAGCTCAGAGGTTTGGAGCGTGTTTTATACAGCTCTTTTAACTGAAGCCATTGTGGTTACGGTATCTCTTGGATCGGATTGATTAATCTGGATGGGATTCAAGTTGGATCTTTGTTTCTGGCATAGCTGCTTTCATATGAAAGATCAGCATCTAAACTTGATGGATGGGGTTATATATGGTTTATGTATGCGGGTTTGTATGAACTTAGCTGTGGTTTAGGGACAAAACTTGTCCCAGAAGTGAGTTAAATCTGACAAACCTGCCTTTGGGGAAATCAGAAATTGGAAAATGTATTCATAAATAAAACAAAAGGTTTTTTTTTCGACGCAGTTTCATGCGAATGGTTAATTTGTACAACATGCTGAAATTGGGATTATGGATTGGACACTCTAAAAAATGCTGGGTTATGCAGCATGCGCCAATGACAAATAAATAACATATACCATATATATTTTTTTAAAAATAATAATATTCCATATTCTCCTGAAACCTAATATATATATGATATATGTTTTATCCAGTATTTTGAATTTTACACTTCATTACATTGTGTCTTAGAATCAACAGAAATGTCAGTAAAATTAATGAATAACATTATGTGTAATGCGTGAATTATTTTGTTATTTTATGGATTTGTTTTTTACAGTGTACTAAATGCTTCAGTTCAAACTAAAATGTTTGTCTAACAACAGAAATCAATAATATTATTAACTAAAATGTGCCTAATATATTTTAAAAAAATTTCACACTGACTTTGACTGACGTCAACATGATATTTTTCTAATGGTTTTTCTAATGGTTCTAATCTAACATTCTTTTTTTATCAAAACAAGAACTGTAAAAAAAAATGTTGTTTCAACTTGAAATAACTTGCTGCCCCGCTGCCTAATTTTTTTTGTGTGTGTGTAGTCAACTTAAAATTTTAAGTTACTTAATGTTAATTTAAGTTAATTTTAAGCAGCGGGGGAACAAGTTATTTCAAGTTGAAACAACTTTTTGTCTTTTTACGGTGCGGAAATCCTTCTTCAGTAGGAAACAGAAAACAATTGCCTTTGCTTTAAAAACGCGCCGTTTTGATGATTCCTTTATTCCACGGGAAAAGCTGTATTTTCAAAACACCTCATTACTGGCAAACGCAACGGAAGTGTCCAGATAAGGTGTTTCTCATACATATTTGACTTTTGGCTTTCTCCATTTTCTAATTTCCACAGTCATCATGGATCGGCACCGTGCAATTTTTCATGCAGTGACAAGTCTTACTGAAGTGGCTTTAGAGAGTCATTAGTCTGATGTTCCGAAGTTGATGTACAACATGAATGGGAATACTAACAGATCTGCTTATTCTCCATCTGTTGCTCACCTCAGGAAAACCACTCCAGTTGGCTCGTCTTTTCAGTCTAGTTCTAAGAATAAACGCATCTTCTCAATGTTTCATCGTAATTTAGCGCTTCACTGACCTTCTGGTGTTGTGTCCGTCTTCACTTCTCCCGAGGACAGCCAGTTATAAGACATCGCCAAGTGTAACATCCACTGTAAAATAAAACAATGCCTGCGTTTCTAAACTGTCATCTTTTAAACATTGACGTATCCTGTAGATGACAACTCAAATCAACACTGTTGATGTTCCAGGCAGAACTGAATCTTGAGTGATGATTAATGTGAGTCACGTTTAGAAAAAATATGAGAAGAGGTTATTAAGGTTAAAACAGCAACATGTCTTCACGAATCATATTGGAGATAACATCTCCTCGGTGAATCTGAGGGGTCAGAACACAAACACAATTTTGTTCTGAACACCTTAAATGCATTATACAAACAATAACATCCTTTTGGCCAGTGGAGTCTTACATATAAAGTTCTTTTATATCACATTTATTTGTCAGCAGGGCTTTGTTTGTTATTTGTTTGTTGATCAGTTGCCATAACTCTCTTTCATTTGCTGGAGAAGAACATCACAGAACATCTGTACAGCACCAGAACATTTATTTCAGTTACACTTGTATTTCTTGGTATTTTTGTGTTTGCATGAAGGAAACGAATGCCTGCATTATGTCACTTTTTTCTTTCCGATTTATCACACGGTTGGTGTAAACACAGCTTAAGTTGGTTTTTGTGAAAATTGATAAATCTGAAAATACTGGAATTATTAGAGCATGCATTTCCATAGAAATGTATAATCGCATTAGTACAGTGTTAGTGTGTTAGTGTATTTCATGCTCAGAAAACACTTCTCCTTATTACCATAAACAACATTTATCTGAAATAGAATTTTATTTTGTAACAATGTGATAATCGGTCTATCCATCTATCTACAATTAGAACTGAAATATGGTGGTATGGCCTCAGAGAAATTAGGCAAAAAAAAAACATAAATCACCAAAAATGAAAGATGTCCAGGTGATAAATTCTTATGAATGATCTTCAAAGCAGGCCTCGTTTCAGCTTAGACTTGTTGAGGCTTCTCATGTTGGACAGTGACATGAAGCTCAAGGTGATGTCTAAGCTTGTTTGAATCCCATTACATGCGCTTTCTCTGTGACTCAAACTTTCCATTTCCTAAAGGGTGTGAGAGCTGCTTAAAAACGGTCTCAGCGTCGAGAGGAAACATGATATTTGTTTAGGAAGGGGGCAAAGGCTAAAACGTTTTACAGTAGGAAATGTTTTTAAGGAAAATCAAAAATAGAAAGTGGGCAGAAACTGAATTTGCAACAGCAAACTGGCATAGCCGCATGCGCTCATTTGTTAATATTGTCAAGCATTGTGCTCTTTGGCTTTAAACTGTCTTAAAGCGGACAGTGTCTCTCTGATAACTCAAAAAACTGCTAAGCAAAGTAAAAAAAAATAAATGCTCCGGGCAATCTCCTTTTGTACATTTCAGAACGGTCTTTAGCGCATAATCAAAAAATCCATCAAATAATCACACACACACAGCTGTTCTTTGCCATGCCTGCATCAGTCAAAGAAATACAACACACCCTTCACTTAAAAAAAAAAAAAAAGAAGCTTTGTCAGGAAACCTAAAATGTGGTTTGTATTGGGTTTGTCTTTGTGACGTCCGTACCTTTGTGTTCTTTTATGTCAGTGTCTTTTATTATGATATGGTTTTTGATATGATTAAAGTTATAAAGGTCTCATTTCCTGTCTTTCGCTTCCTGTCTGCTTTGTTCATTGTTTCCAGTAATGTCTTGTCCTTGGGTGTGTCTAGTCCACTCCTTATTCACTTTTCAAAATAGTCATACGTCTCTATTACATAGTAAGTATAAAATATGGCGAGAAATTTCTCAATTCAAGGTTTCATTCTTTTTGACAAGATTCTAAACATTACTTTACTACCCATGAGGCCACGGGAGTGGATTGATAAACACTGTCTAAGTTGGCATTGACAATGCTGATATTGTAGATGTAGTATGTCCAGATTATACTACACTCATTCATTCTAAATGCACTTTTATAATGGTCACAAACGGTCTGAGTGTGCGATTTCATACTCTTCATACTGGCTGCCAATAAAAATAACCATAAGAAGTCAGTAAGGATGCATTTATTTGTTAAAATAACTGTTTTCTACTTGAATATATTTTGTAAAAGTAGTTCATTACTATGACTGCAAAGCTGAATTTTCATCATCATTACTTACTCATTACATCATTACTTCAGTATCACATGATCCTTCCTTTTCTGCTCATTTCTTAGTTTTAGCAATGCTGAAAATAGTTCTTTATATTTTATGAAAACACCGTTTGCAGGACGTTTTAATTTATTTTGAAAGTTTAAATAAACAGCATCTGAGTGTTTGGGTCTTTAAAGTAATTCGTCATGCTGAATTGATCCATGACCTAGGGAACAGATGAGTTGAAGAAGATACTGTAATGTCATCAGGGGCCTTTGTGCAGCTCGATGAGATTAAAACCTGGATTTTAACAACCTTTACACAAAAAGGAAGCAAGATTCACCGGGCACCGTGTCAGCTTTCCACTAATGTTCTCTATTGTGCACTCTGTTGATGTATTATATCAGATCTATACGGATCTGAACACACAATAGACCTGTGAGCACCTTCTTCCATTCTGTAATTCCCCTTTTTGAGCCATCTGTGCACAGTGAGGATGCCATTGCCAAACCTGGAATGGCTGAGATTTGACATTAAAATAATATCTTTTTTTTTTTGAAAGCACATGCGTTTTCAAATGCAGCTGTTGGAGGGAGCAAAGGTTTGCAGCTCAATTTACATAGGAAAGATTTTACATTAATAAGACTTACTGTAAGACGGCACGCTATTTGTCCTGCCACAGTTTGTTCCAAAGGTAGACCCCATTTATTCCATGGAAAATAAATAGGATCACGTTTTAATACTATAGGACGGTTTTAACAAAAGTGATTCAGGGAATTACCCTACACCACAAATGGAAAAATGAGGTTGAGCATCATTAGGGAGTGACAGAAGACCTGAAGTCTTAGTGGATTTGTTTGTTACCCTTAATTTCATCTCTTTAGCTGTCACATCTGTAAAGTCAAACAATTATAAACAAATTATAGAAAGAAAATGATATTCCAGGGCCTTATGACTTGTGCATTTGTTATGGCACGCGGCAGGGGTGGATAAAAAAGGAAAATTTAGCACAAGTTTCTTCAGCATGAAAGTTTGCTTGTTTATAAATACTGAAAAATAAACAAATAAAGTATATTACAAAAAATATATATACTGTATATATATAAAATCACTAGACTATCTCAGACTATTTCCTCCCAGAAGTAATACCACTTTAAGATATCATTTTATTTAAATTAATCTGGAAATGCTAAAAACCAATCAAATATATATGTGTTTTTTACAGTATGGTCAAGAAATGTTAGTGTAAGAACTACAGGCAAAAAGAAATAAGAAAGAAGGGGTTGAGAAAACAGATTCCAGTCTAAACGCATGAAACCATGACTTAATCAGTGAGTGTCTGGCCAGGTTCTAGGCAGGAGATGTGGGCTGCCTGGATGGATGGGGCTTGCGTCCAAGGCTGGGCTTTCACTGCATTAAATAACATCTGTCAGTCAAATTACTTCCACTTCCAGAATCATCCATTGTTAGAGGCTCTCGGAGGGTGTTAGGTCTATTGTTTTCTGCTCTAGATTCACTAAAGCCCACAATACTAATATACATCTGCGTGCTCACATCTGCCACGATATAAAATACAGTTTTAACTGTTAAACTGTGACATGCCACAACGATAAAGACATTCGATCTATGTTTGTATATAATTGAAACTTCTGTGTGAATGCAGTCATTTTTTTCACACCGAAGGTGTCGTTATTTACCTCAGGTATGTCTTTTTTTCTTGCACGTCGTGCTCCAGATGGTCCCCTGAAACCATTTTGAAAAAAATGCACTATTTTCATGTCAAATTTTAATGTTGTTTCACCTGTCATGTGCACGTCGGACAAATGCCACCTTGCGGCGAGAATTTGTACTGCAACATGGGAGATACGATTTTTGCAAACGCTTACCTGAAATAACGATATCTGTTTCGTTTGGGTTTGTTTATATTTGTTATATATTTATTTATATATTTATTTATTTATTTATTTATTTATATATTTAAGTTATATTACATCCCGTTGTGTCTGTGGTAGCAGTACCAGCTTCGAAAGGCGGAAATACGGAAAATATCGGCGGGAAAAATCGAGCTGCCAAAAACAATCTGAGTGAAACTAGTCAGAATGTTTAATAAATATTTGCTGCGGCAGTGAAATTTAACTGACAGATGGAAAATAACAAACGTTTTAATAGCTGACATTTATAATTTTAAGGCCTGTAAAACATTTAAATTGATGAGAAATGACGCAATGATAGTCTTTAGAAACTGTACAATTCTGCACATAACCTACAGTATCTGTTACTGTCAGAAACTATTTATTTAATGTTTTTGAGAAAACCTAGACCTCATAATTCATCTCAACTAGTTTTTCAACACATACAGAAATGATTTTGTGTGTGCATAACATGCAGTGTGTAGCAAAAAAGCTGCACATGTAATAGGCTAGTGGCCTATTGTTGCACGTTATTGGCTCACGCTCTCCCATTTTGAGGCAGACCGCTCGTTTGTATTACAATAGGCTAACGCTGTAAACTCTTGATCAAGAAAAATGTACATATTTATTTTTAGCTGTCTTTTATGATAAATGACTCTCTCTCGTCAGATGCAGAGCTGTGTGAGTGAAACCTCAGTTCAAACATGCTGTGAGCAAAGACGATTGCTGCAAGACTCATTTAAATTCTTCCTGCTGGCTGGCCGTTTTCTCACACACAAGACCGAAGGCTTGTAAGGTAAATAGACTGCTGCTCCGAACACGTCTCGGGAAGCTCATTACAATTCCCCTTGGTGTTTTGTTCCGTTCGGCCATTGTTTGTTTGCATTACCTGAAACAAATTAGTGGATTTTCCTCATCGTAAAGGTCTGCGTTTTGTCAAAATGAGCTTTTACTGGAAGTGTACATCACAGCAAACACGATCAGTATTGAATGCTTGTGTTGAAGTGATCTGTAAAAAGGTCGTACAAACTGAATCAGTAATCTGAGATGAAACAAATGTGATAATCATTAGCTCGTAATAACATTATCGTGCATTTTCATTGAGGTAATATTAAGCCACTACATCCTCAAGTGCAGCGAGTAATTATCCTCAATCGTTCTGCAGCCTTGTTTGAATAAATAATGGTAAGTCTATTTAAAGAGCCTGCGGTTTAGGTTAAATAGCCATGGTTTACTCAAATTTATTGAAACACTTCTGTAAAAGATTGTTATGTTTCAGGGTTCAGCATCCTCTGACCCACGGACAGTTATTCATGGTCAGTAAAACAGCTGCTCTTACGTGCAAAAACCCAGATATGTTGGATTTCTGGTTGTGTTCATGGTCTGTTAACATCGTGACTCATTGGATTTAAAACCCCTTTACATTTTTATAATACCACATCACACAACCACAAGGTAATCTGCAAACATTTCCAACAATAGTACAGTGTGATCCGCTGGTGCAGACCAGTAATCCATATACTGTGCTATTGTTGTAAACTTTGGTATAAATATATTATTTTATCATTTTTAATACATTTTTTGACAGTTACAGGCATGTAAAGTGAATAGACTGCAGCTGGATGTAATCAAATGCCCAACTGCTCTGAAGGTTCACTCTAATCGTGCGTAAAAGGGATAATATCTTCACACTGTTATGCCTATTAGAGTCTCTCTGAATAAAGCAAGCAGGTTAGCACATGTGGCATATGAAACGGCCCTCTGTTGTGACCTCCATGAGCTCAGGTTGCTCCAAAGCATCAGAGAAAATGCTAGCAATGACACATATCTCATCCTCTTCATCTCTTCTGTCAACATAAGTTTTAAAAAGCACTCTAACATGAACTGAGATTGCAGCTATAGTCTCAAAAAAGAAACATTAGCCCAGAGCTGAGTTTTTCAAGTATGCCTCAAGTGCGAGTTTAACTGCTTTTTTTAAAGTAATATTATACCATGGCGCTTACAATGAATAGTTTATTTATTATTTTAGGACTGGAATCCGAAAATCATTTCTTCATTCAGAACTGGTTCCATCCTCTACTATTCAGCGATCACAATAAATCTGCAGTGTTTGTTAAGTCCCTTTCTTTTTAGTGATTTATAAACATACAACGTGACCAATTTTTTGATTCCCAAATCACTGACTCTTGTGATTCAGTTCTCTTTATTAAATCTTAAGCTGGCTGCACTATAGGACATAAACCGCCCTTCTCTGGTAAAGGAATGGTAGCAAGCCAAACTAAAATCAAAAATAACAAATTTTATCAATCTACACAATACATTTTCCCCCGAAGCTTAATTCTTAAATTTCATGTAGTTCTTATTACGCTTATGTATGTTCAATGCATTTGAAGAGCAGAGATGGAGCTTGTCGATTTGTGGCCACAGAGTGTTTACACAACTTCTGCTGGAAAACATATTTATTCTCAAGTCTCGAGAGATTTTGTGAGATCGCATAAAAAGCTGGTATGCGACCCTCCAATAAACCCACAGAAGATTTGGGAGATTTCCCGTGTTCACAGCAGTTGGGAGTCTCGGGACTGTGTGGTTTACTTTCTTCATCACACAACGGCACAACACACACTATAGCAGCAAAACTGTGAAATCCAGGATTTTTTTGTCCTTGTGTTTGTGGTCTCTTATATTTTGAAAAAGATTAAAAAAATATTTTAGCATGTTCCCACTACCCAGTGTTACTGAAGGGATCTAATGGATCATAGTTTGGTTAAATTTGTGCTTCATAAGCTAATTAGTAAATACATGTTATTGCCTAGCTATAGCTAAGAGAAAAAGCTTAGCGTTAGCCTTGCAGGGAAAAAATGACTAATGACTAAAGCTAAATGACTATTAATCATTCTTTTTTACAAGTCTGCTTAATGACAACTTCGCCTCACAATCACTACTTTGCAAACTCTGGACCCAAATGACATTATCTACGTAAGATAGCAGAGGCTATCTTCGGGACTTTTTTGCTTCACTTCATCTTTTTTTTAAGTCTATGCTTTAAACAGCACGAGCAGTGTAGTTAAAGGAATAGTTCACCCAAAAATTTTATTTCTGCCATCATTTCCTCACCCTCAAGTAGTTTGTAACCAGGTTGTTTAGGTCACTATTGACTATGAAAGTCAATGGTGTCCTTAAAAACCTGATTACAAACTTTCATCAAAATATCTTCATTTGTGTACAGCAAAACAAAGAAATTCATTCAAATTTGGAACTACTTGAGAGTGAGTAAATTTAAATTTTTGAAACTTTTCCTTTAATTCGCCAAACAAATGACTCATGAACTGGTTCTTTTAAAAGAATCATAAACATACACTGTGAAGCATTTCCACAGTTATTTTATTTTTGGAATTCATGGAAATCTGAGTATAAAAATCTACAGCATCATTCGTTTTTTATTTTTCGCTTACAGCACGTTTTATAACACACGTATCTGATCACTGCAGCGGTAGAAAACACCAACACAACAACCACAGTGAAAAGAACCAACAAGACATCCACAGAATGGTACGAGTACCACGGCATCTTGTAGAACTCTGAGCGCAGGTGAGTCGCTCCTTTATTTCTCATCACATACTCGATCCAGAAAACGGCCGAGTCCAAAGGCCTCATCGGCTGGTCCCTGTGCAGACTGGAGAGTCTCTGCATGTTTGTCCTGTAGGAGGAGTTACTGAGCACTTCCCGTAGGGCTTGTCCAAAAGTACTACTGCTGAACTCTGACAATTTAAGTATCTTTCCCGCTCCTCTCTCCTGAATGCGAATTAAGTTGTCAAACTGGTCGAAGAACAAAGGGACGCCCAGGATCGGGACCCCATGGTATATGGCTTCCTGCACTCCGTTGGTTCCTCCGTGGGCTACAAACGCTTTGATCTTGGAATGTCCCAGGAGGTCGTTCTGTGGTATCCAGTCAACGATAAGAGTGTTGTTGCCCACGTTGGATGGACGATCTCCAAGATGTCTCCAGATGACTTTCTGAGGTAAACTAGCAAAAGCGGCTGCAATATTGTTAGCCATGTCGGCAGGGATGCTTTTAACAAGTGTTCCCAACGACATTATAATAAAACCATGGTCTCCTGAGCTCTGCGCAAACGCTTCCAGATCTGCAGGAAGAGGCTTGGAGGGTTTGCATTGAAATCCCCCCATGTAAACAACATTTGGCATGGTCGGTCTCGGGAACTCGAAGACAAAATCAGTCCTCATGAGCCAAATATCAGCGGCTTGAATGAGGCTAACAATGTCCGTTTTGTAATCCAAATACTTATCTATTAGAGCATCATAATGTGGACCAACCACATATCTTTCCTGGAAGAATGTAAAGCTCTGAAACAAAACATTTTTAACCCTTTGAGTGAAACTCATTTTATCTGTATGGCCAGAGCCTGGTAAAGGCACATAAGACATTGGAGATGGTGCTATAGCAAAATGTCCTTCACCGGCTGTGATCCATCGTACATTGAGAACAAGAGGGAGTTTTAGATAATGCGCTAAAATCACGCCACCTGCTAAAGCAGGATCGGTGAGCACCAGGTCGTACCGCTCATCCTGAAGTCTTTTCACAAGCACCTTATCTTCTAAAATGACAGATACTATTTTACACATAATATAGTGTGCTTTTGACAACATGGAGAACAAATCAGCCTGGAGCTTCAAGAATGACAGTCCAGAAGAATCGCCTCTTTCTATCTCTATCACTTTGAATAAATACTCTTCAAAAAAGTCATTGGATTCGTTTATTTCGTCTGTGACTGTGATGGAAGTGTAGAGAGGGGACTTTTCCGTGATGTACCAGCTGGATTTGGGTCGGATCACGGTGATGCTGTGGCCCCTGGAGTGCAGCTCTTCTATCAGGACTTTCATATTGACCCAGTGGCTTCCATCGACAGGATACAGTAAAACTTTACCTCCGCTGTAGCTCAGAGTGAAAACAGAAAATGCCAAAAATAATCCAACAATGAAATGTGACTGGTTGGAAAGTGACTTCATTGTATCTGAAGAAAAAAAGAATATGTTGTAGTTATACCTCCTTTGCCATCACAAAAATATTATTTTTCACTGAAATCATCTGTACATTAATATTCCATACTTTTCCATGCTTCATCCCACACTTAATGAATGTACCAAACTAACACAACTAAATAGTTTACTAACTGACTCTTACCGTAATTGTTCATGCATGAGTGGAAGACCAACACTTGTTCATTCCAGTGCCCTATTCATCTTAACCACTTGAACCAAGTTCAAATTCTGCTTTACAAGGTCCACTTAAATTATTAACATTCTGATCAATGATTAACAGGCATACACTGCATATAGTTTAAGGTGCACTCACACATTTGTTATGTGACCCTTGATCCTGATCCAGTTTAGACAGACACAAATATAAACTACTATTCAAAACTTTAGGGTCAGTAAATTTTTTGTTTTTATTTTGCTTTTTGAAAAAATTTTTTAAAAAAAATTTAAAAAAAAGAATAAATATATAAACATTTTTGGTATTATTACATATTGGTAATAATAATTACATATTGGTAATTAATATATGGTAATGCATTTAAATGTAAAATTTAATTTTATTGTGTGTGTATATTGCCAGGTTTATGTTTAAGATTATTAATAAACTTTTTTAATATCAGGCAACATTAAGTATGATCTAATTATAAAAATCTTTATTTAATTCAGATTTTATGTATAATATTAATGTGTTTCACTATTGTTTTCCAAATTCATAGGCTATACGTGTCAGACAGCTCAGTTTGCTGGTGGTTGTTTTCTTGATTGTTATTTGCGTTCATGTGTCACCCAGCACTTATACTGTATGTGCTCTGCTGTCAGTCTTTATCAGCATATACTCAAATTTAACCCACCCGATGTCAATGTATGAAGGCATCCAGACACACATTTGCGCTTACCTGCACACGACATGCTTACTTTAAGAGAAATCTACAAGTGGAGACAGGACTAATACTCTGATGGATGGAAATATCTGGCCCGCAGGACAAAGTATGAATCAAAGTCGAAGAATGAAAGCATGAAAAGGGGGGTGAAACAGTGAATAATATTTAGAAAAAATAAATAAATACCTATAGTCGTTTTGGAGAAGTGGCCTAGGAGTTGCACTTGCTCGGGCACGTGCTGATGGAGGTTCACGTCAAGCTCATTTTAATGATGTAGCCTTCTTTGTAACAAAGTGCTCAAAGAAGTTGTTTGGAAGCTTATACGCTTTTCTATGTATTATTTTCTAATAATTCTGCAGGCTTTCACTAGCTCCGCTTATATTACCACATCTCAAGACGTTACTGAGATGTTTCATTTTAAGACATTTTTGTTAGGTTTTTTTTTGCCCCTTAAAACGCTCGTGTTCGGGACTACTTTCTTGCGCCTCTCATCTAATCCCCCAGTTGGTCACCCCAAAACGTCGTCGTAGAGCTAGAGATGCATAAACGATGCAATCTGAAGTTAAAAGAGAGAGAAGAGAGCGTGTGTTAATTACCTGCGTCCGTGCGTCAACGGCGTTCTACTATCGAAACTGTAAGTGTGAACACGTTAAGAACAGCCAAAGTTACACCTCTCTGCTGAAAAAAAAGTAATGTAGCCGTTCAGTTACTAAACTATTTTAATGCTGAAGTGGCCGGGCAGCGCTGACAGCACGTCGTGTGCGCTTCCGTGTGTGTGCTATGTACAGTAGGCGTGTTTGTACAGTAGACAAAGCCAGAGGTGTTTTCCAGAGATAAATATAAAAATAAAAATTTCGCTGGAAAAACGTGGAAAATAGTAATTTGTTATATATTTATTGGATTGGTCAGTGTTTTTGAGTTTGGCGAAGTGATATGGAACTGTAATGCGGTCAAATACCTGCCTGGAACTATTTTATTTGTAAATTTCCTGAAACATTTAAGAGGAATGGCAGGTGACATTATGGCCCTTGTGGTCAAATTGTATATTTTTCTTCCTGAACAGTAATAGTGCAAATGTTCAATATTTTTGTAACTAGTTTTCAAATGTTTCAAATATGATACATTGGGCTTTTGAGTGACTTGTATTTGCCCATCTGTCAATCATCATGGTGTAGCTGTATTTTTGTCATTAAATTAAGAGTTTAAATATCATCTTACAGCATATTATTGGAAGATATAGAGTGACAACGGATATGTATATGCATTTTAAAGTAGGATAATTTGCTACTGTTATAAACATCTCAGTGATTCATCTTCATCTTTACTTTTGTACAGTTTGGGCCTCTAAATAAGACATTTTTCCCCTGTGCGAGCTCCATATTTTTCTGTATCACACTACGGTCCATTAAAAACGTTTAATGATGTTTCAA
The DNA here is from genome assembly GCF_018831695.1 of Puntigrus tetrazona. Classification (NCBI taxonomy): domain Eukaryota; kingdom Metazoa; phylum Chordata; class Actinopteri; order Cypriniformes; family Cyprinidae; genus Puntigrus; species Puntigrus tetrazona. Next base: position 9,842,883 of record NC_056708.1, on the reverse strand, counting down.
AATGATATAGATTGTTCTAGCTGTTATTTCAGGATTTACAGGGTTAAGCTTTAGTGAAGTATGCACCTATTAATTTCAGGCTAGACTATTTTATAAAGGTTTCGTTGCAACCTCTTCTCATCTTAACCTGGAAATTGTGTTAGCACCCGTTCCCTGAGCTGTCAACACAATTAAATATTTGAGGGGATATTACATAAACCAAATCAAGGTAGTGCAACAAGATAGTGGGCTTACTCAGATATACCATGGCAACTTGGAGGTTCATATTGAGCAATGTTTTGTCCCTGAAGGGTCGTATCCTCTTACACTGAGAGCATTTTTCTTTCAGAACCCCTTTTTCTTCTCCCAATCAGATTTAACGTCATCTTTAAAACGTTTGGAGCAAAACACAATGCCAGCAGTGTGATGCCAAACATCATGGTTTAGATTACACAGTCTTACACAATATCTCTGTTCACCGGTCACTTAGGCATGCAAAATAAACCATAGTAAAGCTGGATACTTTCTCTGGATCTCACTATTTCCTTCTTCCTACATTAAGACAATGACAGTGAGCGGTCCAAGCAGCCAGAGGCAGGGTTACGTAATCTGTTTCAGCTCGTGATTTCACTTTTGGATTAAAGCCATTTGTTTTAGAGTACCGTGGCATGTCCATCAAACATTAACACTGTGCACGTTAATATGGCTGGTTAATACTTTAATTAAGTGAAGAGCTCTGTAATCTAATAATAATAATACACTCATCACTCATTCGGTTTACTGGAAAAAGTTTGAATGTTTGTGAAATTTGAACAGATCATATAAATAAACAGTGTAACCATTATATTCTGAAATGTTTTGCAGACTGCTCCCCCGGAATAATTTTTATGAATGATGAGCTGCTTTTGGATAGTTTGACAATATTTCAAAATTAATGAGTTGTCTTTAACTAAACGACGCCCTCTAATGGAGTTACAGTTTTGCGACCCTATAGACTATATTTTTCAAAGGTTTGGGGTCAGTGAGGTTTGTTTTTGAAAGTATTAATGCTTTTATTCAGCAGACACGCGTGGTAATTGATTACAAATAGTTTTTTAATTATTCATTTTTAGTTCAAATCAATAAATCCTTAATAAAGGAATCCTTAAAAAGTGTCACAGTCTCCTCAAACATAAGCAGAACAGGTTTTTTTATCATTAATAATAATATGTATTAATAAAAAGGAGTAATAATGATGAAAATGAATTTTTGGTATAACAATAAATAGCATTTTAAAACGTATATTAAAAAAATGTATTTCGATATTACCGTTTTACTTTATTTTATCAAATAACTAAAGCGTAAAAAAAGCACTAAAATATATTACTGACCCCAAGCTTTTGAATGTTAGTGTGCATTCCTTTGCTCGATTTCTGAATTGAATTTTAATAAACAAAGAACTTCAGTGTGACACAAGAGCCAAAGGTCAGGGGGGGCCTCTAGGCACGTGTACTGCTTTGTCATGAACGTATTCAAGGCATCTTAATCTTTTTGTCCTTTTTAATTCGAATGCATCTTCATCTCGCAAACGCTTTGAAAATCAGCTGTTTCCTATTACAGACCTACAGCAAGTTTTAAGTGAATGCAGTTGCTCATGAAAGAGGGACTGAATCATCAGTTTTATCCGAACCGTCAAGGGCGGTGGGTGAACATCAGGCAGCCTTCAGCATTTGGAATAATAATGAGCAGAATTTAAGCCCGAAGGATTTGATAAACCATATGTAGCGCAGTGAAACCATATTTTCATGTTTTATAATCCAGGAACACAGAATTTATAATCATTATAATGTTTGGAGCACGCAAAACATATGGCTGTTTAATGCGTTTAATTTTTCATTGCAAGTCAAATGGGATCATCTTTAAATCATCTTCTGTGTAATAAAATATGTATGAATTAGTGTATATTTTAATCTATATGACTGGTTCACATTCTGTGCAAACAAGATGAAAATTATGGTTATAAGAGATCTTCATGATTGCTTGAACACTTGTTAAAGGAATAGTTCGCTCAAAAAAAAAAAAAAAAAAAAAAAAATCATGCATTTCTTTATTCTGCCAAACACAAAAGGAAGATATTTTGAAAGTTTGTAACCAGGTTGTTTTGGGTCACCTTTGACTCCCATGGTAGGTAAGAAAAATACTTTTTTTTCGAAATATCTTCCTTTGTTTTCGACAGAACAAAGAAATTCATACAGGTTTGGAAGTACTTGAGGGTGAGCGAATGATGATTTTCATTTACGAGTGAGCTGTTCCTTTAAGCTACATTTGATATATCCATCGCAGTGTGTTTCGATAGCAGTGTTTATTTGTGTTTGTTTCCTGGAAATCTGCATCATCGTGAAATCAAGCCTTATAGAAGCTAATAGGATTTTCGCTTTTGCCTGCGTTCTTCTCGCGCCATCTAGTGGCCGTTCGTTGGAACAGCGGTCTCTCAATCCCATCCTGCACCGCGAGTACCGCGCCGACTCCGAGTCCGAGCTGTCTGTCTGCTGCCAGGGGCGGACATGTTGGGGCGGCCTGCTGGAGGACAGCACCACACATATTTCTGATTTTACCGGAGAAACTTACTGCAAAGCAGAGACGGGACACCATGGATGCCGTCAACGCTTTTAACCACGAGGTGTGTGTGTGCTGAATAAGACGAAACGGCTGTAAAATGGCGGTTTTTTGAGCACAAGCGTTCAATGTGTTGCAACGGCCCAAGCCAGATGAAGGCCTCGGTGTTTAAAATGCGCAGTTGCATGTTGCCAGGTTGGATGTAGCTGTTCATACGAGTCCGTACTTTCGTAAATGTTAGAGTAGATGCTTAGATATGTGTATTATGGTGCTTTAAACGCCATAATAACAGGCCTAATCGTGTTAGAGGCAGCGTGGTCTGCAATTGGTCAGTTTGTCTCTTGGTTTCGGCTTTTTTCTACGCCTGATCTAGGATGCATGAATGCACTTTTGTGCTAAAGTTATAAGATGAGGTACAAACTAGTTCTCGTGTTGTTTACAGTCTCTCTCTCTCTCTCTCCCCCCCTCTCTCTCTCTCCCTCCTCCAGCGTAAGTTCATTCAGGGAGCATCTATAACCTGTCACAGTTCATCCTTCCAGGAACTTTATATCGCTGGCTAATAGTCGAGATATACAGTTGTGTCCACAAATGACTAATTGTCTAAAATTGTGACAGAAATAGCTGACTTATTTCACAAGAACATAATTTATTTACCACGAAAAGCCTCATTTTCTTAAAGCCCATGACGCTTTTTGCACCCCAAACAATGAAACTGTAGCCGCAAACGACCGATTTCTGTTCTGTGGCCTGAATGTTTTTGTTACTGTGCCTTTAAGAAACATGCAAATGGCTTGTGTTCATCGACCCTCCGCCTACTGTAGTCCGGTGTTTATCAGTAGACTCGCTTTGTGTGAGTGAGTGTGTAAATATGGACGATTATTTATCAAAGGGATAGTTAAAGATGTTGCTTTTTCCAAATTTATAGGTGACCTGTGTAGTGTCTGCGCCACAAACCTTACTAAATCGAAGATGGATAATGACTGTTTTCAAGCACGTTTTCGCACAGGCTCGCTAGTGTGTTATTGGTCAACCAAGTTGATATTCCCTCCCATAATCCACGCCATTGCTTCAGCGTCTTTATGTCGGGATAGTTAAATGTAGTGCAGAAAAAAACCCTCAGTGCTGATCAACTTTTACAGCAATCTTGGTTCCAGAAGTATTTTTCACATTTTACAGTCCTGTTCCTAATCCCAAACTCTGTATGTATTGTAGTAATAACAGCATACTAACTGTTGTAGGTAATAACTACGTACTAACCCTTGACCTACCCCCTAAACCTAACCATACCCCATGTAGTTACCTTATATTGCCAGTACGTTCTTTTTGGGGGGGTAAAACCATAATTTTACTTACAAGGTTACCTGCAGTAAAAGGTGTCAGACTTTGATTATTAATGAAAAATGCATAAACTACAGGGTTGAGTACATTGTGCATAAGTACATAGTATATAGTGTGTAATTTGTTACACAGTTATTGTAATTTTTAGTTGGGAGCTTCTGAATACATTTGAATGTACTTCACTACTTTTAGAAAAAGTATGCTTTGTATATTATACAAATAGGTGTTATGAATGAAATGTTAAATTCATCAGATATAGTTCCACTGCCATTCACATCCTCTCCCGTGGCTTCATGGGATAATAAAGTGTTTATGCACATCTCAGAATCCCACCAGAAGTACTAGGTCACTAGTACTAGGTTTTTTTTAATACTATGAATTCAGACGTTTTACTCTTTTAGTGTAATGTTTTGGTATACTATGTAATACAGAAGTACTTTAGATTTTATGATGTGTTTAGAAACCGTGCATTTTGTTTTTTATTTCTAAATATGCATATGCACATATATTAAAATAGGTCAGACTGCAGGAAGACCATAACATCCTTCACAGTCCTCCATTGTAAGTGGGCGGGTGTTAAAGAGTTATTTTGGTGTGATTTGTTTGATTAGTGGATTTTTTTTGTGACTTGGGTTTTTTCTCTGTATATTAAGATGACATACGGGGAAGTACTTCTTTATAAGTAATAAAGCAAGTCATTTATATAGATCTTTTCTTAATCTATACCAAAGCTGTTTTGCATGACAAGAGGAACAATTTGGTTAATGGTCTTTATAAGTTACATTTCAAAGCATATTCGATACAAAAAAAGAGATGGGATGAGTAGCATACTACTTTTGATATTGCTGTATTAAATTCTTTATGTATTTCATGCCCCATGGTGTAATACCACGATATCTAAAAAATAGCAATATCATGGGACTTTTCATGTTTTGTTAAAAAGAATATATCCACAAAACCTTGAGGTTGCTTCCACTATAACAAGTATTGCCAGCATTTCTAGGCTTTCGGTGTGAGGTTACCCATTTATGGAGTTTCTGTGTTTCACTTCAGCCTCACTTGCATCGCATGCCTTAACATTACTTTATGGCTCCATTTGCAGTTGTTCTCTTTGATGGACACCAAGCCTCCCATCTCGAGGGCCAAGATGATTTCCATCACCAAATCTGCCATAAAAGCCATTAAAGTAAGTTTATCTTGATGTTGAAGCAGCTCAGTAATCATACCCATCACAACTGATACCTAATGCTGTTGGGTTAAAATACAATACTTTGTGTGTGCTTTAGCACAGAGACACATTTGAAAACCTTCCATGCAATCTTTTTTTCCTTTTTGTGTCTTCCAGTTATATAAGCATGTTGTCCAAATTGTAGAAAAGTTCATAAAGAAGGTAGGTGCGCATCTTGTCTGCATTGAAGATGGATTGTTGATGGTTACGTTTATTTACTGAATGCTTTTTTTTTTTTTTGAACAGTGTAAACCTGAGTACAAAGTACCAGGGCTATACGTGGTGGATTCCATCGTCAGACAGTCACGGCATCAGTTTGGAGCAGATAAAGATGTGTTTGGACCTAGGTTCACCAAAAACATCACAGGAACATTTGAGAATCTTTGTTTGTGTCCCACAGAAGATAGGGTGAGAATTACCTGCCATTACACCTATGTGCTGCTGTTTTTTATTTCAGCTTTTTATTCCATACTCTTGTGTGATTTAAATGATTCTCACTTTATAATGCTTCTCTTTCTTCTTCAGAGTAAGATAGTGAGAGTGCTGAACCTGTGGCAGAAGAATGGAGTGTTTAAAATTGACGTAATCCAGCCTCTATTGGACATGGCGGCTGGATCCAGCAGCTCATCGGGCTTGGACAATGGACCTGATGGGGGTAAGACACTGACATTGTGAATATCTCATTTTAATGCACTTATCTGTTATGAGATTTGTTTTTGTGATACAAACTTGTCTTTCTGTAAGTATGCAAGTATGAACAGCAAGACAGTAGATAATGTTTGGGGTAAGTAAGATTTGTTTGAAAGAAGCTAATATTATTCAGCTATGAAACTATAAATTGAAAGCTTTATATTTGAAGTAAATTGTTATTTTGAAAATGTAATTAATCAAATGATTATGAACAAAATACAAAACAAGCAGCAGAAGGTTTTCTTATTTTTTTCTTAAGCACCAATTAAGGATTTTGGAATAATTCCTGGAGCAATGTCTGCTGACAATTCACCTTTACAAAAATAAATGTGTTTTTGACTGTAATGCAGTTAAAAATGTTATTTCAAAATTAGTGCTGTCAAGTAATTGATTGCATACAAAATAGGTTTTTGTGTATGAGTGCGTACTGTGTAATTATTATGTATATATAAACACATGCATGTATATATTTAAGAAAAACATTTTGTTTATATATTAAATAAAGTTATATAATAATATAAATGTATATACATGTAAATATTTCCAGGATACTGTATGTATCACTGATCTATATAAATCATAATACATTACACATACCTATGTTATGTAAACAAAATGTTTTATTTTGGATGTGATTAATCATTTGACAGCACTATTTAAAATAATAATAATTCAGAATCTTACCGTTTTGTTGTATGTTTGATTAAGTAAATGCAGCCTTTCCGAGCATAATTTTTTCACTTCTTTCACATTTAAAAAAATAAGTCTTACAGACTCCAAACATTTAAATTTTAGTGTAGATGTTTTATTAGTGTCTCTAAATTTAGCCTCAGTATCAAAATGGTTTGAGTTGCTAAATTTTTGTCTGTGGATTAGTTCAAATTGTTCATTGTATTGTATTGATTCATAACTCTGATACTACGATATTCCAGCATCATCAATTAAAATACGTTTTAAAATACCTGTTACATTTAATTTTAGAGTTTAGAGTTAAAGTTGATTGTCAGTGTGTTTCTGTAGCATCTCCACAGTCTCCGGTGAGGGAACAGGAGACTCATCCTGTGGTGTCGGCTAATTCTATCGCGGCAGCTGTGCCTCAGCTTCAGAACTCAGATGCCTTTGCGGCTGTTGCTCAGTTTATTCAGTCTTCTCAAGGACAGCAGGTTAGTCGACTGAGTGCATTTCCTGCATATCAGTTGCTTGGGAAGGACAAAACGCCTTGGGGTGTTTTTATTGCAAAAAATAGAAATCATTAAATAATTTTAGCCCATTCGGGATATTCACGTTCACCATCTTCTAAAGCTTCAGCAGATGCTACAGAACTTTCAGCCTCCAGAGAAACCTCAGTCTCCAGCTGGTGACAACAACAGGAGTCACCTCCACCTGCAGGCCCAGGCTATGACTGCCTCCTCCACCCTCACGCATCAGCACATCCATCATGCACCACAGCCTGTGGAGAAGAAAGCCACCTTCGACAAGGTGAAAAAAGAGATCAGTTGTGTTTTTTTCCAGCACTGACAATGCCCGATACATCAGGGACAGATTGCCCTAAAACCAACCCAATATAACAACCAACTCATTTATTTTGAAAATGTGTATGTTGGCCTAAAGTCACTGAGAATTCTCTTTCCTCTCCATTCTTCAGACGCTTCTGGACCGCTTTGACTATGACGATGAGCCAGAAGCAGGTGAGGAAGCAAAGAAGGATGAAACGCCATCTGTCCAACCTACTATGTAAGTAGCATCTCTTTTATATTTTGAACGCTGGTGTTTATCACCCGCTGAGCTTGTGCAGAGTTTTCAATTTATTTCTTTGCAGAGGTTTTCCTGAGCAGACCATCCCAGGATTTCCTCCAGCCAATCAGATGCAGCACTTTCAACAACATATGATGGCCATGTCACAGCGGCAACAGGTAAATTACTGTAGCCCTCTTATATGGAGGCATTAGATATGTTTCCATTCATCTATTCTTATGCACATTTTGGAATATTGTATAAACCCACGTATGGTATTTGTTTTATTTTCTGCAAAGAACAAAAAACTATTTTTAAGTGATCACTCACTACACCCACCCTTTTTTTTGATTTTTAAAAATGTGATCAAACAAGTGTAAATATTAACTATATAGGCTTTTTATGTGACTTGTGATTGGGATGAGGTAAACATCTTTTGAGTATTTTAACATTTAATGTTTGATTAATTGTTGAATTAAATACCCAAAACTTCAGTGGGTCCACCAGACCCAAATGCGCATATAAACTTCTACCTACATTTGAGTAGGATAAACTAAATCCAATAAGAAAAAATGTGCATAAACTATTATGGAAACACATTTAGCAACTAAATTCCTCTATGCTCATCAAAAGTCATTTCACAGGTCTGTCGTCATCGTATATTTGTATAATTGTCTTCCGAACAGCAGTATGCACCTACGGAAGCAAAGACTGCATTTGTGTTTTGTCCGCTTGCTCTTGAGGCACAAATTATTTATTATATGTATGAAAAACGTGACTTCTCCCAGTTTTCTTAGTGATCTTTACTGCCAGTTTACCAGAAAGTGAAGATTTTGTTCTTTTTGACTCATTGGATGTCTTTTTATGTAACATTCCAGTTTTATGCATAAGTTTAGTTCCAGTATTTAGAAGGAAACGTATTTCTGTTTGTATGCTTAGGGTGTTCTACCGTCAAATGGACAGGTCCAAGGCTTTGGTCTTATGCCCCCTCAGCCCTATTCAGACATGATGCCTCAGATGGGGCAGGCACATGCAGCTTTTCACCCTCAGAATGACAGCTTCAGTCAACACATGACTGGACATCAGCATCCGGTAAAATCATTTCTGAAATGAACAATTAAGCGATTCTCAACTGTTAATCTGCTGTAGAATTGAATTCTAATCTCTGATAACTATGGCACAGGAAATGATGAATTCAGATGCATCGGCTAGGCCTTACCCCGATGGCAAGAGGTCAAGGTCACGTTCAGGGTCGAGGTGCGTACAACACATCACTGTCTTTATGAACAACACTTGTCCTCGTGAAAAGATTAAATGTTGTTGTTGGGGTTTTTTTAAGATCTCCTAAAAGAAGAAGGTCTCGGTCCAATTCCCGTACCAGAAGAATGAGGCATCGGAGGTCGCGGTCACGCTCTCGAGAACGGCGGCGACAATCGCCTCGCTCGCGGTCTCAGGAAAGAAGAGACAGAGAAAAGGAAAGAGAACGAAGACAAAAAGGCCTTCCTACTGTAAAGAATAACACTCTCAGTGGTAAGCGAGGCTCACTACTAACCACTGGTCAACTGGATGCAGTCAGATCATATATATATATATATATATATATATATATATATATATAAGAAACCTTCCTAATACCAGTGTGAAAATGTGTCTCTTTCAGTGTGCAGTACTACTCTATGGGTGGGACAGCTGGATAAAAGAACACAGCAACAGGACGTGGCTTGTTTACTAGAGGAGTTTGGGCAAATTGATTCAATTAATGTATGTTCTTGAGAATTAGAGGAACATAAGATGATATTGGATTTTTGTGGTGAAGTCTAATTTGGTTTTGTCTGTTTTTGATAGATGATTCCTCCTCGTGGTTGTGCCTACATTGTCATGATTCATCGTCAGGATGCCTATCGAGCCCTGCAGAAACTAAGCAGAGGTCCATACAAAGTCAACCAGAAAGCCATTAAGGTATCAGATGGTTATTTTAGCAAATACTGATAAAAATGAAACCACATAAAAAGACTAAAACTTTTAAACTTAACTTTTGAAATGTTTTTAAAACAAGTTGGTAATCAAGACAATAATTTGCATAATATTTTTATTTTAAAGTATGACAATTAACATAGCTGTTTTAATAGTTTCTATAATGTAATTTGTTATATTGTCAAAGCTGAATGTTTGTCAGTCACATGATCCTTCAAATGTTACATGATAGAAAATTCTAAACAATGTAAATAGGCCTTAAATACCTACTATTTACCATCACACAGTATTAATATTTTTTAATAAAATCTTTATGAATTAAATATTTGGAACTTTTTTTTTTTCACTATTATAATAATAATGATTATTTATTATTATATAACTGTTTTTCAGATTGCCTGGGCTCTAAATAAGGGCATTAAGGCTGAATTTAAGCAGTATTGGGATGTGGAGTTGGGTGTAACCTATATACCATGGTCCAAAGTAAAGATGGAGGACCTTGATGTGTTTAGAGAAGGAGGGATGCTGGACCCTGATACTTTTGCACCAGGTACCTATTGCAACCTGTTAATAGTTTGGCTAGGCTTTGAGGTCATATTGTAATGTCTTTGTTTGCATGTCCATGTTTAGAATGGAGAAGCTCTCAGATTGAGCTGGACAAGGCTGAAGAATCGCAGAACGGCAGGCCTGAGATAGGAAAAGTGGAGGAGAGTCCAGGCGTAGTACCTATGCAGGTAACTAATAAAGCCCTGGTTCCTGTTTCTGTGTTTGTAAGTTTTGTCTTGTTTATACATTTTTCCTGCTTTTGTCCTTCTTCAGGTTCCTCCTGTTCAGCCTATGGGAACAGTCAGCGTCCCACCTCCAGGGTTCCCAGGACCCATGAACATCCCACCCCCTTCGTTCCCGCCTGGGGTTCCCCCAACCCCAGGTCCATTCATACGTCCAGGCTTTAACCCCATGCAGATGCCACCAGGTACAGAGATACTAATCACACAATGCTATTAAAGGGTTAATTCACCCCAAAATTAATATTCTGTCATAAATTACTCACCCTCATGTTAATTTAAACCCACAAGACCTTCATTCATCTTCAGAACACAAATTAAGATATTTTTGATGAGCTCAGAGAGTTATCCGACCCTCCATAGAGAGCAACACAACTGAAATGATCCAGGTCACAGAAATGTAGTAAATACATCTGTAAAACAGTCCATGTGACATTAGTGGCTAACCCTTTAAGTGTGGTATCAGACTAGATGTTTTGTTTTCAGAGAAGTATTGTACCAGTTACTAACATGTTTTATTGTTTGTTTCAGGATTTCTCCCCCCGGGTGCCATGCCTCCTCTGGGCACCACTGGGCCGCCTCCACCTGCAGCAGGGATCGGCATGCCTCCAGGTGGGCGGGCTTAATGAATAAACCTACCTAATTTAGATTTTAAAAGGCTCGTAAGCCAGTGTTTAGTTTTTTCAAGTTTCCCATCTGACCTGATTTTGTGTTTTTTCTGCTGCAGCTGGCAGCTCAGTTGAAGACTTGAATGATCCAGCAGGTATGGCCCCAAGAATCAACAGCGATGGAACAGAGGGATTCAACTCAGGTTGGTATTTTGCCTCTGTGTGTCATTAATTTAAAAATATTGTGAAATACTGTTTTAATATAGTCATTTTTATGTTTGGTCAAGTGATTTCATTATTTCATTAACTCTGCAGGAAACCAGGTGCCTCCTGGAGGTCCACCAGGGATGGGCATGCAGTCTCCACCAGGTCTTCTAGGTTCAAGGCCAGGTATGATGCCTCTCCAGCGGCCCCCAGGGATGCCGCTTCCACACATGCAGCGCTTCCCCATTCCACCTCCTCGACCTGGCATGCCACCCATCCCACCGCAGATGATGCCGCCTAGGGGTCCACCTCAGATGATGCACCGCGAGCCACCACCCGGGGGCTTCGGCATGCCACCCCCTCCTCATGGCATCAGGGGCCCCTTCCCCCCTCCTGGACCTCCTTTCATGAGGCCAAGTGGGCCCAGACCAGACGGGCCGAATGATCACGAGGTGAGGCCGTTTAGAGGCGAGCGCCCCAGTTTAGGGAGGGGCAGGGATCGAGAACAGGACTGGTATGGAGGGCGGCGCCCTTTCGGCGAGGGTCGTGGCGGTGAGAGGCCGGACAGTCGAGAACGATTTGGAGGCTGGCATGAGGAGCCGGAAAAACAAGGCGGATGGGACAGAGAGAGAGAACGCAGGGACTGGAGAAGAAGTCCGGATGGAGAAAGGGATCGGGACAGAGATAGGGGACGGGACGGTGAAGAGCGAACGAGGCGCTCTGCCGGAAGCAGAGAGAGGAGCACACGCTGGGATCGAGATGATAGACTCGATCGACTGGGTCTCGCCAGCGAGGAACCCAACGAGAGACTTGCAGCAAATACCAAGGAGCCCAGTGCAAACGCTACTAAAGAACTTCCTCAAGCCAAGTCAGATGTTCTAGCACCTTCCACCGCAGCCACAGCAGACTCTAAAGCCTCAGAACCTATAGCAGAGAACAAATCTGCTGAACAAACACATGCGGAAGAGTCATAGAGGCTTCTTTTATATGTCAAAACCACATGAGCTTCTCACATGTCAGTGCTAATCTTGAATACTGCTGGCTAGAAATCCAAGTCCAACTGTTGTGGGATGCTTTATGCATTTGATGCTTGGTTCTTCATCCCAAACCAAGTTTTTCAGACTTTATAAAGCATCTTTTGGCAAACGCGGAGCGTTGCCTTGTGAATTTATTGTCCCACCTCAATGAAGCTTGAATGTTGTATTAAAACTGAAGATAAGGAAAAGAAACAATTAATGATTCTGCTGTAAATATGCTAACATTACTCGAATAATGTTTGTAGATTTTGACTGGCCGTTTTTTTTTTTTTTTTTTTTTTTGGTTTTGTTTTTTTCTTTATAATGATATCCCTGTTGAGTTTCAGTAATGGAGACATTGACTAAAATAAGATATTAAGAACCTTTTGCTGTAATGTTTTTAACTTAATGTTTACAACATACAAAAAAAACCCACAATGTTTTTATAATTTTTAAGTTTTTGGAGATAGGAACTCCAAATATTTCAGTGATAGGAATTTGGTTTTAATAAAAATATTTTCATACCAAATGAATGAACTGACTAATATGCAAGTTGTTTTCAGGCTTTTTAACATTTGCCCAAGTGTTTTATAAGTATTTGTGCCAACTATTCGTAAGGTTATCAAGTTTAAAGGTCATCAATAAACATATTACTGTTTACTGGGCCTTATGGCATATGCAACCATATTGTGGTATTTATCTTGTGACTCTACTTCCAAACCATTCGTTATGGTTTGAATAGGACATCTATATCTATATGAATAGGTCTTGACTGTGGAGGACTGCCATGTGACTGTATGTCAAGGTCAAAGTGACAACCATGTGCTTTGATTTATCAATTGCAATATTTTCTACATCAGCGTAACACATTACAAATTTTCATGAGGTTGGTATACAAGTACAATAATTTAAAGCACACAAACATCTACTGTAAATATTTTACTGTAGTTGTGCTATGATAAACGTATAAGACGTTTTTCTCCAGTCCATGAAACATTTTAACCTACATAAATACTGAAACAAATACGGAGAGAAGCATACACTAAAAAAGAATTAAAAGCAATAGAACTATTTTAGAAATTGTTTGAAATGAATAATTTCAATTAATTAGAAATTTTTATTGAAAAAGAAGTCGCCAAGTATAAAAATGTGAGGACTTTACGTCACTTCCATGTGACAGCGTGACACGCCAGACTTTGACCCAATCACCGTCGACGAGCCTCTTCTGCCACTTGATTGGTCAGCTCGACTCACGCGCCTCCTATCTCTTATCAAACACGATCCGTTTCTTTCACTCTCACTCACAACTTTACAACCAAAAGTAGCATGGCGAAGAAGGCCGTTTGTGTACTTAAAGGCGCCGGGGATGTGACAGGCACCGTTTTTTTCGAGCAAGAGGTAAAAGGTGTTGTTTTTGCGGCGCTTGTTATGATGTTCCTGTAGCCGGAGAGCAGCTAGCTAGCCTGCAGCTACGGCGCGTCAAATATGTTCTCCATAATTTAAGAGTCCACGCATTTGCTTGGCATGCTTAGGTAGTTGAATTGAATTTGCTGTGCAGAATTTATGTACACACTGATGTAGAAATTTGATATTAAATTCCAGTGGCCTGTTCATGATTTCACTTGTTGACTGTACAATGTTACATTGCATAAATGCGTCAGAACCCTTCAGAGCAGCTCAGCAATGAACTTTGATACGATGGCGGGTCTGCGTCCAGTATGCGCACCTTGCACACCTGTGCTAATTATTTGCACGAAGCACGCATGCATGCGAATGTTGAAACTATGCATTTGCAGCGCTCTGAAGCGTTTGGTGGCAGACATCTCTTTTCAAATTCTTGCGAAACTAGAAGGGATACGTTTGCTGAGTCATGCTCCTCTGTCTGTTTGTTTGCTGTCACACATTAAATGCTGGCAGAGCCTCAAACTGTACTGGTATAAAAGCATTTAATTTCTCTTCAAACGTGTAGTGTATTCAGTGTGTTTTCCAATTCAAGTATCTAAACATCATTTTAATCAAGTAAAAAAAAAATGAGTTTGATTTAAAACCCCAGACAAAAGCATTGAGGAAGAACGTCACTTCCTATAGTGTGTTTGCTAGATAAAGTAAAAATTAGATGTCAAAGCTATTTGTAAAAATATAAATAAATCAGAATTAATTAGACCTATTTTACAGTAAGCATTTGACAGGTGGTTTTATTTAACTTGCATTGTTGATGCAATCCCTGCTAATCGATCCCGTGACTTTGTGTTGCTTGCACCAAGCTTAACATGCTTCTGTTATTTTGAAGGGTTATGAAACCATCACTGACCAAACGAGTGATCTGTTTGTTTTAGAATGAGAAGTCTTCAGTGAAGCTCTCGGGTGAAATCACTGGCCTTACTCCAGGAAAGCATGGTTTCCATGTCCATGCTTTTGGAGACAACACAAACGGTAAGCACCAGTACATGTTCATTCCTTTACGACTCGGAAGACCTTAACCCTTTTTACCTTAACCCTCCTAGATATATCTTTATTTTGGACATTAAACCATTTTGTTTCCTCACAGGCTGCATCAGTGCAGGTCCGCACTTCAACCCTTACAATAAAGATCACGGTGGGCCAGATGCTGGTGTCAGGTGAGTTTATCAGCGTGCTGTACGGCGCGACCCCTTTACGTGTTTCCTAATCTCTGTATGTAGTGAAAAGCTCAGTTTTATGATCTAATCGTGTTCTAGGTAACAGTACAAACTCTACCTGCCCGCAAAGTAGTCAGATCTCTATATCTGAAGAGCAGTACCTCCTAAACGGTGTCCTGTTACTTTGTATTCAGTAAGAAGAGTTAAGAGTTGATCAGCTGAGCTATAAATGTGATGATTATTTTGAATCCACAGTAAATGACAACTGATAGCAAAACGGTCCCAAATACAGAACTTTGAGATCGAATGAAAATGAGTACATTTCAAGCTTTTAAGAGCATTATAGGAACATGGGGAACACATCACATCCAAAGAAATCGCAATGAGCTTTGTTACTTTTGATATATAACAGTCTCCAATATATGCCGGGTTGTAGCAAATGTTTAATTGCTGCAATGCGCTGTGTCCCGCAGACACGTTGGAGACCTTGGTAACGTGATAGCTGCTGACAACGGTGTTGCAAAAATTGACATTGAGGATAAATTGGTGACCCTGTCAGGTGAACACTCTGTCATTGGGAGGACCATGGTGGTAAGTCAACAACTCTGTGGATTTATAATCAGCAGCATATCTAATGGCAATAACCACCTGGCCTCACTGTGTATATTCTGCTCTAGATCCATGAAAAAGAGGATGACTTGGGTCAAGGAGGCAATGAAGAAAGTCTTAAAACTGGCAACGCTGGAGGTCGTCTGGCCTGTGGCGTTATAGGCATCACTCAGTGAAGTCCAGCTCTAATCAAAGACTTGGCTTCGAAATTATAGAGACCAATGTGTATCGCCCCTCTCCGTAAGCACTTAGCCAACTGACGATTGCATCTATTTTTACAAGTTAATGTTTAAGGAAATATACTTTAGCCATAAAAAGCTGTTTTGTCCGCACATGTCTATGTGGGCACGATCTGCCTTCGTGATGTCCGTTTCCTTTGATCTCTGCTTTATTCAATAAAGATCGAGCAGACTGGATATGCGTCTCTCTTTATGAACTACACTTTTGAGCTGGGGGAGGGGTTAACTGCTAGATTATTAAAACATTTAGCTTGTTGAAGGGGGGGGGGAAGGAATGTAAAATACAAAAATGATATATAATCACATGCGTATACACAAGAAATGCTAAAATAACTGCTGTTTCTGGGATCAAATGTCTTTGAAAAACTGGAAGATTTTTATTTGCCAGTTCTTTACTACAGTAACACTTTTCTCTATCATTAAAAGTGAAAGCTGCTGGAAGAGGGTTCCTTTTTGTTGTTTTCATGTGGCAGCTATGGTATTTTGGAAACTGGTTACCATAGTAAATGTATTTAAGGGAGGTCGTTGCTGAGAATACAACACTAGATGGCAGACTTTTCTTGCGTTACCGTGGGTCAGACCTAAAAGTACCTTCATGAAAGCAATTTTAGGTAGTTTGCAATGCTTGACAGTGCTTACTTGAATTATTACTTCATAACACCTTATGCGTTTGCTTTGTAAGATTTTTTCATTCTCGGAGAACACAGTTTAGCAAGTCGGTCTCTAGCTCGGCCAGGTTGAGAGACCAGCACAGACAACTAACCTTAGGCTTTTAAGATATTTTTAAAATAACTTACATATCCGTATAATCCTTCAGAGTCGTTCTATGAATATGATTTTTAAATGGGTGGTCTCGCCCTTGACATTTGACTCTATATTTGAAACTGCTATTAAACAGCTGCGCCCGGTGCAGGCCAGATTTCGCAGATGGCCAGCGGACTGCTGCTGAAATTACATGCTCCAAAACCTCTTTCTCTTTTAATGGGGCAGCCTCCCATGTGAAGAAACTTGGCATTTCTAGTTTCCTCTCCAGAGAAAATGAGATTCCCCCGAGAACCAAGACCTGCAAAGACCCACAGATGAGTTTCACAGTTCAAATACCAACCAATATTGCACCCAAAATACAAGTGTTTTTTGATGTTAAAATGTACAAAAACTTGGTGTTCTCTGTCTTTATTCCGCATGCATTACAGTTTGCACATTTCATACCCCGTGCGTTCAATCCAGATGGGAGTAAAAATACGGCGATCGTGTGATAAATTATTTCTGATGTAATTTATTGTGAGTAATACGTTTCTCTGTCTCTTTCATTACAGGTGCAGCAGCAACAAGGCCTTAAAATGCATTGAGGAAGTACAATCATGGTCCTCACATGGACAAATTTCCAGAAGCAGACAGAATCACTGGAGCGTGATGAGTCAAAACGCTGGTATAAATAGCATCGGCAAGGCGGATCATGAATAATGAAGGAGCCGCCCGTCCCAGGAGCGCAAGTCATAGGCCTCACATAATGCCAACACACACTAACAGGGTCTTCTGTCTTACACAAAGCATCTCCACTCTAATAAATGCTTCAGAGCCTTTCATCGTCTGGGTGGGCTGGACGGCCAGACTTTAAAGTGGCACCTACAAAGACCGACTTTGTATGTGAGATTGCACACATGTATAGGCTACTGACTTTGACCTGCTATTTGGCACAGATGGCAAACATGCATGAAAACCACATACATGTCCCTCGTTTGGCTTGCTCTCGCACGTGCTTGAGGATACTTATTGTTTTGGTTGTATGAAGGCTTAGCTTGAGGCGTAGTAGTAGAAATTGAGTCTGCTCTAAACCCAAAGTTTTCCTCTTAAAATCTCAGCAAACGTGCTACAGCAAGAATTCATGAGCAGACAGATATTTTCTGCATCATTTTAGTATTGCTATGTATTACATTATATGTGTGTGTATGAATAATTTTATATTATCCACCTTATTTTTCAACGCTAAAGAAATGTTTTCTATTAATGTGTGAGACGCGAAAACAGTGCACTCCAAAGCAGTTAGTTTAAATTATGATAATAAATTAAAACAATATGCTAAAGCACATCAGTTTGCAATATCAATCAAATAGATCAATAGAGCAAATACCTTTTTTTAAGCAGAATTGAATTTTGTTTGCATAGCTGAAATAATATTTTTATATATCACTTTAATTCAATATTAGGATTATTATTAATAATCAATACTGTATAAAATGTTATAGAGATAAAGGTGACGTCACTTGACTTGATCGAAAAGTACAATTTGTCCTACCGCCGATACAGTTTTTAGACACACAGAGAAAGTGTGTACTTCACATGTATATATACAGTACGCACGTATTAAAGTGTTACGTTTATAATTCCTATTCCCCGCCTCTAGTTCACTCACGCGTTTGAAGATGAGAGTCACATGGAAACGGTATCCCCACACAGTGTCTTTAGATGCACACATCAGATTTCACACACTATAGCAGGTAATCCGGGCATTTCGTGCATACAGAAAATACTATGCCGAGCATACATACTGGGTACTGCAGAATGATAGCATGACATTTCGAACACAGCCTACATTTCTTTAACAAATCTCACTGAGCCCAATTTAATTCAACAATGAAGGAGACATTTTGATCTGGCCGGATCTGTGATTTAAAGTTTATCTGCTGGTGTTTGTATCTTTAAATCATTTTTAAACTAATTATGTTCACCTGAGCGGTTGTGCGGACCTCTGTTTCCTAGCAACCAGGCCAGATGTCCTGGATCACTGTGGGAGGCGAGTGCGAATCTAAGGGGATGTTTTGGTTCGATGTTAATGTTACATAAGGCCTCTTCATGCATCAAAGAACTTCATTTTGATTTTATAGACATTTTGGTCCTTGTTTCTGGGTTTAGCTTTATAGTTCTCACACTTTTTATCTTGTCCCATCTCTTTGTAACTTCCTATTTGTAAGAACTAAAACAGGATACTTTTGTTTGGTTAAACCCGACTCTCTTAATCCTGGCTTTAATCTCTTATAGAGTGAACTGATATGTTGGAAACCGTCTAGGACAGACCTGGGCAAACTACGGCCCGCGGGCCACATCCGGCCCTTTGTACGTTGGTTTCCGCCCGCGCGAGGTCAAATATAATTATCATAAATTAAACAATTTTTTAAAACTTTTATTTTGAAAAGCGTTACGTCACTAATTAAACGAACGTATGCACGTAAGTGGGTGACGGTTAACAACTACAAATGATACAAGACGGTTAACCCTCAAGATATCGGCTAACGCTAAGAAAAGAAAAGTTGACAAAGAATGCCGTATTTTTAACAAAAAATGGACTGTCAAATATTTCTGTACAGAAGTTAAAGGTAAAGCAGTGTGCTTAATCTGTGGTACACAGATTGCTGTGTTTAAAGAGTATAATTTGAATCTCCATTACACGACCAAGCATGAAGATAAATACAAAAATCTGTCCGATGAAGAGCGTGCAAGGGAGTCTGATGCATTGCTTGCAAAACTACAAACCCAACAGGAATTTTTTTTACTAAACTTCCCGCTGCCAGAGATGCAGCCGTCAGGACAAGTTATGTAATTTCTTACAAAATCGCCCAAAAAAAGTAAGTCGTTTTCCGATGGAGAGTTAAAGGAATGTTTATTGGACTCTGCTGCGCTGATATGCCCGGAGAAAAGGGGCGCATTTGAGAGCGTTTCACTCTCCCGACGCACTGTAACGAG
Source organism: Puntigrus tetrazona (assembly GCF_018831695.1). Taxonomy (NCBI): domain Eukaryota; kingdom Metazoa; phylum Chordata; class Actinopteri; order Cypriniformes; family Cyprinidae; genus Puntigrus; species Puntigrus tetrazona. Next base: position 9,823,525 of record NC_056708.1, on the reverse strand, counting down.
GTGGATAGAGGACATCGCTGGAAACTTAGAGCTTCAGCTGAGGAACAGAGCGTCTGACTTTGACTTTTTTTCTCTGGCTTTGGACGAGAGCTGCGATGTACGTGACACCGCCCAGCTCCTCATCTTCTTACGTGGAGTAACTTCAGACTTTCAAATCACAGGGGAGGTGGCAGCCATGCAGTCAATAAAAGGCACAACTACTGGTAATGATTCATTTAGAGAGGTAAATGCATGTTTGAACATTTTAGGTTTGAAATGAGACAAGCTTGCAGGTGTGACAACACCAGATCCAGAGTTTTGTCCAAATCTGACAGGGAAAAATGTTGGACTTTTAAAGAGAATGCAGGATAAAGTCACAGAAATTAACCCTGTTCAGAAATTGACATTTTTGCATTGTATCATACATCAGGAAGTGTTGTGTAAGACAGTGTTAAAAATGAAACATGTAGTTGATGCTGTCAGTAAAACAGTTAACTTCATCAGAGCAAGGGCTTTAAATCACAATTTGTTGCATTGTTGGAAGAAAATTAACAAGTTAAAAATAAATTGCACTGATTCAAAAATGATTTTGTTTTCTTTTTTAACCTATAAACCATAATTTCACATAACCTAATTTAAATATTTACAAAGTGTGTTAATCTTCTGATTATCAGTACCAGTTATTCAAAATATTTAATTTAGAGCATTTTACAATGAAAAAAAGTTGGTGGCCCTCGACGCAATTCTAGTTTCTCATGTGGCCCCTGATTAATTGCCCACCCCTGGTCTAGGAGCTCTCTCAGTGTGGCTGAGATGGAAGTTCCTCCAATGCTGTCAAAAATACCAGGAACCATGTCATAAGGGAAATAATTTGAGGTACTTGATTCACGTAGTGATGTTTCTTCAGCGTACAGTAGGATATTTGACATCTTCAAAAGCTGCAAGAAGTTCTCCAGAGGGGTCCTCCAGTTCAGCCCGAGGAACCTCAAATGTGTCTTCTTATTTTTACAGTAAACTGTTATGGCTATGTTTAGTCTAGGGATATTTTTAAAACCTATGCTAGAGGACAGATGCCGTACATGACCCTCATACTAAAAGCCGGGGGTCACTGAATTCTCTCTTATGTCTCTAGAATCCTCCTGACCAGACCTTTGCCCCCCAGGTATGTGTGTTATTCAGCCAGAACCTCGAAATAATCTGCGCCTGTGTTGTCTGAAGATGGAGGATCGCTGTGTGGTCCACTTTCACTGGGGTTCAGTCACTTTTTACTGCCTGAGAAAGTTTCTTCTCTGCTCAGCTCTCATGTTCTGGCAGAAGAAAAGTGAAGGACACACAAAACAGACCTCACCTCTGGACTTTTATTGCACCCTTTGGAGTTCACGGACTCTTCTCGATAGTGAGTTGACTCAGGTCACATTCATTCCATATGATCTTATTTTCTTTGACTTTGAGTGTTTCTGAGCATCTGGAGTATCTGAGCATTTGCGAGAGTCTATTTGAATGAACATGTCATAACCCATACTTAAGTGTGCGTTTGACCTCTTTGCTCCACAGATCAAGTGGAATTACTAACATCTGCTCTTAATTTTACGACCCTGTCAGATCAGTGTGCTTGAAAATATTAAGTAAAAAAAAAATTTGACGAATTTATATTTAAAAAGCAGTGGACACCACACTGAAAAGGCCGTTCAAAATCAAAATTTTGAAAGGATTAAAACAGGAATATTGTGCAAAAAAGATGCAAAGCTTAAAAAAACTTTACTATCAGGCCTGTATTTAAATGCATGGAAATGTGCTACAACATTTAATAAAAAAGATTATATTATAACGATCACATAAAAAATAATTTTGTTTACGTTATATATTTACTGTATATACTTAATTTTAATATATATAAAAAATGCACCCATATAGCATGTATTTTAAAATTTACCTGTGTATACATTTCTATTATATATGCATATGTTTAATATATAAACATAACATATTTTTTCTTAAATATGTATATATATATATATATATATATATATATATATATGTGTGTATATATATGTATATATATATATATATATATATATATATATATATATATATATATATATATACACATAATATGTATACATATTATTTAAAATTTTATTTTAGATGTGATTAATAGTGATTAATCGTTTGACAGCACTATTCCATTATATTATGAAAGTAAAATGTATTAAATTACAGAAATGCAAATGAAAATTATTTTGACTGTTGACCTCAGATATGTGTGCTTTTTTGTGCATTATCATATTTTTAGGCATAAATCTACTTCGAAGTGTTTAAATGTAGCCTTTCGCGATAACGTTTGTTAGTGTGTATATATAGCTTTTAACTACTTTTGTGACCTCAAAATGTTACTATGTTTTATTTGGCATGCCATCAAAGGAATATGCTTATTTGTAGCTACTTATCAAAGTCTTGCTCTGGGCCGGTTCTCACAGCTCCAACCATAAAGCTTGACCTTTCGACCCTGTAGTGATGGGACAAACACGCAGACAGGATGCTGTAGACCGACACTAGCCAAGCAATCGACGTACCTCTAGATTTCTGCGTTAGAGACCCCTCCAAGCTTTTAAACTGAACTGAAAATCAGACATATAAATGAATATCATTCACATTTTTCTTCTCTGATGATGAAACACAGTCCAGCCTGCCACAAGAGGAGTGCAAATGAAAGATTGCCAGTTTTTGGGACATTCCCACTCTAGTGTAAACAGGAAGTGGAATGAAACGGACTGCGCAGAGTTATTACTCCAGTTAATAAGTTTAGAATGTACTTGGCCAAGCTCACATCAATTTTGCAACACAAATCACTTCCTTGTTTTCTTATTAGTATTCTGTGGGGTTGAGGATTAGCTCCTTTAAACAGCCGTTATTTAAATGTCTAATTCAAATGCTGAAGCACATGCAAATGACTGTTACAGGTGTGGCTGCAGGGGGATCAGACTGAGGAAGAAAGCAGCGTGCTTACACCTGGATGTGCGCTGCGGTGAGTCGAGATCCCTTCTTTTTTATCCTTTGGGTAGTTTTCAACACCACCAGGTGTTGTGGACAAAGATGTGGGAATGAACATTTGTTTGAACCGATTCATTAAAAAAATTATTGCCGAAGTCTGTAATGCGATAAATGGGTTTTGCTTTGTTCCTTTGTTTGTGTGTGTGTGTGTGTGTGTGTGTGTGTGTGTGTGTGATGGAGGGGGCGACTTTGAAACATTTTAAACATGAAACTGCAAACTTGTATATATTGTACACATAACGTAATCTTACGGGGAAAAATGCATATAATTGTAAATTACTTCTGAAAAAATTAATGAAGTATATGAAAATATAATATATAAAATAAAAATAAATGCATAATTTTTTTTTATAATATTTTAATACTGTATAGGCCGCTTGTTACAATGTGAATTAATTGAATGCAGATGTTAAAGATGTTAAATAAAATGTTTATGCTGATATATGATATTAAAATATTTAATAAAATCAGCATACATTTTTTATGGAATTTTTTTAGTGCTGTATTGCATTTGCTTATGTTAATAATTTATTATTTGAAACGTTTATTATTTGTTATATTAAATAGGGCTTATTATCTGGACAAATTGATTTAATTTTATTATTATTTAATCTATATTATTTCAGGGTCAATTATCTTAAACATCTAAAAATAATTAAAACAACAACCACAACAGCAAAACACTCCCTTTATAATAATACTACTAATAATTGTTGTTATTTTGTCTTTTGACTTTTTCACATGTGCACGCTCGTGATAACCTTTGTTAGATACCCAAATGTTTTCTTAGTCAATATGGTTTAACCTGTGTCAGCAATGATTGACTTGTCATTCTCTTACTATTAGTGCAGTCGCTTTAGGGTTGCACGGTTATTATTGGCAGGTTGGTGTTATCATACCATAGGCAGTTTTTATTCCTGACCTCTGCTTCTAGGTTAAGGTTATTTCAGAGTTGGTAAAAAACAGTCCTTTCTCTTTCTCCGAGCTCGTTAGACAGGGGATGCAATTAGAGTCATTAATTGGAATGGGGGGCGTACTGAGAAAGAAATGAACACCTGGAGGCAAACGGGAGAGTGGGTGGGATTTTTCGGAGTGCAGGGGTGATTGGACAAAGCCGTCTGTGTGTGTGTGTGTGTGTGTGTGTGTGTGTGTGTGTGCGCATCTCTGATAACTCTCAGCATCTTAATGAAGCATGCAAACGCAACTCTGTTTAACGGCTTAATACAGCTGCTAGACTTCTTTATTGGATTTGTCCTCATTTGCCCTTGCAGTCTGTCTGTCTGTGGATTTTTTGTGTGTGTGTTTTTTTTTTCTTGACCGATTTTGAACTAATCTCCAGTATACTTGGGTCAGATCTCAAGGGGCAAAGGTTATTCTTCCAGATTTGTGCCAACAGTATCACTAGCTACAGTATGTGAAGATATTACTGTCTCTTGAAGTGTCCTCAGCTGACTTTTCAGCAACGTCTGCCGTTTAAGTAGGGGGAGGTACTTCTTTTATAGACCCTCTGTGTGTGGTGGGCAGGATTTGCTATCTTTGTAAAGAACAAATGTCCTCACGAGTGTAGTAAAACCTGAAATCATCTATCCTGTGGCATAGATGAGTCTGGACTGGATTAAATCATCACAAAGTCAAATGAAATAAAAAAAAAAAAAGGAAAATAAATATAAATATAATGTATAAAATGAAATAAAATTTGCAAGTAAAACAAAAAAAAGAAATATGCAATGAAATAAATTAAAATATGAAATTAAATAAAACCTAAATTAAAACAACACAAAAGCACAAAACATGAAGGCTTGAAAATTCTTTATTAATTTCTGAAACCATTTATATTATATTTCAAATTTCAGTATTATCATTTGGGATAGGCTAACATTTAGATATTTTTATTAGTGTGCTAGTAATAATTATTATACTAATAATTGTGCTAATTATTTAATTATGAAATGTTTTGTTCTGAAATTACATTAGTGTTGTCAAATGATTATGTTTTTGTTCACATAATATGTGGTGTGTGCAATTAACTAATCACAATTATTTATTTGACGGCACTAAATTATATATAAAATTAAATAATTAAATGTAAGATGTGTTGAAATAAAATATAACAAAATGAAATGCAATACAAAATTTAATAGAAAACAGAACATTTTCCTACATTTGACATGGAATATAAAAATACATGTTGGTAAAGTCAGACCTCAGAATAATGCTGTGGTTGGTCTATAAAAACTGTCATTCTGCCTTTATTTATTGAAGTCTGGGGCTAGATCAGCACCTTTAGGTATCTTTAGGACAAACAAACCGGGAAGAGTTCATACATTTGCTTACTCAGCTACTGTGTGTGTGTGTGTGTGTGTGTGTGTGTGTGTAGCACTCTGTGGGTGGTAAAAGTGCAGGCTGTCCGTTTAAGGGAGGGATTATGCTTTTTTTCCCTTTCCTTTGGGACAGGACATCAGTCTGGGAAGAATTTTTACCTTCTGATGTTTTAATCCCCCACTTTCTCTCCATCTCTCCCTCCTCATACCCCTTTTCCGCTGTCCTCATCAAAACGATGCTTAAGCATCTCTTCAACTCTAAGTAGTTTTGATGGGATTTCAGTCGCTTTGTATTATGTGGGTTTGTGTGCCTGCGAGAGTGTTTATCTCTGTTTGTTATTACAGACAATGTTCAAAACTCAGCTCTGACATAGAATATTTCGTGAATGTAATCACATTTAATGTGTCGACGTGTGTAAATAAATAAATAAATAAAAAGATAAATGCACCATTAATTTGGACTTATTATGCATATTAATGAACTATTATTTATTAAATGAAAGCATATTTATTATATCATTTATGATTATTTAAATGATTTGAATTAATATCATGATGAATATTATAACAATGCATTTTTATATATATTGCAAATGTTGCGTGTATGCTGTTTATAGGCACAAAAAAATATGCATTTTAATTCTGCTTCCTTAAATTCAAATGAACATGCTGTTTTGAATTTAGTTTGAAGATCAAGACTTTTATAAATCAGCACGACCTTGAAGAGTGTGTGCGCTAAAGTGAGAATTTAACACGCATTTCATATCCAGTTAGCCATTATACAGAGACAAGTAGAACTATACGAGAGGAATTAAAGACAGATCACATCTTTTCTGCCTGACCTGGAAATAAGAGATTCACGGTATGGAACGAAAGAGAGAGATAGAGCGAGGGCAGCGGAGAAGAAGGAAGTGAGAGACACGCCAGGGGCAGACTGTTCTAGCGCTGCCGCATCGCTTTTGATTTGCATGCTCTATATCTCCGAGCGCTTGTATTTGTGTTTTGTGTCGTACAGGCATGAAACTGGAGCAGAGCTATTGTGCTGTGTTCCAGTAACAATGATGAAAGCTGATGAGAAGGATGCTTGGGTTAAATGTACAGCCTTTGCAGGCTGGATTCTACTTAAGTTACAACTCCTCTGTTTCACCACCAGCAGCGTGATTTCTAAGGCAGGAGGTCAGGGAGAAATCTGCGTGAGGCAACTGTAGAGTTGAGCAAAGTTTATTCTGTATGCTCTGGGGGTAAGTTAGAATAAGTTAGAATAATTGTCGATTGTTAATTAATTACTATACGTGTCATTTAGATATAGGCTAGAAAATCATTTGGGGTTGTGGCATTGTGATACACTGCCCATATCACATTTATAACACCAGTAGCTCCGGATTTAATGGTTATTCTGTTTCATTTACCTCCTGACTCATCTTTTACTGTTCCTTCTAGAGTCTTTGAATCCTCCACTGACAAAGGCTCAGTGTGACTGGGAGGCGAGTCTGCTCTCAGATGAGCTTTTTATGTTATCATCTCTCCGAATGATTCAATGATTTATTGTACTGCAGGTAGATATGTGACTATTATTAGTCTCATGCCCATGTGGCTCCTATTACATTTCCTAACCAAAAATCGCAATATCTGAAGCGGTGATGGCTATCAGTGCTATTTTCAGATTTACAGAGTTGATTCAGCCTCCATGGATCACACACTGATTTTATAAACTCTCAGAAATATAGGTACAAAAGCTCACCGGGACCGTACCTTTTTATAGGGTACATGTTTGTACCTTAAGGGTCCATTTTTGTGCCCTAAATGTACACATCAGTACTTAGAGTGTACGTATTTCAACCTAATAGGTACAAAGGTGTACCTTTTGAAAAGGTTCAATATATATATATATATATATATATATATATATATATATATATATATATATATATATATATATATATATATATATATATATTATGCTTTTAAAATGCTTTTATATCTTATATGCTTACAAAGGCTATTTATTTGATTGAAAACAGTGTAAAATATTGCATGTGAAATATAATGTTTATTTAAAATAGCTGTTTACTATTTTAATATATATATATATATATATATATATATATATATATATTATTTTATTTTTTAATATTCTTGGAACATTGCTCCTGTCTTCAGTGACACATGATCCTTCAGAAACCGTATTTATATGCTAATTTTGTGTGGGGGATTTTTGGTGTGTGTCACAAAGTGCTGACAAATGATTAATAACATCCGAAAACTTTTTTTACATGTATGTGTGTGTGTTTTATATTATATTTAGAGCATGTCTATATAAATACACACACATGCATGAATATATTTAAGAAAAATATGTTAATTCATTAAATATATTTATCAGTAATATAAAGAATATTATATAAAAATATGCGTTTTATTTTGTTTGTTTTGTTTTGGATGTTTTGAAACTTTTATTTTGGACAGCACTATTTATTTTGACAGCACTAAACATTATAAATGCTTTTATTGTTACTTTTGAGCAGTATTGTAACTACTGACTACTTTTCCTATTCATTCTAGTAATGTGTAAATTAGGCATTTTTAATGTTTTTTTAACATTGTGTTTTGTTTAGGGTTAAAGGAAATGTAAAGTCAACGGAAACGTTCTCTTAATTTTCTTCCAGGACGTTTTTTTAAGCGTACAGAACCCTCTAATTACAAAACATTCCATATAAAATTCCATAATCCATCCGTCAAGCAGTAAGCTGTCAGCGTGCAAATTACAAGACTCCTACATCAAGCAGACAGCGAGCGTCCGCACGACATTTCCCCCAGATTAACAGACGTCACACTGAAGACCTCAATCAAAGTCAACCGGGCCCTCGTATTCGTTTTGATTAGATTTGCATATTTCAATTTTAGAACAGAAATTGCTCAGTGATGTTGTTTGGTCAAGTCCCACAAGCCCATCTTGGCGTGTGTGTTTTCATAATGAATTTTTTCTCAGCCCCAGTCGGCCAGACCTCTCTTTTTCTGCATCACTTGAACGTTTGACTCGATTTGGTGCCTGGACTTGTGTCCCAGGGGCTTTGATGTAAATTGAAGAGAACCTCAGCGCTTGGACACTCTGTCTGGGCATCCAGCCTAATGAGAGCAGCCCGGGTCACCTCCGCACCTCTCTCTCCTTTTTTTTGTCTTTCTCTCCGCCTGCCCTTCCTGCTCTTCTTCTCCATTATCCACCTCTCTGTCTGTCCTCTCCCTGAATTTAATTTTTCATCCTCCTCAGTCTTTCTGTGTTTCTTCTACCACACATCTAAACACACATTCCATCCGTCCCTCTGTTGGTTTTTGCACTCATCCCATTCATAATACATCTCCCAGAGAAGGAAGACCCACGAAACCAGTGGTTTCCTGGCCTCAATAGACTTGGCCCACATTTTCAGCTTACTGTCAGATGTAATAATGTAGCAGTGTTCTTGCATTAGCATGTCTGGTTAGAAGATGCCCATCAGCTTTGCTGAGCTTAACTGGAGCTTGTGTAATTCATGAGAAATCACTCCGCCTGTAAAGCTGCATGTAATATGCGGTAATGTGAATATTATTCCTGCATCTTCAGCTACCGCCCTTAAATATGCACATAAACATCATATTAGAAATGTATATTTGTGTAGCTGACGTCTTATGCTGTTGCCAGATTTAGACAGAATTAACCCTAATTTTAAAATTATTTAAAACATTTTTCTGTGCTTTTTTTTTTTTTAAAAAAAACATCCCCGATGTGGTTTTTGACACTTATAAATCCGCGTAAAAAGTTGCAATTCATAGCAATTTTAAGTTAAATAATCATATATCTTTCTTGTGACTAAATGTTCCTGTTTGAAACTTAAACCAATTAAACAAAATGTCAATGTATATACGTCACAGATGATTTGTTTGTACAAAAATTGTTATACACGAGATGCTTAGTCTTTATTCTTCTCTCTGTGTGTTCTTATATCCTAGATAATTTCTCTTAATGTTCTGAGGGCCCCATTGCACACTCAACTAGACTTTGTTTGCACAGATTATTTTTATCAGTTGATAAGTCGCATCCTGTGTCGTCATACTCTGTCTTTTGTCAGAGAGAGAAACATCCATAACCAGGAACTTTTTTCAATAGCCAATACAATACTTAAAGGCCTAATATTATGTAATGCGACAGCGTCATACCCTTTAATAAAGTAGGGGAGATGCCAAATGGCACATCTTCCTGTCATGTTTCATGTTCTCCGTGATGATAAACTCTTTTAATAAGTATTTCTGTTTTTGGAATTCGTGCTGTGATTCAGACTCCCTGTAGCCGCTCTGTGGTTGTAGTCACAGGTGTTCTGGAGATGATTTATTCATTTGTTTATCCAGGTGGCCTCTGTAGCTTCGGGCTGACCGTGCCAACCTTGCTGCGGGCAGAGCAATGGAGTTTATCACACAAATGATGGCGTGATCTACCCTTGTGTGCGCTCTGTGAAATTGTAAAGAGGATACCGACAGGCTTGGAGGGTCCACGGGCAGTTTAGTTGAGACACTTAGTCCCGAACACCTGCAGCTTTGTGTGCTGTTTTAGCATGCATTTGTGTATGTGTGTGGATTATGAGGGAGTTGTCTCATGGTAAGGTGCTCGATAAAATATATATATATATATATATATATATATATATATGTGTCCCGTATTTAAGTGTGACCTCACTTTCACGCTGCAGAGTCAGTTGGAGATAAGAGAGACAATGTCAGCAGGTGTGTGGCTTACGGGAAAAAGGGTGAAAGAACTAGATGTAAGATCTAGATATGGACATGCAAATCTCACACACTAATGGTAGGCAAATTTAAATTATGAAAGTGCTTTTATATTAAATATATATATATAAAAGAAACATGATGTCTAATTTAAGTTAGAATTAAACATAATTCATAACATATAATACATAAAAAATGTATATGTTTCCATGAAACAGCTTTTGAGTCAATTGTCCAATTACCTACGTTCCCTTGATAAACGGGGGAGGTACTTATTAAAGAGCTGTAAGTCTTTAACCTTTCCTCCAGTTTTGATAAGAATGCCCTCAAGTTAAAGCTCGGAGGGTGTATGTTAAGCCCAAATTCTAATAGTATAATAATAATAATAGTATAGTAATATTCTAATGTTTCACTCTTTAATATGTTTTCAGGTTATGTTACGTCAAGTTATGTCAGCATTTAAATAATAATAAAGTAATGCATGTGCCTGTATCCGCACTGTATAAGACACATTAAAGATAAATAATGAATGCATAACTGTAAACAATTTCCAGCCCAAATGAATAATCCATGCCAATCAAAGGCATTAAGTCAGTGAAAGAGAAAGAGAGACAGAGAGGTGGGGGTGAGTCTTCTATCATTCCCTCTTCCCTTTCACCCTTTTTTCTCTTTTACCCTCTCAATCTCCCCCCGTCATCTTAGACCCATTCTTAATGTAGTTTTTCTATCCCCTTCAGCCGCCTGTACCTTTTATCAGCGTTTGAGTCAGTGAAGATCAGAGAACGGCAGTCTTACCTATTCTATTGTGTATGACGTTTCCTTATAGTAGCTTCTTTTCTTTCCGTTTCTGAATTCTGATTAAAACCGTCTGACAGGAAGCTTCAGCTTGCTCGTCTGTGAAAACACAATGAGATTTGTTATCAGCCGTATTTCTCATATTGGAAATACGCCCTAGCACACGCAGTAGACTTTCGTCGAGAGTACTTGGGGTCTATATACTAGATTCGGGTCTTCATGATTTTTCTAATATGCTGATATGTTCTCGAAAAGAGCGCAAATGGCATATTATTTCATAAAGTAGGAATAACAGTAGGAATAGCAGTTACGTATTTGTGTTTGATAATGTGAGTGTCTGTGAGAGGGTTGGAGAATAATAGACCTGTGATCTGACTGACAACGTGCGAGACCCTGGAGAACAGCATACAGGTGGAGCATCTCACACCTTGACTCGTTATTCTGCGTGCTTGTCTAAACACGCTCATGGCTTCTGTAATCGAATCACTCTAGTGTTGCAGTCATCCAGTACGCGGTGAGTGATATTCAGCCAATAGATTAGCAGAATCCGCTTGTGCTTAGGGAAGAACTTGTGCTTGTGGGTAAAACATCACCAAACTTCAATTCTATTCACTTTTTGTGTGTCTGATTCAAACGTCGTTTTGTGATTCCTTAGAGCCTGTTTGTTGTGTGAATGTCATCAACAGCCCGAGGAGTGAAGGTGTGTCTGCTTTGTTCTGAAGGGAAGTTTAGGTGATGAAAAGCAGTACGGGACATCATCTAATTCTCCACGCCCTTCTCCTTGCACAGACATGTTTGGCTCTCACGGTTGGTGAAGTACTGAAGTAGATGCAAGATGGATTTCTGGAGAATTGCAGTGATGCAAGTCTCTAAATTCTTATTCATATTGTCATGCCCGTTATCATATAGTCAGTTTTTTCTATGCATTTTCAGTAAATGGGTAGTTTGAGCTTTAAAAAGAATTACAGTCTTTCAAAGCAAAAAGGTTGTGCAATTTGAGTTTCATTGTAAGTGTGCGTATGTGTGTGTGTGTGTGGGTGTATATATAATAAATATAACAAAAAACACATAATTTTACATGCATCTGTGTGTATTTATATATACATGATAAATATACACAGTAGTGCATACATGTTATTTATATATATATATATATATATATATATATATATATATATATACTCTTCATATATTAATTCTTTCTTACAATAAAGTAGAAAATAGATTCGGTGATCAACAGATTATGAGTCTTTGTAAAGCCATTGTAAATCTGGAAAATGTAGTTGATTTTAAATATCGCTCTTTCTTACTCTCTTTCTCCTCCCCTTCACCCAGCGCGTCATTATAGGCGTACGCTTCTGTCATACTCACTGATCTGTGTGAAATGCTCTAAATCTGTCCCTCCCAATCATGAGAATCCTGGCCACACAGCCGCCCTCATCTTAAGCCTGACCCAGAGACACTTTACCAGAGTTATAACCAGATTGATGACTCTGTGTTTGTCACTCCTTACTTGACTCTAAGCCTGAGACCATGCAAGTGTGTATAATGTGAGTGTGTGTGTGTGTGTGTGTCTATGTGTATGTGTAAATCTATATATTACACTAGATTGTAAATTTTATATGCTTTTTCAGTTGTGTTCCTAGCTTCAAACGTTCTCTGTACTGTGACGCAACAGCATGAAGGGGTTGGTTCTGTGGAAGCCTGTAGAGGAAACACTCAAGGAATGTACATGCATTCATACACCTATGGTTTCTATTCAATAGGTTTGTAAGCACCAGTTACTCATTGACCAGCGTTTACAGTGGGGTCTCTGAAATAATAATACTAGTTCTTTGTGCAGTGGCTGCTCCCAGCAGCTTGCCGTGGGTTAAATCCCTGATCTCCACAACTAAGATCAGTGAGGAGTTTCCCACGCCCCCCTCTCCCACTGATATACTAGCCAGAGGCGGATATGACCCGCAGCATTGCACAACTCTGTTTTCAGCCATAAATCCACAGAAAAACAAAGAAGTTTATCTCTATAGGCATGATCTGTAATGTGTATTATGGACTTTGGACAGACTAGACACCTTTAATTTGACAAAATTATAATGAGGGAAAAGTTCAATTTGCATTGTTTTATATCTTAGTATATATTGTTAAGTGCAACAATGAAAATACTTCTGCTTGTAAAATCTGACCATTAAAAAAAAGCATAAGCGGCGCATTAGATGTGACATGGGAATACTTTATTGACTTTTTTTCACATACAGCTTTCCCAAGCTTCAGTACACACACAAAAACATTAGCATTACTTTTTAAAACGTGAACCGTTTATTTTATACTAACATTTTATGTAAATGTTTATTTATATTTTTATGTGATTTTTTATTTTTATTTTTATCTTTATCTTTCACATAATACCATAACACAGTGGTAAATATAGTAAAATACTTTGACAAAATTTGCATTATTATGTGAGTATGTTCTAGTGTACGACTTGTGTACACAAGTATGTTATCTTAGGGGCTCACAGGCAAGCAATTTAAAAGGAAACAGGGTGTCTCAAAGCTTAGGGGCAAAGACCCGGGCTGCGTGCTGGCAGATACTGTTGATCCAGAGGAGGTGAAATGAGAGAGAGAAGGAGAGGGGGAAGAGCGAGGGGGGAGGTGAGAAGGAGAGGGGGAGGAGAAGCAAATGGAGGAACGGGGAGGGTTGTGCAAATGGGTGAGAAAGAGAGCTAGAGAGAGCGCACACACACCCCTTTCTGCGATCTCAGCGGACAGACTCATCCTCACATGGTTGGAGTGAGTGTGTTGTGGAGTTGTGATAGACACGAGACACAGAGACGTGCAGGATTACAGCCAGTACTTGGAGGAGACATTACCTGTGTGAACTGAGCCAGAAGACGTTCAAACTCCTGATGTTTGGATACTTTATTGAGGAACAAAAACGGACCTAGGATTTACCTCTGAGGTATGCCGCACTACCAACTGTATTCCCATGCTGTTTTACTGTCTTTTGCAATTGGACATTTATGTCTCTCCGTTGGACTTTCTCTGGGTCCCTTGGGACCGCGCTCGAGTGGATGGCTGACAGTGATAAATGCCACACTGCTTGGTTAATAAGGTTTCCTTGCCATAGAGGTTTCCAAAACGAACGATTCTATGGTCATAAAAGCCCTTCATCTAGACAGAAATGCTTATAAGCCAAGGAGGAGGATCCGCCAGTGTATATTCTCTCCCACATGCTGCCTTTGTGTGTGCGTGTGAATTTTCTCACTGTACGGAGTAAACCTCCCAAGTTTGCTCTATATTTTTGCCGTTCTGTCACAAATCGTCTTCAGTGTTAAAATGTTTTGTAAGTATGAGACGTAAGTGACAACGTGCTTTTACAGAATATAATGTATTCGCAGATCTGTCAACGGAGTCTGTCTGAAATGTTTTGCAGCCTTGTTAAGTTCTGCTGTGTTCTCTCATGAATAATGTGCCTCATTTAAAAGTTACACTGTAAACCACCAGAGCGGCTCCAGGATAGTTCAGTGTGTGTTTTTGAGTAGGAGTGTGTGTGTGTGTGTGTGTGTGTGTGGTCTACAGTACTGTGGAATGTGATTCATTGTGATGAGGTGAATTGAAAAAGCAACTGAGTAGAGATTCAGAGAAAAGATACAAAAGGAAAACAGACAGCAAAGTGAAATATAAATAAAATTACATATTGTATATAGACACCTAAAATGTGTTTAAGCAAGGTAAAAAGACGATCAGTCCTGAAAGAAAGACCTAGCTGAAGTGGACCACTAATGTTTATACTGGTCTGTCTGGGCTCAGCGGGGTCACTGTTGCGGGTCTCAGCTGTTCACAGTCAGACAGAGATGGCACACGGGGTGCCAGATTCTTCGGTCGCCTGAGGTCTCCCAGCGGTCTAGTGGCTTTATGAATGAATTATCGCAGAGTGCGCTGTGGAGGAACTCAGACGGGCCAAACAAAGACTCCTGCATACTTCAGTCTAGGAGCAAACACAGCAAACAATGAACCACACTCTTCCTACACCAACATATCACTGACGTCTCCCTCAGAAACAGACTGGACTGAGACTACCTGTCTCCTTTAGGAGCTCGTATCTGGACTTTATCTTGTGCGTCTGTCTTGCTCCCGTCATACGCTGTTTAATCAATGGATTAGACTCAATAAACACACTCCTTCCTTTAAAAAGGGCTATCACACAGTCAAATTGATTTCCGAGCCCAGTAGTTTGGGTCAATAAGTAGTAGAAAGGATTGTTCCTCAAATACCGGGCATAAGAAATGCAAAAACCACATTAACACATAAAATACCGGAGATTCTTTGGGAATTGCAGACCTTGCGGTAGTTGCTGGTTATTCAAGTGAAATGGGACGTGTGTGTTCAAGCATGATTGTGTGCCAGTATCCATTTGCTTGTATTTGAAACACTTTATTGGTCTAATACTGTATTTGTATAGAAGTGTATGCTTGTGTATGCATATGAAGGCTTAGGAAGGCAATCATGTTGTTTTGCTTCGCTCTGTAAGTGTGTTAAGTGGAACTAAGTAACAGAATGGCTTCACCGCGACCCTCAGGGCATTTCTTCCTTCTTCTGCCCCACTGAAGCAGAGGGCATCAGGGTGAAACGTGGGGGGTAGAAAAACTATATGTGTGTGGGGGGTAGGAAATACGGCTTAAATGGGTCACAGCACTGCCACAGCATGTTTAAAGTATACATTAACAAAGCTAATAAAAGAGATGAGGAGATAAAGAGAGATAGGCGAGATTCTGCGTTCATAAAAAGTGTCTGAATGGAAAAAGAGAAAGAGAGAATACACTACCATTTTAGTTCAAGTGAGATTTTTTTTGATTTGAAAGAAATTAAAAAGGAGACAATAAATGAATCAAAAGTGGAAAACAACAAACAATGAAACTTCCAGCAAATAAAAAAAGACATTAAGGCCTTGATTGGTTTCCGCTGCACCTGCATTTGATCCTGAAAGAGGTTTGGAAATAGTTTTGAGAGTTTTTTCAAAGCATTTATCTCTAAACTTTTTACAGATACTCTAAAGTAGTTTGATACAGTTTTTTTTTACGTTGCGATCAAACACATGCAGTCATTGTTCTCACTGACAGCTCATGAATACATATAACCTAGAAACCAAATGACAGAAAGGATCAAACAAGAAATGCATAACCATTATGGATTATCCGTGACTTGTGTCCTCTGTAAACCCATCAGGAATAGTCTGTATTGTATGCAATATTGTAATCCTCATGTTAGATGTGTATGTGCGAGACCTGACAGATATTCCCCATTGTCTCTCGCTAATGTCTGTTTCTTAATGCAGCGTGTCCTCCATTCATTCAGCGTGTCCTCCTCTTTCAATATTAGCACTTGACTGGTTGTTTAAGCGTAGACCCACAGGAAGTGATGAAGAGAGGGTAATGGGAGAAAAAATGGTTTAAAAACATACATGGCTTTGTTTCACTATGTGTGTGTGAACAGTGTAGGTTTCTAAAAACATCTTAGAAGAAAACAAGAAGAAAACTTCCTCTAAGGTCACAATATCTGACCTTTTACCTTTAACTTCTATTAAAGGCATTAAAAGAAATGGGACATTATAGAGTGAAGTGTTTTTTTTCCAAGTACTGTAACTGGTTTATAGGAAGATGCCTAAAGTAAGGGTGTGTGTGTAAATGGTCTTGCTGACGTTTGTATATGTCATGCTTTTTCATAATGATACAAGAGGTATCTCTTCTGGTCTAAATCCTGCAGAACCAGAAAAATGACATTTCTAACCCCAAGGCAGGAAGACTCATACACAAATGCATGGTTTCAGAAGTCCAATTCCATAAGAAAGTGATTCATGCCAAGCCAAAAGAAGAACAAAGTAGCGGTGTAAATTTGAAAATAGAAAGTATGTGCATGTGTGTGTTTAAACTCTAGTAAGGTGATCTTTGTGTGAGAGAGTGTGTGCAGTAAGTTGTGAATGGACTGCTAACACCTAGATCAAGCACCTTTAAGTCAAACAACTACATCTTAAGGAAAATCCACAACCGTTTAAGCATTTAAATTTACCTGTCACAACAAAGGCCTTGATCTGACACATTTCAGATCACTTTAATCTTCGAAGATCTTCAGACCGCAAGCCTGTTGAGACGGGCCACACAGCTGCAGGCAAACCACAGATTACTTACTTATTCACTTAACGACTTTAGTGAGACCATTGACAAGAATAATGTATAAAAAAAGAGAGACAGGGAGGATAAAAAGAAAGAGGGGGGTTGTTGGGAATTAACCACGTCAAACTTTAAAGTCAGATAAATTTGAGTCTGAGAGTCTCAAAGAATAAAGACTCTCAGTTCATAAAAGGACAGTTCACCCAAAATTGAAGTGAGTGAAAGAGTTTTTAGATGAACTATCCCTTTAATGCTGCTTAATCAAACTTGTTCCCATCTCTGTTTGTGACTAAATCCTTTCAGTCAAAGCACAAAAGAGACTCCCCTTCAGCACGGGTTATCAGGGAGAAAAGATTGGCTTCCTCAATATCCTCCACTGACCTGGAAGAGATCAGATCTTGGTCTGAAAAGAGACCGCTGTTGCATGCTGGTCTATTTTACTTTCCAAATTAGCTTTCTTTTAAGCGGAGACCTGAGTGTCTTCATTCTTGCCTTGTGGCATGCGGGTGCAGGTTTTGTTGAGCCTCTTCCGCTTGTTTGGCACAGAGGAGAAGATGTGATAAAAGCAGCCTCTTGCTTTCAGCAAAAGCTTTTTCTGTGATGCCAGCTCCGTGCAGCACAAATGCACAGGCTGCGAAGCTTCGCTGTGGCTTTTACATACAGCAAGGTCAGAGGATTACAATAATATAAAGTCACACACTTGCTGCCTTGGGGCATCGTGGTCCCGTTCGAGAAAGATTACACTCTTCGTAGTGAGGCACACATTTTCTCTTTGTTAGCTTGATAGTGCAAGTATCCTAAAGGCAACATGACGTTAAAAATATCACAGATGCAATCTGTGATTCCTGGCTTTAATGTTTTTTTTTTTCAACTGCACTAGAACTAGAAATAATTCTGTATATTCTGCTGTAGAATGGAATTCCCTCCTCCCATGATGTTCACTTATGATGTTAGTCAAGGCTATTGAACCAAAAGTTTACTGACCCAAAGTGGAAACAGTAGGTTATGACCCAAATATTGTCTGCGGCATACCTCAAGGCTCTGTTTTAGGGCCTTTTTTTGTTTTCTGTATATATGCTGCTTTGAAAGGATCTGTTGTTTAAGCCTAGGATACACCAAGCTGATGGTCTGCCATCAGTCAACGCCAGGCGGTTGGTGAGCGTCTTGTCTTGCTAGTTTGTTTTGTGTCTTCCACACATTAGTTCTTGCTCGATTGAACATGTTAAATCAGCTTTGAGCCCGCCTGGACTGTCGGGAGTGATATCTCTGGATGTTTAGTTTAGCGAACGGGTCAGTGAGAAGTAAAGTGAAAATGACGAAAACGAATATCTCAAGCATCTAATATGAATATTTTCATAACAACACAAGCCACTTACAATGAAGAAAGTTAACAGCATAACTGATATTCAAAATGTTAAGCAAGCACTACTTCGTTTATGTTATGTATATCTCCATATATATCGTGTATATCCTTATTTCGCTTTTTCATTTTAAATTATGAATATTGATAGCTGTTGATATAGATAGTTTGATGTGCCCCAGCCTTTAGAAACATAACTTTGCATACTAATGTTATTGAAACAATACTTGGCTCTCTCTATTGCAACATAATTTGGCGGTTCTACTTTACAATCTCCATTAAAACATAAAAAATTTTGTGGCTATGTTTTAGTTTATGCCATTTTTACTCTATGCTGCATAGTCATGCATGTGTAAATGTGGGCAGTCATATGTTTTAGTATTACAGTAATATCTAAATGACTATTTTTTGTAAATAGTCTGTGTAGACTGGTAAGGGAAATTTGCGTTTTTTAAATATTGTACAGTTGTAATTCTGATGTATATGAAATGTTTAGATATGATCCTATCAATACAAACTTCTGTTTCATGAATTGCAGAATTCTGGCAGAATGAGCAGCCTTCTCATTAGCAGTCTGGTAAAGTGTGTTCACTGCTGACGCACTTTGATGAGACACCTTCTGTGGGACATGACAGCCTGCTGAGGAGGAGAAAGTGAGATCTACAGTGTATATGGTTGGGTGTGTGAGTGGTTTTTTGGCTGTGTGCTGGCAGGATGTGTGCGAGATGGAGGTGGTTTATAAAGGACAAGTTGGTCAGCAGTCTTGCTCTGAATTGAGCCTAAATAGTGTCTGGCACTGATGTGGTAATGGGGTATTGATCTGTAGTGGTTTGTCCGATGGCGTGTGTGTGCTTCAGAAATAGCTCTATTGTGTCTCTGTGGTGAAAGGCTGAGTCTCACTAGCGCGCGCACACACACAAAATATCACGATGAAGAGATAAGATTCATTGCCTTCCAGTCGTATAGAAATCATCTAGCACTGAGATCTAGATTTACTTCACCTATAACCACAAACCAGTCATGGAGGGCATGGGCAGTTCCTGTAAAGTTAGTTCCTCTTCTTGTATAAGAGAAAAACAATGTTGCAAAATTAACCATATTTTCTATGTACTGCAATCAAACAATAAGAATATGCAACAAGGTATGAAGAATTATGGTAATATTTTGAATAACTTTTATTTATTTTACTTTGCTTCGTTTTATTTTGTATTATTTCATTTTTGCTTTTGTTTTTTCTTTTGTTTTGTTTTTGATCAGATCTCTCTTGGCTTTATCCAGCAGCAATGGTTAGCCTATTACTTTAAATTTGAATTTAAAACTAGAGAGAGATGCATACATGAAAAAAAGAAAGAATTGAATGAATGGTCAGAAAGCTATTCTTCTAATGAGCTTTCATTCTGTCTTTGCTTTTGTAGTTTGTCTGTCTCTCTTCTGTTTGCGTGTGACATTCCTGTCCTTTCAGGGCCCAAAGCAAAAGCTCAAGTCTTTCAACTCCCTACCCTTTTTTTCCTCTCCCTTTATTTCTTGAAGGAGCACTTTGTTTGTGAGGTTCTGCTTGTTGACGCAGGTGCAAAAAAAATGAAGCTAGAGAATAAGAGAGTGGAAGAATGAGAGAATGACGGAAGGCAGGCACTCAAGATTACCCCTCCTCCCCAAATGAAGTCTGTTAAGGTCCTAAAAGATGGCTTGAGGCCTTCTGAGCTCACTCATTTCCTCTCTCCAGACCTGTCAGGGCTTGTAGGTTGTTCTCATCAGCTGTGGAAGTTTCTGTCCGTTGGTCTCAGGTGTGCTGAGGAAGGGCTATAGAGCAGCGGTGTGGCTTTCAGTGCCCCCTCCACCCCTCTTTTCCTTTCCTTTCCACTGGGGCTTCCTGCCAGATGAGAAGAGCTGTTGGCTTCGAGCCAAAGTCTTATCCTACCTCTCATTCACCGTCAGCAGCAGGAATCCCAAAGCTACGAGTGCGTGCGCTCATTCTGGATGTGTGAACTGCCAGCATTAGTGGCCATTCTCTCCCACAACACTTGACACAAGATACCCGTGTGTGCGCTGAGAATTTGTTCAGCCTGAGCTTGCCGTGGTGCTACAGACTGGACAAACTGTGATCTTTACAACTTTTTCCATTCTGACATATGACTTTGGGGTCTTGGCCTTGCAGTCACTGAATGTCTCGTTGCACTGTGGTGCTCATACAGTAAATACAGCTCTGAATCTGACCGTAATACTCTCTCTGTAATAAAAAGCAATGGGTTTATTTAGGTTTTGTTTAGGACAGATTTTTCCCCCCAGCCATGTTTACACACCATATGCAAGTAGATGTGGTAGAAATCTGAAGAAAAAAAATTCTATATGATGTGAGAATTTGTCAGTCCCAACTAGTAGTTTTTTCTTTAGTCAGTTCATGGCTTGAAAGTAACACATAAGTGTCTGCAGCTGTGACAAAATCCACTCTTTCGCTCCCTCTTTCCCCATATAATGAATTATTAGTATTTTATTATATATATTAGAGCTGAAGAACAAACTGTGGCCTTTCCCATGTGTTTTAAAAGTTGTCTCTCTCTATTCTGATATTTGAGCTGAGAGAAGAGAACACAGCAGCATCCAGACATGCTCATCCACATTCATCCTTTTGTCTCTTGCCCTCTCGATTTCTCCCTCTCTCTCTTTCCCCAGACTGGCACTCTTTGTTCAAGCGTGTCATTGGAAGTGTGTAAATCGTGAGCCCTTCAGCCAAACATTTCTCCCCTCTGATCAGTGAGAGGACCCATCTGCAGTCCTCCTCCTCCTCCTCCTCTTCTCTTCCTGCATGTCATCACTCCATTTTCCCCAGACAGAGGACACAAATTAGCCCCATTTACACTCCATTTCCCCCAACTTCACTGCCTCTAACCTGATAATGACTGGTGCATCTAGATGAATTAGGATGATGGCGATGAATTGTGTGCGGGTGTAGAACATCAGGATATAGACATGAGTGCGGCCATAATGATGAATCTCACACCTGAAAGAATAAAGCAAAATGCCACGAGAAGCCATGCATTACAGTGATTTCACTGTGGGTACGCGGTGATGTGAAGTGGAGGTAAAATCACTGTAACACATGGTCTCAAGTGACTTGCTGCTTTGTAGAAAATGTCAGCACCTGCAAAATGATTAAAAACACAGATGCGCCGTTAATACTGTTTAGTGTTGCCAAGCAACATAGCAGCTCGCATTAATATAAAATGTGTGGTCAGGTGTATTAAAATGCCTTTGAACGTGGCTCATTCAAACTGAATTTGATAACAGTCACTATATTGCCATCATATAGCATATAATAGAGCATGCTATAATAGAATAGAAAAAAAAACTTTAATTATAAAGGTCAATTAATATGAAAAAACATGTAAAATAAATAGATTTTTGATCAATAAAAGTTTTGGATATGACCTTACTAAAACACTAGGTTCTTAAGCTTTATTTTTATATTTGTAGGAATAGCCAAAAATACATTTTGTTGGTCAAAATTATAGATTTTTCTTTTATACCAAAAATCATTAGGATATGAAAGAAAGGTCACGTTGCATTACGATATTTTGTTTGTATGATATCTCAGCCAAATATTGTCCTATTTGTCCTATATCATTACAAATTATAAATCAATGGAAAGCGCATTTGTTCAGCTTTTTGAAAAACAGCAAAAAAAAAGAGAGCTTTAAAAAAAAATATTTTATGATATGTTTTTGTGGTCAAGAGTCAAATATTCCTTTAAGAATATAGAATAGAATAGAATAGAATAGAATAGAAAAATAAAAGAATACATATACATTTACAAAAAGAACACCTTTGTTTGAAAGTCATATATTTTTATACAGCAGCTTAATGTTAATAAACAGGAAAATAACAATGTTAATGTTGTAAAATTATTCAGTTATGAATCTAATTAAATTTCAGCTGTAAAGCAGCTCAGTGAATACAATGTAATTTTTTTAATAGAAACTTTTTTTTTACCAAAGCACTGTCGAGTACGCATCAGAATAAAATACAGGAGAATAGAATAGAATAGAAATAATGCTTAAAATAAAAATACATTTAAATAAAATAAAATAAAATAATATAGGAATATCTGAGCACTTTTATTTGAAGGCTTTACATGTGACTTTTCACTAATGCACTATCAACAAAAGCACAGATGAGAGAAATGAATGTGACTTCAGACATTGAAAGAAAGTGTTTCTGGGTCTCCTGAGAGTCTATCTGTGCTCCCCGCAGTCGACGTAATTATGGAACAGCAGACACCGTCTCCCCCTCAGAGAGGTTTAAATGGGTTGAATGAGAGCAGCGGACGAGGTATGCTAAGCTCTATGTTGGAGATGAGAAAGCCTTTGAGGAGCATACAGTATGGCCTCCGCATTTAGACAGGGATTTATTTGAGACACGGTAGACTCTCGATAGGCCTAGTCCTGATCCAACTTCATCCGCAGGTCAGAGGCCTTCAGAAACAGAGAGATTTGAAGGGTCCAACTCTAAGGATTTAAAGAGAGACCCAGCCACAGATACACTCTTATTTGATGTCAACCTGAGGCTTACATTTGTAGATTACAATACGCATGTAAACAAACCCCTGAACCTTTTTTTCTATAGAGACTTAGATTTTTACTAACCCGATCGACTTGAATTGGTTTGAAATCCAATAGGAAATCATTTTTTTCTTTACTTTTCTACCTTTTTGTCACCCTGATCTGGATGGGATGTCACTCTGGAATATTATCAGTCTTTCCTCTTTGTTCTTTCATCATCACTCTATCATTAACACGTCTGAAAAGCAGAGATAACATGCCGTTCCAGGTCATGGTGCGTTATTGAACAAAAGAGAGGAAACCGGTCTGGTGTTCCCAGAGGAAATAGCCACAATCCTCCTCTTCTCTGAACGGTGGCAGACAGATATCTATGAAGTCACGTTATAGAATAAACGGTATAATCCAATTTACTTTTTTAAATCATTTTGATGTAGAAAAGGATAAATGTTAAGTGTGAAAAATGAGTCACATTTTTATCTTTTGGACAAATTTATTTTTGCGCTCTTATAAAAGAAGCAATGGAATAATAACATAAATGATGGTAAGCGGGGGGGCCAGACTGCTTTTGAAGCACCAGCCTCTCATTACAGGTTCATTGAGCTCTGAGGAGCACGGACACGGTCAAGAACCTGGGGACATGATGGGGGAGTCCTGTCACTTCATTTGGATTAATGGACAGTTCATATCTCCTGTCCTTTGTAGGTCTTTAGAGCTAGTGCTAGTTATTGTTTTGGATAGTGACATGAATGATTAAGCTATTGACTTCATAAGGATGTTAAGATGGGTTTAGAAAAAAAATTGGGGGAGGGGGCATTTGTGGCACTATTATGGATAGGACAGAGGCGACAGGAAAGAATAAGGAGCAGAGGGGGATGTGATCAGGAGATGACCCCGAGTCAGGCATACTGAAGAGGCACAATTCAGTAGCGCTGCATTCAGAATTTTCTTTTTCTTTCTTTATTGTCAGTGTACATATTCTCGATTCTTCAGCTTTGTTTATATTTATTATTTTTGTAATTTATTCTTGGCAAAATAGAATTACATTATATTATAAAAACTAATATAATAATTTTATTAAAATAAAAAGACAAATGTGAAGATATATGTAAATAGCGAATAAAATAAAAATAAAAATGAAAATAATGAAATGTTTTTATTATAAATAAAAAAATAACAAGACTTTAAATGCAGAAAAATGTTGATAAATATAGAAATATATTACTAAGACTTTAATTTTCCTATGATATTATTTTCCTATTTATATTATATTATATATTGTATTATATTAATGCTTCGTTGTAATATAATTTTTATAAACCTTATAAAAGACATGTTCTTCAACCTTACTTTCCTGCTAAAGAAATTGACCCTTGAAGATGTAATCGTTCCATCTTGGTGCGGATAATGTTTTCATTCGTCGCTACAAGTACCAAAACTACACGAACTACACTTCAGTACCTGTGGTGATAAGCTTCTTATGAAGTCTCCTCTTTAAACTCTTCTTAACCCCTCTCACTGTCAGGCTCCCTCTTGTTCTCCCTCGCTCCTTTTTCTTTTCCATTATTCCTACGGGTGTTTCATCACGGCTTTCAAGTCCCTCTCATCTCAAACTAAGTTGGTCATTCCCTGTCAGGAATCCATGGAAAAATGCGAGGAAAGGTGATAGTCGCCCGTGGGCAGGGTGGGATTCTGGGTCCTCGGGGTTTTCGGGCATTGTTTAAAGAGACATGCACCAATTAGCAGTGAATGTGGATGGGCTATTAGAGGGATCTTAAATTGGTTTCCCAGGCACAAAGCAAAAGGTCAACACTATTACAGCGGGAATGGATTTATGGAGCTCCCGTGAAACACTCCAAGCACCAAACGACCTGCTGGGTTTTCATCTCAAGTTCGGTTCAGCATGTTTTTGTAAAATAGATCTTATATGTGTTGACTAAGCAGAATCACACTTGTTATGAACAGAAAACAAAGCATAGGAGCGGAGGGGAAGAGAGAGAATGTTTTTCTCTTGTTCAAACAGAGGTGGTTAAAGGATGAAAGAGGAAGAATAAAAGAAGTGCACCTATAGATCACTCCATACAAAGGAAAAAGAAAAAAAGATGTCAGGGCAGAGATAGAGGACGTGAGGCAAAGAGACTTTATTATCTGATACCTGAGAAGTTTGTGTGTGTGTTGTTGGGTGTTGGAGGGAAGTGTGTCTGGGTGGGGACTGTGTTAAAAGTGTAAAATATTTGGTGGCCGTTGTGGCAGGAACAAACAAGTTATTTCCTCGAATGTAACTAGTCAGTAAGAAGAGACGTGGTGATTGGAAATGTAAATAAAACGAAACGATTCTTTTTTTTTGTGATAGTGACATTCTGCGCTATTTTGGTATTGACTCTTACTCACGATTCCATGACAACATTTACACAGAAACTGTGACCATAATATTCATCAGAAACCTCTGTGGACTTCTGTAGAATATAAATATCAAATAACTGGTCACGATTTTCTCATAATAACATGCTGTTGATATAGCTGTCAGGTGTGTATGCAAGATATGGACGGTAACATTTTGAAAGAAGTTTCTTTTGCTCAACAAGGCTAAAATTAATTGATCAAAAACATGCAGTTATTAAAAAAAAAAAAAGGTCTCCAGCCTTATGTCACATGATCCTTCAGAAATCATTCTGGTATGCTGACATGCAGTTGTGATGCTTAATATTGTGGAAACAATTTATATATATATATATAATTTATTTTTATGTAATTTTTTTTTGATGAACCTTTGATGAAAATGCAGCATTTATTTGCAAAAAAATAAATAAAAAATTCACTTTTGACCATTCATCTTGCTGAATAAATGTATATAATCTAAAGAAAATGTAAAAATGATTGATTCCATACTTATACCGCTTCAATATGACAACTCAAATCAGTATATATATAAAGAAAGAAGAAATGAATCAAACTTGCACAAAAGTATTTGCAACTATTTGCTATTTGTTACTTTGGTCGCTACCGAGATGGTCTTTAGAAAACGAATGGCCTATATTATAGCATATTATAAATGAATAGCATATAATAGCAAATATCATATTATAATTGTTACAGTATTCATGAAATCTGTTCATTTTATATCATCGAAACAAAATGCAATTTTAAACATATGATACTATACGGCCCTATCTATGGGGTAATCAGTCAGCAGAGACAGACAAAGAGTGTGGGCAGTGATTATTCTTGTGTCTTTGTCTGCGCTCTCTCAATTATACTAACAAGAGTAGATTGTGCACATGCAAAATTACAGATTCCATCTGAGGGAACAATGGAGCATTTCTAATCCATCCAGTCTCTCCTGTGCTCGCCGGCTCTCTTTCTGTCTGTCTGGGAGTGCATTTAAAAGCCCCGTAGTCTTCCTCAACTCAGTGAAGCAGTGCTGGGCTTTGGGGAGGTTTTAAACCTTGCTCTTTGCCCCAGGCCTTAAAGACAAGCAGCAGAAACAAAAAGACTAAGTACTGGACTAATGGGAGCAGGTTTAGGGAACGAGAATAATGCATTTGTGTTTGTTTCCCCCTCTCTTACAGCAGTCATCACTCGTTGCTTTTCTTTGTCTAGTGAGCTTCTTCTCTTCATTTTTAATGTCTAATCAGAGCCTCCCAGTGCTTATATTTATATTATAATATCTGACTGAATTAGGTTTGGTGACTTAGACTTTATTTGAGAGTGCAGTTTTGCCGTATTTGTTCTCAAGCAGGCTCGTCTGTGCTTTAATAATTTATAATGTGATAAATGGAGACATTTCAGATGATTATATTTCAGTAATGATATATTTTGTGACTCGTCGCTCCACTCTTGAATTTTGTTTCAAAGAGCGTTATTCGTTTCACACCCACTTATACCTTCCTACCATCTGTTCACTCAGTTTTGAGAGCTAGATGAAGCTTACTGTGCACTACTATAAGTGTTTTATTAGCTGTCATATTCTTCAGAAAGGTTGAAAGTGTTTTGTGTCACCTGTAGGACTGTATTATTCTAAAGTACCCGGAGAAAGCTAAAGACCACCTGAAGAAAGTAAAGCTGTGATAACATGATTTTTTTAACAGTCGACTCGTGCTGGTGATCTACTCTACAGCCTTTCTTTCTCCTCAAACAAAAGAGTATCCGAGGGAGGGAGCGGGATGTTCGGTAGAGTCAGTCCGTTTCATTATTCCATTACAATACACTCCCTCCTCACGGCCAAACATTAGCTTTACGCTCATCTGCAGAGAGGACGGGGGGAGAAAACATTCATCAAAGAGTGGGACGGGGAGGAATGAAAGAGGATGACAGAAAGAAATGTGACATATGAAAGAGGGAATGACAGATTAGGAAAGAAAAAAAGAGAGTAAGGGGAATAACAGTTTGAGAAAGAAAGAAAGAATGAAAGGAAGAGAACGCAAAATGAAAAAGTAGAACAAATGGTAGATAACCTAAATGAAAAAAAAAAAAAGATAATAAAGATATAAAAAAGATGCATAGATAGATAGATAGATAGACCGACAGAAACAACACAATATAATATATGGAACATATGGTAGATAAACTAAATGTAATAAATAAATAATTAAAAATGAAAGAAAGAGAAAGAAAGAATAAATGATAGATAACATAAAAAATAAAGATGTAAATAAGATGGATATAAATAATATATAAAAAATATATAAAAAGATGGATAGATAAATACATAAATACATACAAGAAAGAAAGAAAGAAAGAAAGAAATGTAAAAAGCATAAATAGATAGAAGTGGAAAAACAAACTAACACAAAATGAAAAAGTGAAATAAATGGAAGATCACCTGAATAAAATGAAAGAAAAAATGAACAAAAAGGATAAATAGACAGATAGATAGATCTGTTTGTAGTATTTTGTAGAAGTATATTGGTGTGGAAGTTGAAGTGGGATCAGAGAGAGTGAGGTGTGTGTGTGTGTGTGTGTGCGTGTGTGTGTGCTTTAATAACGCAGCTCAGGCTAGCACATCCTTCACAGTGAGGGAAGTGAAGTGGAGGAGGTGTCCTCCTAAGTGCCCGTGATTAAAGTTTCACAGTGAGACACTGCAAAGCCCAGCAGGCTATTCCACCACCACACACCCTTCCTCCATCCTCTCCACCTGCCTCCACCCTGCAGGAGACGTCCGGCTCCCAGACAACAAAACATCTAGCGCCTTCACAAACAACAACATATATCAGCATCTTATCCCGTGTTTTTGACTTTACGTAGCAATCATCACATTGTGTTTGCGCTAGCAGAGGGTCTGTTGTCGTCACGCTGAGATTTCTCACACATTATTACCGCTGAATCCCAGCGTCTCGTAGGTGAGGAGGAGGAGGAGGGGGAGAGAGTGGGCAGCGGGTCACTCGGTTCATTCGCTGACTCACGTTTGCCGCTCTGCTCATCGGGATCACGCTTTCTCTCATCGATTTTCACTAACCTTTTGGTTATGACTGCACTGACATTTTAACTGTAGATCCCAGCTGAGATATTCCATCTGGAGTATGTTTTCGAAGACGAGGATGTGATATTTAATGGAATCAGATCAGATGGTAATAGATATGTGTTTGATTAGTGCACATATGCTTATATACCATCACAGCCCACATTAAAAGGGGAAACAGACAGTGGAAAGGCAAGTTGGCGGCCATTATGAGCAGCCTTTTCCATTTAAATGCAGCTTTGATTTTTCCAGAATGACTGAAATCTACAAAGAAAAAATGCATGAATGGCACACAAATGTCACTGCAATATCATGATTACAAATTTTCTTCACGCAGCAGTTTCCAAATTGAAGGCATTTCAATAAGAAAATATAGATACAATAGATACAGCATCTAAAACTTGATAAGTTAATAAACAGTGACAGAATACACATAACAGTTGTCTTTACAGTACCTGCATGAATTATTTGTGATTAATCACCTTCAACATTAAAGTTTAAGTTTACATATTGTATTTGAACTGTGTGTATTTATTATGTATATGTATATATATATATATATATATATATATATATATATATATATATATATATATATATATATATATATATATATATATATATATATATATATGTATATATATATATATGTGTGTGTGTGTAAATTGAGGAAAAATATGTTACATTGATATATAGAACTATAAATATAGAAATTTTTGAAAATATATACATATATGTGGGTGTGTGCATGTATTAAATAAGGCTGGCAGGATAGCAGATTTACATAATGCATGCAACTCTAAGAATAGCATGAAATGGGAACTCAAAGCTATTGCAAAACCGATTAACCTTCTTTCATAACTGAAGATGTTTTTTTCCATAGCAAAGTTTCACATCACACTTGAATCACTAATATAAAAGCTTAAATATGTGGAGGACAAATCTAATGGTTGTAGCATAAAGGAAAGGGCATAGATCCGAAAGAGGAGCAGGGAGGCCAGAGCTGCAAAAATAAGCGAACTACGGTGAAAAATGGGGTCAACTCTAGTTTATGTAACTCTACAGCAAGGTTGAGTATACTGCAGTGCAGTACTGAGTTTTTCTACCGCTACTCTCACATACAAAAACAAACATACAACAGCCAGCTGCCGTCCTGAGGATAGAAATCGTCAGATGGGTCTCTGTCTCTCTCACTTTATCGGCCTTAAGGTCTTGTTGACCCTTACTGCTGAAGCTGGATGTGATCCAGAGACATACACGCTGACCCCAACAAACAGTGCTTCTGTTTTACACACAGTTTGAATCACAAACCCTCTGGCAGCATTTGTGTGGTTTTTGTGCATGTAAACCTGTCAGCAAAATGCTAGAGTGTCACCAATGTGGTCTGAGGTGGTCCAAGTCAAAAGAGTCCTCTTCAAGTTTCTATGGCCTGAATATGTCTTTCTATACAAGTTTAAATAGATCCAATGTGCTGTAATAACTGGAAATTTTATTTCTGTTTCCTGGTTAGTGGAACAGTGACCGTGTCATTTTGAGGCTAATCCGTAAAGTGTGCTTCGAGTGTGTAGTCTGAACTATCTTCTCATATTTATACCTGCTGCAGTATGGAGATGAGGTTTTCTCTCTGCTCTTCTCTCTGGATTAGAAGAAATTAGGTCAGATTGGCATTGAAGAACATATAACTGGGTTTAGCTTTAAGACTCATGCTGGGTAGCCATAATTACTCTATTGTTGGCTTCTTAAGGAACTGAGACGAATTTCAGAAAATTCTTGCTCTTGTTCAGCAGGGAGGGTGTGAGAAGTATTGTTGTACAAGTCTTGTGCGTGTTTTTGTGACCGCACCTTGGAACAGGTGAGCTGTCATGTTCTCATATGTGTCTTGCAATCCACCCTTTGCATACTTAGAAACCCAAAACCTTATTTATGAACAGCAATCCAAACTATCCTTGTGTCTAGACTTAATCTTTCACTGTTCCTTTGTTTCTTTTCCAGGGAAAACTGCCTTAGGACTGATCAGGTCCATGAGGTCAATAAATAGGAACATGCCTGTCTGGAAATGCATCTGATACACTGCTTCTGCCTCAGGTACTACTGCCTATCATATATACTTAATATCATATACTAACACAATGGAATTCTGGTTTTGAGCTGCCTTGTTGCCGACTGCAGCAATCGAGTTCATTAGCATGTTGCTAATTTAATTATATAATATTCTAAACTGCCTAAGAAATGCAAAGTAGTCTTCAATATTGGTCAAAATGATGCAATTTAATTACTACTTTCAGTAACATAATTTGGATAAAACGTAACTGAATCAAGTAATTATTTATAATCAGTGTTTCTCTCACCTAGCCTAGAATCTGGAATTCTTTTTTTCCTAAACTCATCACAATGGGAATTAGAATGAGAACATTATGGGATTGGCTGTTATTGCTTGTGCAAACTAGGTGTCGTGAGCAATTACGAAGAAGGATGATTAACTTACCTTCTGGGACAGCCTTCATGTCTGGAGTGTGCCTACAAACTGCTTCTATAAGTTTTGGAACAGAGCAAATATCTCTCATGACTAATTTTTTCAATCCAAAATGATTTAATAAAAATAATCCTAGAGACTGTACAGAATGGATTTCTATACGATTTCCTGTTTCTTTCATAGAACTAATTTGCCTGAATTTTACTGTAATTGAACCATTCCAAAAATTTCAAGAAGTTATATCTGAAATACACAAATGGTGAACTCTCTAATGAAGGTCATTGAAAAATTCCTCTGATGTTCCCACCATGGTGGGTTAAGAGGTTTCACATCTCACTCCTTCGCTCACTCTTTCTCTCTCTCGCTTTGTGTCTTTGTGTGCGTCAGAGATATTTCTGGCATTAGGCTCTGGTCACATGCTATTCAGCTCTCACTTTTAAAAATGGTGAGACTGAATTTCTCTTCTGTAGGTAGATCATCTTTTATTCTGTCGCTTTGTGTTCCTGCACTGTAAAAACACTTACCCCCTTATATGGACTTAGCAGGTATATTGCTTTGGAGCTGCAATGAGTTTTATATGGTCTCTAAAGTATCTCTGCAAGAATGTAGTGTTTGCTGGTCTGTCGGGTTTGAGAGCCCAAAAAACATGCAAAACTATTTTTTAAATGGCAAGCAGGCACGTACAGACAAGACATCTTGCTAGTGATTAGTAGGTCTTCATCTGTATAGGCAGTGACATGTCCTATATCTAACCCATGTTGTGTCTTCCACAGACGTTAAACAATGGGAAACATAGAAAGCCAAAATGGTGACCACGCCTACAACAGTGAGGGGCAGGGCCACCTCTCACGAAAACACATGACCCGATCACTTCGTATATCTAACAAGCAGTCTCGACGATCACGTCATGCCTCGTCCAGCAAGGCTGAACACCGCAACTCTGAGACCAGCACAAAATCCAGCAGCACCCCTTCCATCCCACAATCCCTCAGTGAAAATGGACTGGAACCCTTCAATGAGAAGAATGCTTTGGAGGGCTACGGAGGCACCGTTTGGGTGGACCGGATGGCCATGAACTTGCGGCCAATGTCCTTCCATGACAACATAGGAGATCCCACCACCACTCCAGGCTCTGAAGACGGAGTGGAGTTGGACACATTGGTGGCAGACAATTGTGATGATGAAGGACTTTTCACTGGTGAGAACACATACCTACAGAGGACCAGAGACGGCCCTCGAGAAGGTGGAAGCTTTAAGAAGAAGCGTTCCAAATCTGCTGACATGTGGAGAGAGGATTCCATGGAGTTTTCCTTGTCAGATCTAAGCCAAGAGCATCTGACAAGCACAGAGGAGATTATAGGGACAAATGAGATCAAAGACAAAGGCTTCACCAACTGTGGAGGACGCCGTCGCACCTCCAGCCCGCGGACACTCGAGACTCACTCAGGAGAGAGAGCCAACTCTTTAGACGAGCTTTGCACGCAGAGGCTACCTCCTCTTCGTGGCTCCCACCATCTCTATAATGGTCACAATCCCGAGAGGATGGAGGGGGGTGTAATGAACGGTGAGATCTTGTCTCCTGCTGAGGAGGAAGGGAATGGATATGGAGCGTACACTCTACCTTGTCGTCGTTCTCACTGCTTGTCGGAAGGACTGTCCAATCACCAGACTACCATCTGCTCACGTATGCAGGGACGGCGGGCGCAAACAACACATGTGAGTTATGCCTCTGACTCATGTTTTTTCCAAGTCATCTGAAAATATAGACAGGCAGTATCTCCAGATTATTATGAATCATGTTTCATAACTCCACTTTGTCTACTTCCAAACTTCTCAACTTCTATCATTCCTTTATAGTAGAATCTAGTTGGGAGCTTAAAGTAGTTGACCCAAGAAATGGATAAAGAGCAATTACCTAATAGGATTCTTTTAAGGAAATTCGGCAAAACTTTCTATGAAGCCTGTATTTATAATACATTATAAGGGTATTCTTAAGTGTAATATAATATATTGTAACTTAAGTGGATGAATCATGTTCATTGTGTGTTATAAATGACCATACTCATAAAAGCTATAACCACATATAAGTAAATATTGTAACACAATAAAACGGTTGATACAACATATGATACAACATATTATAAAGTTATTTAAAATGCATTATGCATTCATTATAATGCCATAAGAATATCGTTGTATTGTATTATAAATACAGGCTTCATAGAAAGTGTTACCAGAAATTCTTTTAGTTTTGAATCTCCTCTACTTTTAGCTGTAGTGAAAATGTGAAAGATACATCCCTTTAGGGTCTTTAAATCCAAATTCAGATAGCTTTTAACTTTCATGTTTGTGCATATTTGATGTGATGTGAACTGTCTGTGGTTGTCAAAGAGCTTCTGACTTTGAAAGGTCTCAGGGGACAATAGAAATGTTCCCTGAGTCATGTTCATGCTTTTGACAGCTACTTTGGACACCTGCTCAAGGCTCTTAATGTTTTTGAAACACAATATTTCACATGATCTACCTGCGAGGAACTTCAGTGTTTCTGTGTTGTTGGCAAAGGGAAGCTGCAGTTTCTTGCCTTCCTCTTTCTGTTCCTCTTTCATGCCCAGGTAAACAAGTTGAGAATAAGTACAGATCAGTCTCTTTCTTTGTGTCTGTCAAAAGAGGAAAGAAAAAGAGCCATTTAGCTGCTTAATGGAAGTTAGTTTGCATTACAATTTTTATCAAATGTCAAACTTTTGTTTAGATTAAAATTCTAAAAAGGAATTCTTGTTTAGAGGATGTAGCTGCAACTATAGAGGGAGTGACACCTTTTGTCTCCAGTGACATATTTTGTTTGTGTGAAGGACATCACGGCCGGTGAGGGCAGCGAATATGGAGACAGCGGTATTGACGGTGGCGCGGCTGAAGTCGAGCATTCCTCACGCCGTTGCAAGGCCATGTCTGCGTCCTTCTCCGTCTACTCTACTGCTAGCGGAAGCATCTTCGCAGGAAGCGACAGCGGCAGTAGCAGCGGAGGTGGAGGAGACCGGCAACCGGGTGGAGATCAAGGCGTATACGAGAACTTCCGTCAGGAACTGGACTTGAACTCCCGACAGACGTGGGATTGCCTCGAGGAGGCCGGTTCAGCTGCTAGCGATGAGAGGAGCAGTGGAACGCTAAGCTCTATTTACCCCTCAGACATTCTGCTTAGCACGGCGCAGGGCACTGTGCGGAAGGCCGGCCTGCTGTCTGTGAAGAACTTCCTGGTGCACAAAAAGAATAAGAGGGTGGAGCCAGCAGCAAAAAGGAAATGGAAACAGTACTGGGTGTCACTCAAAGGTTTGGAATACCATATTGAACTCTTACTATTTCTGCTTTATCCATAAAGTCTTAGCTGTTACTCAAAAAAACATGTGTATATAATGAGTATATTGTGAATGGCCTGATTGGCCTCTTACATTTAAACAGTAAACAGCAAAGCAGACTTTACTGGGTATTCCGTCCCACATTTCAACGCATTTTACTCCTTGACCCCATGCCAGTTACAAAATATCATTCACCAGCTATTTCACATCAAGGTAATAATATCAAACCCTAATACATTTATTTTAAAATAAATACATTTATTTTATTTTTGATTAAGGCGGTTTGATGTTTGTAACCTTGCCATGACATAAGTCACAATCTAATTTCATGCCCTGGGCCATTTCTTGCTGCAGTTGTTAATGTAAAACGTCTGAGACATTACAGGTTACCAAAACCTTGTCATCAAACTTTCATATATTTACTGGTGTATCCTGAAACTTGTTTTACGTTATATTCTGATCTTCTGTCTCATTTTATCCTCCAAGGATGCACTCTGTTTTTTTTCCAAACGGATGGACGTTCAGGGATCGACCACAACAGCATCCACAAACATGCGGTCTGGGTGGAGAACAGCATTGTTCAGGCTGTCCCAGAACATCCCAAGAAAGACTTTGTGTTTTGTCTGAGCAATGCGCTAGGTGATGCCTTCCTTTTCCAGGTAAGATGGTCTGAAACTCAAAAGATTAAAAAAACTATAGTTACTGATATGAACTTGAATTCTTCAGGGTAGCATTTGAAACCATTGTTGATGTTTCTGTCCCTACATTTATGACAACCTGAAAGCAGTTGATTCATAGTATTGTCACACACCAATTCTCATGGTCCACCATATCATTCAAAACGGCTGAACAGTGTTTCTGTGTGTCTGTGTGACATTTTATTACAACTGACAACATTGTGCTTACCAGGTGACATTCTTAAAGGTTAACGTGTCAGGCCCAACAATCAAATCTATGTGATTGTCATATGGTTAAAAGTATACTGTTTTTTTTTTTTCAGAATCTCTGAAAGAAGAAATGGGCTCTATGTTGATTATATATATATTGATATATATTGACTTTTGTTTTGTTCATTGTGAACAAAATTTAAACAAATAAAAGTTCTGTTTCTTTTTAGACATCAAGTCAAACAGAGCTGGAAAACTGGATAACCGCCATCCACTCGGCCTGCGCCGCAGCCGTCGCCCGTCAGCACCACCGCGAGGACACGGAACGCCTGCTGCGCTCTGAGATCAAGAAGCTTGAACAAAAGATCGACATGGATGAGAAAATGAAGAAGATGGGCGAAATGCAGCTCTCTGCCGTCACTGATGGGAAGAAGAGGAAGACTATCCTAGAGCAGGTATGGACGCGTATGCATTTCTGATTTTTTTAAGATTTTAAATTGTGCTCATTATTGGAGAGTCAGTGGCATCTAGAATTATGTTTAGTTACTGGTGAAATTGGTCAGACAAACAGACATTTCCACAAAAAGATCATTGGTTGAGCTAATTAAAAACAACAACAAAAAATCTATAAATAAAGCAGGCTTCTTTTGTAGGACTTTTAACAGATTTCAATTTCAAATCTGATGCTACTGTATAATTTTGCTGCGTCTGTTTAAACAGACATGTGATTTGATTTTACATAAAAGTTAAGAGTAAAATTGTGTCTGTTCTCTTATTGTGTATGTGATGTACTTGTCTGTTTGTGCGGAGGTGGGCTTACTCCTCCATGGTCTCTGAATAGACTCAGGTCATGCTGGCTTGGAGGAGGCCTGCTGACTAATGATTTATCCCAGCGTCCTCCTCCAGTAAACAAAACCGTATTAAAAGCTCTGCCCACACTCTAATAGTCAGCAGCTTAAGGGCCCTCATCAGTGTGTGAACACAGAAAACAATAAGCACAGAGCTTGTTAAAATACTGACAAAGTAGGAGAATTGAAGTCTTTCTATCCTTTTGTTCAGATATTCCTCTGGGAGCAGAATTTGGAGCAGTTTCATATGGACTTGTTCCGGTACCGCTGTTACCTGTCCAGCCTGCAGGGCGGCGAGCTTCCAAATCCAAAACGCCTACTCGCCGTTGCTTCCCGCCCCACCAAACTATCCATGGGTCGTCTTGGCATTTTTTCAGTATCATCCTTCCATGCCCTGGTATGAAATACACACATACATACAAACCTCCCTAAAACTCGCAGTATCATCGCATTATTCCCTTATTCTCTCAGTTTCACACACTTACTCCTTTCATTTACACTCTCAAGCATGTTTAGTTAATATCCACTTCATTTTA
The DNA here is from genome assembly GCF_018831695.1 of Puntigrus tetrazona. NCBI lineage: Eukaryota > Metazoa > Chordata > Actinopteri > Cypriniformes > Cyprinidae > Puntigrus > Puntigrus tetrazona. Next base: position 9,786,996 of record NC_056708.1, on the reverse strand, counting down.
ATCCCCTCCACAAAAAGCGGATGAGTTCTGAGCTTTCTGCCAGCCTGTTCTTGGCCTGAGTCCTAAGAGAAACTGCATAACAAAACATGCTGTCACCATCGTGATTTTGTCATTCCTGTGGTTCAGCAGAGAATGTACAGAATGGCGTAATATGCGCCCGGAGGACCACAACTGTCACCTCAGAAGAGTCACAGTGAGGCGTGGATATACAACTCCCATTTTGATTGCATAACTAATTACATAACAACATTGACAGAAAATCAGTGATGTTTTAAGTATTGAAAACGGAAGCATTTTTCGACAACGGCACTCAAGCGGTAGATCAATAACTGTCTTTGCAAAACTTGCTTTTGGCTATTTTGCTATTTAGTTTGTGTTTTTAAAAGCATCGTCACTAACTACTACTCTAAGGCCTGGTTTCACAGACAAGGTTTAGCCTAAGCCAGGATTAGGCCATAGTTTAACTAGGACATTAAAGTCATTTTTATAAACTTCCTGTAGAAAAAAGCATTACTGTTGTGTATCTTAAGACAAAACAAAGGCACTGACATGTTTTAAGATCAGTCAGTGCAAGTTTCTTTCCTTTCAGGTTTACATTTTAGTCTAGGACTAGGCTTAAACATTGTCTGTAAAACCAGGGGAAAACGTGTTAGTCTTAAATGTCTCAATTCTTCTGTCTTCTAAAATATGAAACAAACCAGAGTTTTGTCTTTTACTGCAGATGTCCGCTAAAGTTTTCATGTCTACGGAAACTCCTTCATGTGGTCTGATTACTAAGGAAATCCTTTGTGGATTCTGTGGCACTAACATTTATTTTCCCAGAAATGTGAATGTGGTTTCATGTTGGGCTGTGTGAACAGAACATCTTCACACCATGGCAGTTGATGTGTGCTTCTTCTGAAATGACTCATGGTGTCAGAAGTTTTCCCATCACTGATCTTTATTTGTAACCTAAAGGCAAAGGAATGCTTTTTTTCCTTCTCTTTCCTCATCTTTTCTCAGTGTCATTGAGGCCATTTGTAATCAATAAAGGCTAAAACCTCCTGTAGGCAGAATAAAGGCCTGTTCACATCAAAAACAATAACTATAATTATATTAGCGTTCCCACCAGTGCGAGCTGCAGTTATGAAAAAACACTGATGAAAAAAAACATTCTGAGAGTGATTCCAAATATGTTGTTCTTCTATGTTGTTATCATTATAGTTGTGGATATATTCTCGTAAAAACATTGCGTTAAATTTCATCCAAAATAAAAGTTTTTGTTTACATAGCATATGTGTGTAATGTATTATTATGTATATATAAATACACACCCATGCTTGTATATATTTAAGAAACACACTGCATGTGTTATGTTTATATATTAAATATATTTCTTATATGAATGTAAATTCATACATGTAACATTTTCAAAATATATAGGCTACTGTATGTGCGTGTATACTTATGTAGGAATAATAAATATACACAGTTCATACATATATGTTATGTAAATAAATCTAAAATCTACGCTTTAGTATGTTACTTAGATGTTTAATATTTATGTTTATTGTACAATCATGGGATTGGTGAAATATTTAAAGCGACCATTCATTCAAAAATGTGAATTATTTTTATTTGTTATCCAAAACCAGACAAATCTAAAAGGAGATGTTTTGAACAAAGCTCATGCTGCACTTTTCCCATTTTCATTTTTGGGTGAACTCCTTCTTTTAATACCTCTTTCATAGTGACAAATGCTAAACTGTTCAAAATGATCCTCACATGTGCGTGAAACTCTGTTAGATGTTTATTGACTTTCTGTATGTGGGTTTGTGTTGGACAGGTGGCAGCGAGGACGGATGGAGGAATTCGGAGACGTACCCAGGCCCTGTCTCGTTCCTCTAGTAAAAGAAAGAGCCGGTTCTCCTCTCTGTGGGGTCTGGACACTACCTCAAAAAAGAAAACCAAAGGCAGACCCAGCATCAACCAGGTTAGCATCTGCCAGGCATCTGCTAAACATTACATACACATGTTTGATAAAACGAATCACTGTTTATTTTTCATGCAATTAGCAGTAGTTATTTTTTATGTGCTGTAAGTGCATTAAATGCCTTCATTTATGCTATGGTTGTCTTAACCTCAGGTGTTCGTAGACGGTGAAGAGTCGGTTAAGAGGAATCTCGAGCACATGTTTGAGGACACTGGAAAGGAGATGTTGGTAAGGAGGACACTTCCCAGCATGGCTTGCATAATTAAAACATTCAAAGAGAATGCTTTCAGAGGCAGATCGCGTAAGAACTGAGATGTTAGGGCTGTATGGAGCTCCCAAAGAGAGCTAGAGAGAGTTAAGACACCCAAGCTGCGCTGTAGGGCCTCGGGGAGAAGCGGCGGGAGGCCCGGGCTCCACTCCCACCCGGCACGTCCATTATCAGCCAGGAGAGGAGGCAGATGGCGGGTGTTTTGGGAGGGGAGCGTACGCGCGTGTGAGTGACAGAATGTTGGAGTGTTTAATGTATTGTCTGCATGTGTTTGCCAGTGTGTGAGTGTGTTTAAGTCCCTCTGACCCATTTCCCGCTCTCCTTCGCCATGTGTGGGCTGTCTCTCCATGATGGGGGACCACCATCGCAGCTACTCTGCGGGCAGATTGTTGAGGGGAAGGGGAGGGCGCTTAGGCTGTCACCCGATAGTGTGGGATAAGCTATCTGAGCCAGGCAGCATGCCGTCACTGACAGCAGGCCAGACCCGCTGACGGACCCAAGAGCCCTCGAAAGACCCACAATGAACATCCCAGCCTGTACACGTCAGCTCATCGATCACCCGCCAGACGTTCAACAGTGCCGATGTCAGACAGAGGCGCTGAGTATTGTGTGAGGCTTGCACATTGCAGTGCTTGGATGCCAAGTTAATTAGTCTCAGATTAGATATCATCACACTGTCTGGAGCATCGATCCAGACAGCTCTGCTTAAGTGCGATAAGGCTGATTTGCGCAATATATAACCGGAAAACCGAGACCTTTGTAAATCAGCATTGAGTGGTTTGTGTGATATCTTCTTGTGGTATTCACTTTTCTAGCACATTTTAAGAAACATGAAATTGACCCTATTTGCTTTCTTGATGCAAATTCCTGGCTTGATTGTGCATGCTTGATTAGCAGAGAGTCTGATTTGATTTTCTTGGGTTTTTTTTGTTAATGATCAATCAAGACATTTATTATGGATGAAATCAAGTTCCTTTCTGTATTTTTAAGACAACATATCAGCAAAAATACCATTTCAGATGGTTGAATTGAAGTTCAGGCCTGTTAAGATATAAATAAATAATCTATAATACTATTTTAGGTGAATGAATTCAACTTTCACCCTATATTTATATTTATTTAGGGGCTGCATAATACATCAGCAGTGATTTTGGTGTCCATCCAATAGATAAAAAAGTAGTCATAAAATAGTAAATAATAATAATATACAATAATATGCTTTATGTGTATCCTGAAGAACGCTGTGAAGCCTTCATCTTCATAGAAAGAATGAATAAATAATAAATATTCAAATAAATAAATAAATAATTTCAGGTAGTTTATTTTTTTAGGTATGTGCAATATAAATATATCAGCAGTCATATAGAATATTATTAATCATTAATTAAATATTAATTATTATTAATAATTATCTATAGTAATATAATGCATGGTATATATAAAAATACATACTGATATCTAATATTGTTTTTTATATTTATTTAAAAGAAAGTAATTGCATGTCAGTACATCACAAATTTTATTAGCTCAGAAATACATCACATTATTTACAACTGATAATAAGCACCTCCCTTATTAGGTTGTTTCTTTATTTCTTTTTCCAGAAGGCCCAAGAGGTTTTGGTGAAAAGTCTCGCCCAACATAAGACGGACAGTGAGGTTTGGGTACCCGACTGTCTCACCCCGTCCTGGGTCTCTTTACCTGATGATAGGCCTGTGTTGGCTACCATACAGCCAGGGGAGACAGCCATGGAGGCCCTGGAGGCACTGTGCAGGGTAAATTCCAAATTTGTTTTGTTTCTGTTTTTTTAACCCTGATATAATGGTCATCTGAAACCTATTGAGCGGTGGTTGTTTGTCGCCTTGCATGTGTCATCTTTTGTTCGATTAGCAACAGATACGTTGGCCGTGCCATGTGTTTCTTTAGCAAACAAGATCCTAGTTTCACTGTGCCATCATCTTGCAGCGCACTGGCAACAATGGCCAGGAAATTTAACACCTAAAATACACTTCAATATCATAAAAGCAGATCATGATTTGTCCATGGCTAGCATCTCATGTAACTCATTTCCTGAAAACACGAAACTCGCCCCCCTCCCAGAGTTGTTGAGAAAGTGCTAGAACTTACTATTTCCCAAGGCTAACCGCTGAAGTGTCAGTGGATTATTTCTTCTTGCGGTTATCTTCCTGTTATCATTCTGCTGTAGTAGCTTTCAGCCTCTTTCCTTGTCCGTTCCCAGCTGCTATCACTGTAGGGTGTTCTAGAATGCTCTTATCCACAGTTCTCGTAAATTAGTCCTCAAGCATTTGTGTAAAGAACACACACACACGCGCGCACACACACGCACACACACACACGTCCAGTTCACACTTGAATGCCAGTGGAGCAATCACACTGCACTCTGTCCGGTGTTCAAAATTATGAGTCCTCTACATGCGTCTTTTTAGATAGTCAGTAATAGCGTAGCATGAAACATAAAGAATTATAAATAACTTGACCTGCAATAAATTGTCCCGCGAAGTGGCTGCACTAAATCGCAGAAATGGATTTCTGTCAAGTCCTGAAATAAAATATGATCCAATTCACACTGGCAAACATAAAGTTGACGTCCTTTGTCGTGGACACATTTTCTTAGCATTTTAAAACGGTCGTAAGTAATGTCAACAGATTAAATGCTGAGGTTTATTGCTGAATGTAAATAGTTTCTCGATATTTATTGAGACATCCTTTATTTGTTAATCTTCTTTATATACAGCTCTCTGGAATATTTTATTCTGGTTGGTCAACTGCAGCATTCTGTAGTCAAACGCATTTATATAATAAGTACTAAACTGTAGAGTATATGACAATTTCTTACATAAATGCTTCATGCCTTGTATCAACTCACGGTCTATTTCTTCTCACAGAACATAATTTGACTTCAAATCAATGTTTTATGATGTTTTTTTTATTACTTATTTAGTAAGTAACCCTCTTGTAATAATGTACAGTCAACCATTCAAAAATAAATACAGTCTATATATTTGTTTAGTGCTAAATGTAATATTAATATAATATAATTTATATTTATAATATAATATATTTATATTTTTTCTTTGTAATATATAGTAGCAGATTTTAGCAGAGAAAACATCTATAAACACAATGCATCATTTTGTTAATATTATATTTTATTAACAAAGTTATTTTTTTTAGGCTTTTAGTTTCAGTTAACTATAGTAATCCTGAGCAATTATATCCATTTTCCTCTTTTTTTTTTTCTTTTTTCTTTTAAACAGGTTTACAGACTGGAACTTTCCAAGCACTATATACGGCTGAAGTTCCTCGTTGACAATCAAGTGCAATTGTACGTCCCCAAGCCTGAGGAGGACCTCTGTGACCTGGTAAGTCCAACAAAAAAGGCCTGTCAGCGGCCACACGTGTCCTGGACAGCTAAGAGCGCTTAGCGGTCACAGACGCAGCGTGGGGTGAATTTATTAGACTGTGACGGCTCTGCAATGCGCCACAGATAGTATAAAAGTTTTGAGTTCTGACTGCGATGTAGGTTAAAGCGAGTCTAAACTCTCAGACCGTGTTGAGGAAAGGCTGCTGCATATGTTATGAATTATGTAGAAGATGCATGTACTGCATAATGCACTCTGAATAGTTCTTCTATCCCCTTAGCTGTGTATGTGTGTGCGTATATGTTTGTGTGTGTGTTTGTGTGTGTGTGTGTGTGTGTGTGTGTGTGTGTGTGTATTTGTGGAGTCTGGGGAAAACCACCTCTGCAACGACTATGCAACCTCAAAAGCTAATTTACTTTGCTGGGTTTTTTCATGGTCGTTCTTCTAAGATGACAGAGAGTCTTTGTGTTTTCCATGTCTCCTCTCATCTTTTCTCTTTCTCTCTGTAGAGACTTGACTTTCTTTAACTTTTACTCTCTCTGAAATGATCAAAGCCCCAGTTTTGTCTCAGGCTCTCTTGAGAATGAGCTGGTTTTTATTTAGCGTATATATCAACGCCATAAATTTCAGCCGACTAAGACATTTTCCATGATGTATGTTAGCTCTTCCTGAAGTCATACTGTAAACGAACTGTACATCCGTAGAGTGCAATCAATATGAGCCTCCCTTTCCCTTCCTTTGTTCAGCTCTACAAAGAAATCGAAATTTGTGCCAAGACAACCAAAGTCATCCAGTTTGACAGAGATGAGTCCTGTGCCATAGGCTACGGTAACGATGCTGTTCATCTGATTTATTCCTCTTCTTTGTTGCTTTTTTAGTTATTCATGTCTCTTTCTCTCTTCTCCAGGTTTCTCGGTGGTGGTGGTAGAGGAGGATGGAGGCCAGCAGCTTCATATCACTGAAGTGAAAGCTGGAGGTCTGGCATTTGCCAAAGGTGTGTGATAAAACTCAGCAGATAGCAGTTCTTCATTACAGTTCAGTTATATACAGAGCTGGGGAAGATACTTTGAAACTGTAAATTCAAGTTAAGGTATATATTATATATTTTAAGGCTCAGTAGTGCACAACAAAACTAAATCTCCACAACACTATGGAAACAAGTCACAACACAATAAAATTACAATAACACAATATAAGGTAATATATGGTAAACAAGCTGAAACACAATGAATCATTAGCACATTAGCACAACACAACATAAAAAGTCGCAACATCAGCAAAACACAATGGGAAAAAAATCTGTTGTATGAATTGTTGTCAACTTTTCAGACTTTCTTGTAATTTTTGTAGTTTACAGAGACAGCTATGGTGAAGTTTCCCAAAACACTGGCCTCGTGTAAATGAACTGCCAAAAAACATATAAAAAACATATTTTCTGTTTTTAGTTGAAAACAACATTGTGTAAGTGCATCCCAAAAAACTTCCTAGATTACTGTACTGCCTCTATTTGGCAGCTCTTCCGGGTCCAAATCAAAACCTTATGCCTGACCTGTAGTAGTCTACAAAACCGCTAAAAAATTAGCAGGGGAATACGCAGGAGTCTGAACTGCGAAGACTGACCCAAATCTCCACCGGACTGGAGGAAAATCATTTAAAAAGCCCTCACATGAGCGCAGGATTACCAAGAGGAGCAAATTAAAATCATTACGCGCTGCCAGTGATATCTGTGCCAAGCGAGTGCATTCATTAAGAGCAGCCTTCAGAACGGTTTCAGATACTCTCTGTTCCAGTTATTGAGTGTCAGAGTATTTTAATTAGCAGCACTCACTGAGATAAGCATCACTATTCTTATTATTTGTCATACACTGTAAAAACTGGTTTTATGGTGAAGTAAATACTACATAAAAACAAGTGTAATTTCTACATGAAATAACTTAGTTCGACAAGAATTAAAACATAAAAGCAAATTCTATATTAGCGCTCAATTTAAGCTCGTATAAATGAAACTTATAAGTATAATTTACTTTTGTTTGTTATGTTTACAATGATTCTTTAAGTAAATATCAACGTTATGATCCCGTTTTTTCCATCATGCACTGGGGCATGAATAATTAAAAACATTGTGTTTACATTGTTTTATTGTTGCTTTTGCTGTTAGGTTTAGTAGCTTGATGTTTTGTGACATCTGGAGCTTATTTTCGACTCAAAATGATAAAGTCAAACACTGTCCACTGACTGTTACCGTCATTATCTATGGTGTACTAAGTATTGAGGTCTCTGTGTTCAGTTGAATAATAATTCATTGTGTGGACATGTAATCTTAAAAGAATAATGAGCCGTCTACTCTCCCGCTTACATGTTTGCAAGTGAACCACATGCTTTAATAGCACGCTTTCCCCAGTGCTATATTTATAAACTGTGACTGAGTGAAATGTACTTAAGTATACTCATTGTTTTTTAATTTTGGTGAATGTATTTTTTGTACATTTTCTGAGCGAAAATTGTTTCCAAGCTTTTTTTTCAGGGTCAGGGATTTGTGCTAAACCCCAAAGTATTAAAGTTGAATGTGACTGTGTTCCCAGTATACAATCGGCATGGACTTTCCCTGGTTTTAGCTGGATTAAAATGGTTTTCCAGTCCGACCAAACTGACCAAGCTGGTTTAAGACGTTTTTAGCAGGGTTTTGTTTCAACATCTTTAGTAATTCTACCCAGAAGGCCTTGCGAAAGTGGAAGTGTACAAGAAAAGGATGAACAGTAAGGCAGATGGATACTCAAGCGGACAGTTTATAAGCTTTTTTTTTTTTTTTTTTGGTCGGAGAAGAATATGCCCCAACAAAGCATTGGCTCATTAAGACTGTGTGCTGTCCAAACTGAATGAAGCGAGTGTGTGTGAAATACACACGGACAATATTTGCTGGAGGTAATACTCAAATTCAGGACAGTTTGGACGCTCGTCACCGGGGGCGCTTGTTGATGACATCACCCCAACATTCATCATCGCTCCATTGCCAGGGGCAGAGCCGAGCCGTCCAATAAAAAAGCTTTATTACAGCTGACATTTCGCTTCATGTAAAACTGGGTCACACTTCAGGCAGCGTGTGCGTGCAGGCATGTGTGTAAACCCATACAGCATTCATAAAAGCTCAGCAACGGAGAGAAAAATTCAGTTCCTGCAGGAACATGGGCATCAATAATCAATTAAACTGGCAGTCCCACCTAATGAGCGTTAACTGAGCTATCGGAGGCTAATTGAGCAGCTGATGTGTTGGTAATTGATAATTAACAGAGAGAGAGAGAGTCAGGTGGTTGGGGGAGGAGCAAATGAGCTGCTTTCTTTGTTCTCATCCTGTATGTACAACATGTACAACAAGTCTACTTTAAAACATATGAATAGCAAGGAAATAATCATTTCATAATGTGGTTGTGTAAATAATTAACTTCATGCTTGAATAATTAACCTGTGACAGCATAAAGTGTTGTACTTAGGCAAGAAAACAAGGTTTTTAAATGTTTAAAGAGAAACGAATGAACTTTCTGCCCGTGTGTTTGAGTGATGCGCTTACGTTTTGGGTTTACAAACTTGATTTGAGCTTTTGTTTGTCGCTGTGTCCAGGTCTGCGAGCAGGTGATGAGATTCTGAAGCTGAACAGTAAGCCGGCGAGTGTGTTGGAGTTGGCTGATATGCAGGCTGCGTTTTCTTTGCCCTCTCTCACCCTGACTGTCAGCACGCTGCCCGCTACCGATCCGCACCAGCTGTGCCAGATGCCTCCCCGCCGATCGGATGGGGCACAGGACCTCTGCACTGACATCTTCTCCCAAAGTCAGGGTAAACTTTATCACTGCTGTCTTTTTTTTCCTCGTATATTTGCTCGCTGTATTGTCGTCGTCGTCATCGGTTTTATTTGGAACTGCTAGTAGAAGAGAGATTGTTCCAGCTTTTAATTCTTTTTTTTTTTTTTTTTTTTGATCCCTCAGATTTTCTCAGACCGATATCGTCCAATCATAACAAATCATACATGTAATAACAAAGCAAAAATTTCAACAGCCATCAGTCCAGCCTTCAGTGCAGTGTTGTACAAACTGATTTTCTGTTATATCTTTTTAATGGGATTAAATGTTTTATTAAATGTCGCTTTTTATTTAATAAATAGTTTTTACTTCTAGCCAATGATAAATAATAACCTTTAGAAATCATTCTAATATGCTGGTTTAGTGATCAGTATCTTTTATCGTTATCAGTCTGAAACGATTTTGCTGATATGAATTTCTTTACTGTCAGTTTCAATTTTAATGCATTAATAAAAAAAAAAAAAAAAAAAAAGCTATCAGTGCTTAGCCTGCAGCTCATCCTGTCCCTGTCTGTCTCCATTGCTCCCTCTAGAGGACATCCTGGATGAAGGTCTTGGCCTGGTGTTGCACAGCCCTGATGACACCGGCGACGACAGGGTAAACCTAATGGCTGAGAGCCCTGCTGACAGCCTGGAGGATGAAACGGACTCGGCACACAAGGTTAGAGACCACCTGCTATGAAGATTCATCAAAAACCCTCTGCTTGAACTGCCTGTCTGGCTGAATTGTAGCAGAATGAGATTCTGGTTTTGATTGACAGAGCTTGACATCCTAGTTTATTTGTAGCTGGGCCTTTTCAGTGATGTTTTGTGGCTTTTCTCGTTTGGTGTGGGTAAAAATACTAAATATAGACTCTTTTTCTGATATAAAGTGTGTCGTGGGGTCAGAGGTAGACTGAAATCAGATGGCTGGTTGAAAGCTTGTCATGTGATCTAAGTGACCTTTGATTTCAAGGCTGCGTTCAGAGACGGCAGCAGATGGGAAGACAGGTTGTCTTGCCTTGCGGTTCTTCACACATACACATACTCGTACTATCACACAGAGTAGAAGTAATGACATAGTCTGCTTAATGAAGGTCAAGATCAGCAATGACTGTAACCACGTACACAAAGGATGAAACCTGTCAACACACACTCATACATGTATTCAAGGATACAAAGGTTTGAGACCACTAGTGAATGCGCTCCTAACCACATTATTTTAAAACGTGTGAGCTATTTTCGGTGTTTGCTCGAAATGATTTATTGGTGCTATTGATAAATTACTAAGGCACAGTACAGTAAAGGGTAAAACAATTTGAGCTACATTAGTGTTTATAATTACATATGATTTATGATCCCAAATACCAGTTTATCAATATCAAGCAGTCTAACTAGCAGCTTTTGTACAGTTTTGTGCTTCCAAACAGCTGCGGCCACTTTTTGCATTAAAAATACGGCTTTTTTTAGGTAATCAGAACAAACTGAGTGAAAAGAACTGAACAAATATTTAATGTCAACAGCACTTCAAAAGTTTCAAAAATGACCCAAAGAACATCTTGTACTTCAGTAGACAAGTAGCTCACAGTTTGTACAAAGTGATCTGGAAATAATTCACAATCTTTAATATTATAAAAAAAATTTCCAGGTTTAAATGTGGTCTCAATCTTTTGAAGTCACACTAAAAACTCAAACTATGCAACTTCCACTCCTCACTTTTTCTCCTCAGTGTAAATGTTATAAAGTCACTCTCAGGATTGATTTCTCTTTCATGGCTTCTTTTCCCTACTGTCGCCTGTATTAGAATCGTTTACTGACCTGATGGCCTCCCCTTTTGTTTGTCTTTTGTATGTTTTTTTTTTTTTTTTTTTTTTTTTTCTCCTTCTCCTCTTTCTCTCTCTCTGTGCGTCCTTGTCTGTCACACCGACAATGCCAGCCGGCCACAGTCTCTCTGCCCTGTTCTCCAGCACACCATCTGTTGCAGAAACACATTTAGCCCTAATAATTCACCCACAAAACACCACATTCTGTCAGAGCTTGCGTGTTTGTCCTGTCCCGTCCCGTCCATGTGTCGTGTTGCTGAATCAGTTGGTAGGAGGTTAATATCATGCTGGTAATTGACACTGACATGTGAAGTCACAATGCTCTTTTTGGACACTGTCAGACCATTAAGACGGCGCGAAACACGCTTTCTCTCCGTATTTGAGTTCTTTTAAAGCTTCTCTTGTGCTATACTGTCTATTGTTCTGTCAGAAATGTGCGTTTTGTATGTGGTTTTGACACAATGACAGGCAGAGAGGAGCTGATTCAGCTGGGCATAATTTATGAGATTAATTTTCTCTCATTCTCTCTTCCCGTATTAATCACATGGCTGGTTATCGTTATTATCTCACGTCACTTATGTTTTCTTTTCTTGCTTTGAGACGAGGGAGAATGAGAGAGGGGGACATCTTCTTTAATTAGCTCTGCATTCTAATTGCTTGATTATGCACATCGATTTGAATCGCTTAACGCTGATAAATTATGGAGAAACCCGCCGGAGGAAACAGACAACCTAGAAGACAAAGGACAGGAGGACTTCATTATTTTTCCAAGCTTGATAATGACTGCTTGTATCTCACAGAGGGTGGTGCAACATCCTGCTAAACCCAAAAACTTCTTCCCCTGCCGGTCTCTAGACTTATTTACAATTCGAGTTCAACCATCCGAGCAGTTCTTCCCTCGAGTTCTCACTCTAGAGAGAAATACAAATGCATGTTCATGGATTTAGGCTATTAACTGTTAAAATATTGACTTTTCACATCAGCCTGGCTTAGCTGCGTGCGTGTGTGCGTGTGTGTGTGGAGAGGGAGGTTTGTACTACAGAATTCTTTTAATCGTGATTGGTTTGAGGATGCACATGATGTGGAGCTTTATGCTTGTTACAACATGCATCCCATGAAATCTCCTGAGAAATTTATGGATTTGCATGTTTTTCCAGTCGTAATTGCTCCGAGGCATCGCAAAGCCAATAAGCTTGTCTAAGGTGAGTTTTGAGAGAAAGAGAGAGAAACTGGATAAGCGAAGTTGTTTTTTTACTTTGTTGTGCAAACCAATGCTGTTCTACCATTTTAAGCAGGTCTGTACTTTCTTATTCGAGCCTGTGAGCCTAGTAGCATGCATGTAAAAGTTAATTCCGAGTTTCAAGGTTTAAATGTAAATGTAAAGATGTTCCTTTTGAATTCCAACCGTGGATGGATTTCTGCTTTAAGAAACTGAGCTCTGTTTAATATGTGCAGTTGTGAAGTCAGTTTAAGCGCCTGATAAGGGCATTTCATTGCTTTCCAGGAAAGGCAACATTCTTCCTGTCTTCTGTGAGTCTATGCATTGATAAGATGAGTTAACAAGCCATTAAAGGCTCTTGTCAAGTGTGTTTCTGACAATGTTTTTTGTGTTTTTGCTTAAAGAGAGAGATAGCTACTATAATAGAGCAAGCAGGTCTTATTTATTTTAGTCACCCTGAAGACATTTTTACAAAACCACCTTGCATATATTTTTATTTAAAAAAAAAAAAAACGCGGCATTGAGTGAGCAGTGGTGACCTAAAATTAATATAATTATATAATTTTTTTATATATATATATATATATATATATATATATATATATATATATATATATATATATATATATATATATATATATATATATATATATATATATATATATATATATATATATATATATATATATATTAGCAGAAATGAAATGAAAACAAAAACAACGAAAGTGTATAGAGATAAGTGGAATGATTGCTAAATTACTAAGAGAAAAGGAGTAATTTAGGACATGTTGCGAGCCAGGCTCAAACCTGTATCACCTGTATGAGTATCTCAGCATATTAGAAACCTGTGCGTTAATGGCTGCTTTAGCTCTGACAAGACCATTTTTGTCCAAGTTTATTATTTTCCATGCTTTCGTCATAACAAAGACAAACATTGTGCCACACCTGTTGTCTTTTGTTCTCTGCATATTGACGTTTTCACCTGAGCTGTGCTTTTCCCAGCTGTGGGATAATGTGATGCTTGTGGCTGTCCCAGTGTCCCCCTCCCCTTCTGTCCTCCTCATCCTGCTGCCGACAAGATTATTATTATTTTCTCTCTCTCTCCCTCGTTCTCTCCCTCTCTCTGAGTGTTTACTGTACCACCACAGCTGTCAGAGCCCCATTCCATCTATCCGGTTAGAAACCAGCTCAGACAAGCAGAAACATAGGAAGAAATTCTAGGAAAGGAGGGAGGAGGCTGTATGGACAGGGAAGTTTTCGTGGAATGTAGAGTTCATAGTGAAGAAGACTCACTCGGCGTATCTGTTTCTGGAGTAGCTCGGTTCTCGCTCTCACGGTCTGGTGGTGACACGTTTTGTGCGTAAAGAGAAGCTGGAGCTGGAGGCGCTTCCTGTGGTTTTACTGCGGGTTGCATTGGTGTGAAATCTGTGACCTTTTGAGGGGCAGAATGTCTGTGCTGTGGAGGCACAGGAGCTCCAAACGCTCCTCAGAGTCCATCTATGACATGCTGCAATTGGTGAGCTTGAGTGTGTTTTCCTTTCGTGTCTGTGATATACTTAATCAGCATTATATAAGTTCATGAGCCCTGTTTTATAACACTGTGTCTGTCAGATTTAGTGGATTAGTATGTTGTGTAGACGTATAGTATTGTGCAAAATGCCTTACAACCACAGTTACCCCTTAAAACCATATTTTGTCCCTCTGTTGGAAATTCTGTAAACTGACACAAATTAACATGTTTTAATAGCTTGTAGCACATACATTGCATGGTCCTTTACTGACCTTCTCTGCACAAACTTAAACAAAATCTTGTCTTTTGAATCATGTTATGACTAATTAAGCTACTTTCGCTTGCTTTTTATCCATAAAGTAACACTGTTTACATGGAGCAGATTCCATTCCACCCACTGGAATTAAGCCAGTAGTGTGTAAACAGAAATTCAACCACCTAGAAAAGCAGCCCCCAAAAATACCAAAATTACATTTTTCTTAACAAAATAAGATCCAGATTTCTGCTGTTACACATGATGGAACAATTGTCCAAGAGAATTCTATTGTAAGACGACTAAACGTACAAAGTGTCATTGCTTCATAATGTTACGGTTTTACCACTGATGACAGATGGACTACTCTGGCCATGTCAAAGTCCAGAACGGTATGAAAGACATTGTTTATAACTTGGCAGTCAAAGGGAGAGTTACAATACTCCTGATTTTCATCCAAATTATCTTAAATACGATGCTTTTATGGGTTTGGAACAAGATGGGGGTGGTGATAAACCTTTAATATCTTTCTGGGCCTTGAATGTGGCAGTTGCATTGCTGTCTTATGCAGGGTCAATGATTCATGCTAAAGGGAATTTCACATAAGTAGGAAAAGTTCCCTGGGCATGATTTCGAGTTGATCAAATGAGTTCACCATGGTAACCAACATAAAGCTATTTGGTTTCAAAGCGACTTCTGTGCTACCCATTAAATCTTAAAATTTTGCTAGTGGGGCATTACATCGGTAGAACATTCTGAAATTCCTCCACCTAGAAAAGTAGTCCCTCCTCCAGAGTGATTTTTACACCATTGTCTACTTGTTCAGAGAACTGTTGTCTCTATGTTCAAGTTCTTTTAATAGTGAATCCACACCAGTTTCGAGTTGGTCACACACATTCACCACACAAACAGAAAGCTGCTTGGAACACTTTGCACAGTTTCCACTTTCCACACTTCCAATGCAAGCGTATTACTATATATGTGTTGGTGGATATTGTGTTGTCTTTTTTTTTTTTTTTTTTGTTTGTTTTTTAAAAAGAAGGAAAGTCCACAATATTTGTCTAAAGCATAGAACAGATATTGTGGTAAAAAGCTCATTGTATTTAACCTGTAAAAACGATGAAGCTCATTACTTATCTCCCTACATTGCACCACCTCTCTCCAGGCTGTCCAGGCTGGTTAAGGCATGCTGGGGTGTGCAGGCTTTTTGTCAGTCCGTCACTATGCGTTTATCAGAGAGGAATTCATGCTGCTGGAAGCCCCATCTGTCCTCTGTTCCTCCTGTCTGTGTGAATCTGTTCCACGTCTTCCTGAACACTATCCTGAGTCGGTGTTCTTGTAGTAGTGCGGTGACATACGATATGTGACAGTGATGTTAAAGATCTATGGATTGAAATCTGTTGACTGGTTTGCATCGTTTAGGTGCGTAATTGCTTGCTTTCAGGTATTTGCATTGTGTGTTGTGATTTTGTCAGTGAGGTCAAAAAAATGCATTGCATTCAGTAATTAGCACGAAGGGATGTAGTTTTTGTTTATAGAAATATGAGGGTGTTTTGAAATGGTTCGAAGCCGAAGTAATCTTGACTAAGTGCAGGGTGTACTCTTTGAAAACTTGTTGACAAGTTCCTAGATGGAAAATACGCCCAGTGCCAGATTTCCCAAGGAGACAAGCTGTTCGGTGCTAAATTACTACGTCCTTTCAAAGATCTGACATAGACCATCTTAAAGTTATTTATCGCACAGACACTTGCAATTACACTTCAGCCAAGGCATGATGTGCCTTGTCTTTGGAGTTCAGCCAGAAAATCACTGAAAGTGTGTGTTTGGAACTGGAAATGCATCTTTCTGAATCTCGAATGCTCTGAATACCTGTGTGGGTGTGTGTCTGTTACTGGTGAACATTTCAGAGGCATGTGGGTCTTTTTTTTTTTTTTTTTTTTTTTTTAATGTTAAGATTTTAAAAGACATCCATTGGTCATGATGTTGAAATTGACATGTTTCCCTCCACAGAGTACAGAGCAGGTGACTGCTTTCTGCCGTAACCTTCACGATATGAATTCCACCGAGGGTCCCGTTTCCTGTTCCTCGTCTTCCTCCACATCTTCCTCTTCTTCCTGTGTGCCCAGCCCCATTTTACCCCCGCCAGTTCTCTTCACCCCACGCCAGCTCTCAGACGCTGATAAACTGCGTAAGGTCATCAGTGAGCTGGTGGACACTGAGAGGACCTATGTTAAGGTCAGTATGCTTTCAAAGTGACGTTTGAATTTTGTATTTATTTATTTTTTTTAAACTAACATGTTAGATTTGCTGGATGAAAATCACTCCTGGTTTACAACTTCTAATATAAAAGCTGTGCTGAAGCCAAACATGAACAAGTCTTCGACACACTCTTTGTGCAGGACCTGCACATTTTGATAGAGCGCTACTTGAACCCCCTGCAGAAGGAGAGCTTCCTGTCACAGGATGAGGTGAGACTTTTATTTATCTATCTATCTATCTATCTATCTAATAAAATAACTTCTGAAAATATTATTAATAACATAAGGTTTCCGAATTTCTTATTCTCTCTACACTCGTAGCTGGATGTGCTTTTTGGAAACTTGGCAGAGATGGTAGATTTCCAAGTGGAGTTTCTGAAAACTCTGGAAGATGGAACCAGATTAGTGTCAGATTTAGACAAGCTGGAGAGGGTGGATCAATTCAAGGTGCAGTTATATTCATTCTTATTACATGTTTTTATAGTGAATGCTAAATATGATTGGCACCATAGGAAGGTCACTATTTTATCCTAATTGTATGTTTTAGTTAAATTCAGTGTTTTATAACTTGTCTTCCAGAAAGTTCTGTTTTCTCTTGGTGGATCCTTCCTGTACTATGCAGACCGTTTTAAGATCTACAGTGCTTTTTGTGCCAGCCACACAAAGGTCCCGAAGGTCCTTACCAAAGGTAATGCCACTGCATTTTTTTATAGACTGGTTTACTAGCATTAGCACAATTAGCAGTGTTTTAAAAAATGCAGGGGAGCCATTGGTTTCTGGAGTACCATTTCTTATTTTAGTTGCCATGCTAAATGCCTATGCTTTGCATTGGCTAGTTTCATTTGTTGTTTTTCTGAAGCCTTATGACTGCCAAACGCCAGTTTCCATAGTTTGTTCAAAGCTAGAAGAGTGTTTTTACACTCACAAGCAAATTATGTACCCAAAGCATTTTACTGAGGAATGATGACTCTTTTTAGAGGTCTATACTGTTTTAAAAAAAAAAAATAATAAAAAAATAAAAGCTTACTGATGCAACTGATTTGAAATTCCTGTCTCATCCCATAACTTCTCCTCCATGCTTTTGGTGAAGCTAAAACAGACCCAGAGTTCAAGGCATTCCTGGCTGAGAGGAACCCCAGGCAACAGCACTCTTCCACGCTGGAGTCCTACCTGATCAAACCCATTCAGAGGGTCTTAAAGTACCCACTACTTTTGAGAGAGCTTTACTCCCTTACTGACCCTGACAGCGAGGAACATTACCATCTGGATGGTAAATATGGAGATGTAGATCCTGAGCATAATCTTACACCATGGGTGGATCTGTTTGTAGTGTAATATGATGCAGCTCCTCTCCTGAGCTAGAAAAGCTTTGCTTTTGCAAAATGCTTCAAGTAGACAAAAAAAACCTTCACCAGCTATAAATGTAAAGCTTCTAACTCTTAATTTGTAGTTGTTTATTAAGTCTCTTATCTTTTTGTAGTTGCAATGAAAGCAATGAACAAAGTGGCCAGTCACATAAATGAAATGCAGAAGATTCACGAGGAATATGGAGCGGTGTTTGACCAACTCATCAACGAGCAGAGTTCGGACAAAAAAGAGGTACAGTTCTTCCCTCTCAGGTCTTTCTAACTCTAAAATTTGCATTTGTTGCTACTTTGTGAAAAAAAAAATATTGTAATGCCACATCAAATGTGTGCACTGATGCAATCTAACATCTAAAAAAAGCAAATATTATATTTTACAACATTGTTTACTCTTATCCCAGGTTGCTGATCTGTCAATGGGAGACCTCTTGTTGCATGACACAGTGGTCTGGATCAACCCACCTTCTTCTCTCATGAAGGGGAAGAGGGACCCAGAGCTGGCTTCCTTCAGTGAGTGTTTGTAAAATGCTCCTTCCTGAAATAGAATCCTGTTTTCTTATTCATTACTGAGTTCCCTAGAGTAATGGTTCCTTGCATCAGTAAAGGCCAGCTATATCTTTGGGCACAATGGCATTAGAGGAGCCACCTTGTCCTTGGCTCTTAAGACATTAAAGTTGCATTTATACGCAAGGCTTTTTTTAACCCCTTGGCTAAGACATTTTCGAA
The DNA here is from genome assembly GCF_018831695.1 of Puntigrus tetrazona. Lineage (NCBI taxonomy): Eukaryota > Metazoa > Chordata > Actinopteri > Cypriniformes > Cyprinidae > Puntigrus > Puntigrus tetrazona. The sequence continues at coordinate 9,768,391 of NC_056708.1, read as the reverse complement.
GAAGAAACTCTTCAGATTCTTTAAAAATGGGTCAGTTTGCCATTGAAGTATTTCACCAGGTCACGTTTTTACTCCAACTCTTCTAAAAGAGCCCCAAGCATCTCTATTGTGAATGTTTGTCATATGCTTTTGTGTGTCTTAATGTTTTATTTCATTTTTTTTTATCCTCAGTTTTCAGAACAGCAGTTGTTTTTGTGTATAAGGACTGCTCTAAGCACAAGAAAAAAATTGTAAGTGGTTTTTCCCCTTTCTTCATTATTCATTAATCGAGATCTGACATAGGCTTTAAGTGCTCACAGACTAGCGCTTTTAAGGAGGTGTAGTTTTTGGGTTAATACGTTGTCCGGTGTGAAGTGAAGATGCATTTCTCTTGTATTTTGATTCATTTCTGTAGTCTCTTTGGCTTATAGTACATGGTCTGCAAAACTCTGTGACCATTGACTCTGAGACCTTTCACTTGTTGGTGATATTACTATGTGATATAGGGAACATCACTTCCCTAACTTCCTGTTTTCAGGAAAAAAAACACTTTTTTTTTAATTATTTTGTCCTAGGGTGGATCTCACAGAGGTTCAATCCTTGATGAGAGAGACCCTTTTCGTTTTAGACACATGATCTCTACAGACTCCCTCCAAGTTGGCAATGTACCTAGTAAGTATTGATCTACTGGTTTACTTTTTTTTTCTTCTTCCCCACTTCATTCTCACTAGTGTGGTATATTAACTTCATGTTTTCAATTTAACTTTGTTAATGTGATTAACACATTTTACATCCCATGTGACCTGATGACACTTGATGAGCATATTAAAGTTTGCTTTGGCTCGAGTGGCTGAAGCCAGAATGTTAATATTCCCCATTGATGGTTAGGGGTTAAAAGTCATCCTACAGGAACTTGGGGTCTGCACTTTGGTTCATTGTCCCAGGATCTGTCTTCCATGAGGTTCATTAACCCTGGGCTAAACTGGGAGGTTTTGTACTTTACAGGGTTTCCCACAGTCCTTTTAACCAGCATACTGTTAACCTGGCGTTGCTTCAATTTCAGATTCAGAAGGGTCTGCAATGTGTGAGATTGTTCACATGAGGTCAGAATCTGAAGGGAGACCCGAGAGGACCTTCCACATCTGCTGCAGGTGAGAAAATCATTGTTAATTTATGGCTACCGTGTTTTAACTTTATTCATTTGTTCATTTGTAAGAGGTGGTTTGTTTGTGAAATAGTGTCTTATCCTTAATAATATTGGCTGGCAATATTAACATGCTAATCTATTGTTTAAGTACCGTTAAAATTTTTATAACGGCAACTTGAGTTTTTGAGAAGCATGCTAGAAGCAAGTATACATTTGTTAACGTGTTAGCATTATGCTAAATGATTTAATGTTGAAACAAGCTAACTATACTTAAAATCATGTGTTGAAACACTTTAGCAATATGCTAGCTGCATACTAAAATAATTTCAGCAACAGTCATGCTATTGCTAGCCCTTACTTTTTTTAAAATGTATATTTAGGTCAAACCAACTTGTTTTTCCTGAAGACTCCTCTAGTGGATATAATGACTGTAAAACTGCCCACTGTAAAACAGCATATATATATATTTATTTTCAGCTCTCCAGAGAGTAAAAAAGACTTCTTGAAGACCGTTCATTCTATCCTGAGGAACAAACAACGTCGTCAGTTAATGAAGACAGAGACTTTGCCTCCGAATCAGCAATATATTCCCTTTGGAGGGAAGCGGCTTTGTGCGCTAAAGGGTTCACGACCCACAATAAACAGAGCGGGTATGTTGGGGACATCTTATGTAAATTGAACATTTGATTTTCTTTTTTCTGCAACACTATCCATCTATCTTCTCCTCTCCCTTATTCCTGCTAACTCTCCCACTGTGTAGCTTTCCATCTTGCTCTCGTTAACAAGATTAGCGCCGCAGTTTTGTTTTAGGCTTTAGGGTGAGCTGATTATTACATAACAAATTTAAATCCTAGTGTCCAGCAGATGATATTGCTGCTTACTTTCTTTACTAAAGCAGACGACTCTCTGGTTTCTTTTCTAAGAGAACAGTTAGCATTCATGCTTTCTTCTCTTCCAGTTTCAGCTCCATCCCGAACCCTTGGCCATCGGAAGCTGATCCGTAGTCGTTTCACCATAGACACGAGTGTGGTTTTCGATGACGGCTCATCCCAGGAGCTCTCGCCCATCTCCCCGACAGAGCCCCAGCTGTCTTCGCTCCAGAAACCCCAGCAGCCTATCCGAGACACAGACCGCTGGGTGGAGGATCAGTTCGACCTGCAGAATTACGAAAACCAGGATGACGTGAAGGAGACGGACATCCTCAGTGACGACGATGAGTACTGTCAATCCGTCCGGGGCCCTTCCTCTGAGCCGAGTCTGGAGGAGTCTTTAGAAGCCCTTTCGGTAGAAGGAGACGAAGACCAAGGTCTCAGCGGACTTTCGGACGACAAACCTCCGAAATCCCACGCCCCCCTGAAGCTGACCCTCTTGAGAAAGCAGTGCGCCGTGGAGGGCGTCACATCCGAGAGGGACTGCGAGGTTATTTGGGTTCGCAGGGACGATTTTAAAAACGGCTGCAACAGCGACATCTTCTGAGTGGAGAGGGAATTTGCGAGCTGTGACGTTTTGTTTTATAGACTTGTGCGTGGAAAGGCAGAAACTTACTGAGTCCAAGCCTTCACAGACACGATGCACTGACAATCCTACTGAAAGCCAGAACTGAAGAACTTTAAACCATAGATTTTTTTTTTTTTTTGATGTTTCAAACCACTCCACCCAAATATCAATGCAGACTTCCTGCTATTTTAAAGGAATAGTTCACCCAAAAATGAATTGTCGTCATTTGCTCACCCTCAAATAGGTCAAAGTCTGTATGAATATCTTTTTGTTCTGCTGAACAATTTTTGTAACCAGGCTGTTTTAAGACACTATTGACCATAGTATTTTTTTTTTTCCTACTATGGTAGTCAATGGTGACCTAAAACATCCTGTATTCCTTTTGTGTTCGGCTGAACAAGGAAATTCATACAGGTATGGAACTACCTGAGGGTAAGTAAATTTGACCATTTTGATTTGAGTGAACGATTTAAGTCCAGACATCACAAGATGCCAACTGTACAGCCAATGTATTTATAAAGGCTTCATACTGACAGACAGGCAGCTACATGTTCTTTCAGTTTATCTTTTTTGTTTGAAATGCAAGATCATGATCGATCTGTTCAGTTGTGGTTCATGTCCTCATTTTTATTCAGGGATTTGTGACTTGATGCTTCGTATAATAACCTCACTAGTTTTCCGTAATGGCTACACGCAGGCGATTTTTGTTGAGTGCAGCAACGTTCCCTGAAAATGTCATAAGTTCAGCTAGCCGTTTAATGCCATTCCTGTTACAAACCCAACAGTTCCTTGCTTGCTTTTTTTTTCTCCTTTTGTTCATAGGTCACCAGCAACCCAGTATTACAATCACTGTACAGCAAACACACACAAATGATGTTCTACTTGAATATGGTAGAAAAATTGCAATAATTGTTTATTTATTAGCAAATTAATCTACCCATAATCCTCGCTTAGTGGGCTTTTGGTGTTCTTGTGAATTCAACAGCCAGACTCTTAGGTGCATAAATGACTTATTTTAATTCAAAGGACCCCTACAAAGTGCTAAAATGTAGCAGATTCGTCCTGTTTATACTGAATTTGTCTCGGTGAGAATGATTTTTGAAATGTTTTATGGTATGTTGTATAATGATAAAGAGGAAAACGCACATGTTACACCCTGCACGTGTATTTTAAAATAAGAGATGCCCTTCCACGTGAAAAACAATCACTGCACCTTCAGCCATGGATCCTTTTTAGTGGAAATGACGAAAGTGTCAAAGCTCCTTGGTTTTACCCTCTGCCTTTCAGACTGTGTATGTTCATACTGTGGAAATAATTAACCGAAAATAAATTTTCCTAATTTATATTTGCAGTTTTATCCAAATAACTTTGTACGTGGTCTGTTCTTCGTCAACGCGGCATCTATTTGCTGTGTTTTAAATAAAGTTTGGTGTGGTTTTTAAACGGTGGCTTGTCTTATTAAAAATTAATTCTGCAGAATACGACTCCGTTAACGCTGTGAAAACTTGATGGGGTTATGTCTGGATGCTTCCACCTGGTTGGTTCCTATAACTAAAACCCACGCCTAATCTTCAATGAATAGTTCACCCAAAAATTTAAAATGTGGTCATTTGCTCACCCTCAAGTAGTTCCAAACTTGTATGAATTTCTTTGTTCTGTCAAATACACAAACCATTTAAAAATGGTTTAACCAGGGTGTTTGGGGTTAACACTGATATTGATACCAGTGTAACGTTTATGAAAATGTCCTTGTCGTATCAGGTACAAACACAAGGTGGCACTGAAGCAACGACAAACTGGCGCTTTTTGCTTCATAAAAATGCGTCAGTAATGACTTCAACGAACACAAAACAATGTCGACAATATCTTTTCTGTTTTCCACCACAATAGTGTACAAATGAGTCATATTTAATGGACGCTGAGGCAGCGCCAGCATTTCCTCCCCTCTGCTGTTGTTTTTGTCCTTGTTTGTGACAAGTGTGTTCAAGCAAAGTGGTTGCCATTTGTAGTTCCTGCTCTTGATACATTGTTATATAAAGAACAGTTTGAATCATGAGATGTTCTTTTTGTTGCATAAAAAAAAATTCTTAGGCTACTTTCTTAAATGTATACATTTCAGGGATCCGATGTATACAGATGTTAATTGTGATGCTATTGCTATGTAATGCTATTTAATGCTATTTTATGCTATATAACTCATTTTGTACAGCGCATTTATATATAATACATTATAAATCCGTTCTCAACATTACAGACAGACAGACAGATAAGTATATATATATATATATATATATATATATATATATATATATATATATATATAGTATTTTTTTAAGTTCATTTAGAATCAATAGGCAGCAGTTTAGAAGTGCACCAGAAACCCATATTGATTTAGAAAATGAAACACCATTTACGGTGTTTACAGTAAATACAGCACTCATGACCAGTTCTTTGCCATCAAAGGAAAAATAAATAAAATGTTCCATTTGCTAAATAGCACATCACATTTCTATTTTAGGTAGCTGTCAGACCATGAGACACTGAGGGAAAAAGAATATTACCAAAACGAACGAACTAAGGAACAGTTGTCCCACATCAATTTGGGAAATGCATGCATCATAAAAACTTTCTAGCACTCCCAGAGCCCTATCAGTCCTGGTCTGATTCCGTGCGGTGTCTCTGAGAAATGTTATCCACCACCAAGTAAGTACAGAGAATTGTAAATGACATTTAATACGCAAATCTATTGTGCTGAATGTGCTGGAATTGCTTTGTTTTGACTAGGCAGTTGGAGGTCAGTATCAGGAGATCACTGAACTGCTTTATTATAGGTTACGAAATGATTTGTTGTGGTCGATCTGCTTTACGGATTGCGATTTTTTTTTTTTTCACCTCTTAAAACATTTTCATTCTTTCTGCACACTTCTGCCTGCTGACCGGTCAATTTTAATGAATAATAAATCGTAAACCTGTCAATAAACGCACTGAGGTGAAGATGTGACCATGCATTATTTGAAATGTTTTAGGACCGGAACTGCAATTGTTCTTTACTTCTTTCCTACCATCCGCAGCTGATCATCAATATTAGCTTTGCCACTAGCAGACACCGACAACAGAGGTTTGGAAAAGAGAAGAAATCATGGATGAGTTGCCGAATCAAACTAATGAAACATTCATCAGACTGAGGAGAGGAAGAATCCAATGTGTTGATATAGTAGCTATGATTTGTGCTTTTTTCGGCTTTCTCTGTGTAGCTGTGATCACAGGGTTACCGAGGTGGAAACTCACTGTACGCTCTGAATCAGGGACAGAATACGAAGGACTTTGGACTAAATGTTCTGTTATCCACGATGCCAGTTCATTAACATGCAAAGCCCATTTAGATCCAGCCCCATGGTCAGTCCGTTACTTTGTAACTCTCTCTTTGGTTCTGGCCGCGGTTGCATGGATGGGTTCACTCATGAGCATTCAGTGCACCCGTCCCAGCACTGCCAGGCGCTGCCTGATTGGAGCAGGCTGTTTGCACCTGCTCGCTTCACTCACTACTCTCATCTCTGTGTCCTGGACGGCGCTCGGCATCTTCCATGCTGATCGTGGTCTGAGCTCCGGTCGGTTCCACATGGGGGAGGCTCTGTTTGTAGGCTGGCTGGCCTCGTGTTTGCTATGCACAGCTGGGTTGTTGCAGTGCTGTTCCGGGCCCCTCGTCAGGGCAGGAGAAGAAACGAGCATCGCAGAGTCCTCCAGTCATAGTGACATCAGTTTGGACACACTTTTCAGCTCAGCCAGCCTACACTCTCACGGATATATTAGAGAATTGTAAAAATGGATATGTTGGTAACAAATTGTCTTTTTAAATCACATCAAAATAAAAACTGAAGGGATATTTTGTGCTACAACTGATGATGTGGCATCACGTTAAGGTGTTTAATTTAGTCAAATAAATACCACTTTAGTTTTTTGTATCCTGCTTTTTCCTTTTCAGTTATATGCTTCGTCCAACAGGAGGCGATGTGCGCCACCTTTTGGCAAAAAAAGAAAGTTATTTAATTAACTGTGCCGTTCGTTGGGCAGATTCAATTTCCCGAATCGGTTCTTTCCCTTAAACAAGACCAAATCCAACCGAGTCATCACTTATAAGAGTTTCAAGAATTATGCTTGATTTTTGATCTCCGATATATTTTAATAATAATAATTAATACCAATAGGCTATGAGTTACACATTGACGATATGTGTTCTATCTTTTTTGCTAAACAAAGTTATCATTTGCACCCGAGCGATCCACGACGCTTTGCGAATCATTTCGGTCGAATCAATCAAGAATCGGTTCAACAGAACATTTCGTGCGAACAAGACATCATCACTATTTCTCTGGACTGCACCGTGCACGCTTATATTTTGAACATTAACTAATTGTGAGCAGTTATCTAACTTCCCGAGACAGCATTCATCTTAGTTTGCCTAAAACGGATCGCAACAGTTTGAAAAATAAAAACAGAAATAGAACACTAAACAAAATTTAAGAGCCTGCAAACTTACCTTCGGTCTGAGATAGCTTAGAAATGAAGATAACGTCTCGAAGAAAGCCAAACGCTTAGCAGATTTTGCTTTAATCCAGCGTCTGGATCATGAGTCGGTCAGTGGCACGCGCTCTTTACTATCCTCGCGGTGCGCGTGCGGAGTGCTACAAGTATTCGAAGCGATGAACAAAGGATATCGGCACAATCCTACCTGAAATATCTTGAAGAAAGTGTTACATCGTGGATTTTCTGGGAAAGGATGATAACGTGTTGTTTTTGAGGCAATAACCGGCTTTTTCGAGGAGCTGTTTCCATTGCGCGCGATGGGAGGCGAATGGAAGTTGACGAGCGCGCGCTATGGTTCCTTAAATCCAGTTTTATGACATGAAGTTTATTATTTTTTCCTCTTTTGATTACAGAGCCATGGAGAAGCGCAAAAGACTGTTATTTTTCCTTTTTTACTTGATGTCAAAGTTTTACCTTAGTGACCAGCAGGTCATAAGGATTGGTAAGTGATTGTTTATCGTGACTCGTCATTGTCGAATGCAATTATTGTTAATTCGTAAACTTTCAGCGTTTGTTCAGCATCGAGTGTCTTTGTTGTCGCCTCACAGCTCTTTAAGCGACTTGAAGTGCTATTGCTTGTTTTAAAATATACCTTCTATCTGATATTTTTATGACCTCTAAATGCATTCAGTTTATTTGTCGTGTCTTCGTCCATGTAGAATATGATCTGCACGTTCACTTGACTAGCAGCTATTCTGTGTGTTACAGAAGTCTAACCAAGGGTTAAAAATCTCAAAATGGAATGAAATCATTAACAAAGAACATCATTCACTTGTACAGTTTTTAATAGGTTGACCTTTCTTTACATCATAAGTGTAGCTGGCAGGTCATCTTGAAAGTTAACAAACCATAAATGCATTCCTCATTTAATATTAAACCATCAGGATCATCATCACTGAAACGAGATTTGAGAGATTTGATCACTGGCTCTCCTCTGTGTGTTATTGAGATAAAGCGTCCTGTAGTCACATAGAGGACAGTAGGGTCTGATGATTGCTGCTGTCTGACTTTGCCATCACGGTAAATCCCCAAAGCAGTTTTAACAACCTACATTAATCCTCTTTCCTACCCAAGACTGATTTGATGCTCCTCTCCAAATGATGGGACTTCAGTTGAAACAGAAAGCTTGGTGTATTGCTTCTGTGGGATGGATTGTACTAGGCTAATAGTTTAAAAAATAGCTTATATGGACATGCATCATTCCTCCATAAAATATACTAGACTTTGAAATGATCTACATTTATGTTTACGGTATAGATCCACTCTTAATGTGGCTCATTTTTTCTAGGACTTGTGTATAGAGCGAAATGAAAGAGTATTTTCTCCCCATATGTAAACTTCTGACTGCCCTATTGATTCCGCAGGTATTTTATCAGCTCTCGCCCCGAGGGGTATTGTTTCACCCACACCATGTTTGGACCCTCTTTATCAGAGACATTTGTCTTATTTTTATCAGATATTGCTGGTTTACAGATGTTCTGTCATCTTGAACGCAGCGATCTGTCTTTAAGATGGATGTGCGTTGGAGCAACAAATCTTTTTTTCTAGATAAACTCACACCCTTACACATACACATTGATTGGGTAGGACATTGTATATCAGGTTGGAGATACAGGAGACTGTCCCTATGTGCTCTTGAAAATATAGGTGCACCCAGCTGCCATCTGTCATCTGAATGTTATGATTGGCATCTAAAGCTCAAGTCGCTTGAGACATGGAGTGATGGTGAGCTTAGTTTGCATAACAGCGAGCCATAATGGATACACTGACATTCCTCAGCTTTTCACAAATGTTCATGTCAACGTTGCTTGGCAGGGTACAGCTAGTGCTTCTTTTCCACAGTTTAAGTGTGAGCTAAAAATAGCCTAGATGTTAAATTATACAGAACAGGTTTGGTTTTTAAAGTTATTTTCTATTTAATTTACGGTGACTCTACATTAATTGTACAGACCATTTTGAGGGATGTAGACAACAATTGAAAACAATGGTTTGGATGCATGGTTTTGCACTTTCAGTTTGCATAACTTCTGACAGTACAAAAAGGTTTTAATTTTTATAAAAGACATCATGACGGCTTTGTTAACGCTAGATATTACTGGAGCACCTCCTGTTGTAAAATAGTTTGAGCAGGTTTGTCCCAAGGCACTTACCACTTTGAGATCACATGACCAGCTCAATACTACTTTAAGTTCGACTTCGGCTGTAACTGATTAGTTAGATTAGCCATTTGCAGTTTAAGGACGAGTTAAAAACTGAGATACTAAGATAAGTTGTATATGTTCTGCTTCCCATAGTGATGTTTGTGTCGTGTTTGCATACTTTATCACAGATGGAGTGGATTTAGTGAAATATTAAATTTGACAATATATTCATATCCGTAATAGGAGTTGTTTTAACCTAAATGTAGCAGGTCCATCACGTGGCAGCCACCATTTTGAGATCTCACGACCAACTGAATGCTATTTGCTTTATCTAGATAACCCGTACTTTACACTTTCAGTAGCTGCATTTTCCATAATTAAAAAAATATACCTAACAAAATGCATTTTTAAAAATGTAGAACTTTATTTAAAAAGAAATCCTTATATTACACTCTAAAACAAGACAAAAGAATGATTTATTGGCTTGAAACCATTGGGGAGCTTTTGTCAAATGTCAAATGTCTCTTATGCGTTTGCTATGAATAGGATTTTTTCTACAATAGCAAAAGCTGTTTTGAATGACTTTTATGCTTTTCTGAAGTCAGAAAGTCCAGACAGTTAGAGAACCTTTGCAGAACTAAAGTATATGTGACCCTGGATCGCAAAACCAGTAAAATCTTCTGAAACTTTCCATTGATGCATGTTAGGACAAGGCAATATTTAACCAAGATAAAAAAAAAATTATATAAAAATATTGAGAAAATTGCATTTAATATTGTCCAATGCAAGTCTTTAGTACATTAACTGTACATTACATAAAAGTTTTAATACATTAACTGTTAGAAATGTACAAAATATCTTAATGGAACGTGATCTTTACTTAATATCCTAATGATTTTTGGTATAAAAGAAAAATTCATATAGTAGATTTTTTTTTCGTGCATCCCTAGTTTTTTTTTCTCTTCTCTAAAGCAGCGAAGCATGGCCTTGTCCCCTTTGTTGCGTGTTCCTGGGGGCAGGGCTTTTAGGTTCTCAGTGTAATGAACCCGGAAAGTAACTTGTTGTAGAAAGATGATATCTTTGTTTATAACTTTTAGCATTGTAACTTTGCAGGTATTGTTTATCCTCAAACAGCAGCATTACACACTAAAGCCCCCCGATATATATATATATATATATATATATATAAGGTTTATTTCATTTTTCACACACCCTACAAATTAGATTGAAACGGTTTATTTATTGTATACCTTTTAAATTCGCTTTAAAGGAACAACATCACGGCAGTACAGTGGAATGCATCTGTGTTTGCATCTGACAAACTTGCATCTGATCTTTCTCTCCATCGCTTTTTGCATAACTCTGGGTTGTTGACACAAGCTTCGTTGTAATCTTTTTGTAAGAATGAATTGCTTTCGCTGAGTTTCTCTCTGTGAGCGATCGTACAGGTGTGGATACATCTGTGACTTGGAGTTGTTGCTCCCTTGCTTGACCTCAGCTGAAAGAGAAACTAACCGGGAAAAAAATCCTACGTCAAAGAACATACCCATTAATTGCGTAACCACCTCTGACCAATGGTAGGTCAAAGGTTTTTAAGGGTCATAACGAACTCCCCAATAAGTTTGCTTTGGTCAGCCATTTCAAACTGCCAAAATCAAAATGAACTTTTAGCTTGATGTTGTTCTAAATGACGTCATTTCAGTTCATCCTATGATTTTATTTGAAGTATATCAGGCCTTTCCTAACGTTACAAAAGAAATCGCAATCAGACCACACGTTTAAGACCTTTGTTCATCTTCAGAACACAATTAAAGATGTTTTTGTTGAAGTCCAAGAGCTCGCTGACCTTCACAGCAATGCAGCTTGCGTTCAAGTACCAGAAAGATAGTCAGGACATCGTTAAAATAGTAACATTTTAAAAGCTATGAGAATACCTTTTGCCTAATTTATATAAATTGTAACATTTTTTGGGTGAGTAATTTTGGATGAACTAACTCTACTTTACTACTACATCTTTTTGTGTGGCAACCATGTCAAAGAACTACTGAACGACAAATTTTTGGGTGGGTGCAGTGACCTAGGAAAAAGCTGTTTTAATTTGCTTGGAGGACTACAGCCACACTTTTTATTTATTTATTTATTCTGAGGACACAAAGCTGAACTGCTTTGTCTATCTAACCCCTATATTATCAGATGCTAAATGAATTATGCATTCACCGTGGCTTTCATTAATTATCACATTTCTACAATGGCACAGTAACCGTAACCTGCATTTACGTGATGCCATTGAGAGCGTGCCAATGTAAATTCAATACAGTCACAAAGGAAAAAAAACTAAATTTGTTTACTTGTCTACCCCGAAAATTAAATCATAAATGTGTCCTATATAGGATGTCTGCTGAAGCCATGTATCATCCCACTGGTTACTAGCACAGATTTTGTGACCGTATGGCAGCAATTTTGTTAGTGTCGGGCTTTGGTCCAACTGTGTCGGGCAGGACCGTTACCGCATGCGTTCTTGTTTAAGATCTCCATAAATCTTATAATTATTGTCAAACTCCGCAACATTACTGTTTTTTTTTTTTTTTATAAATTGTACAGAATACTTAAATTTAGAGCTGCATCAGCTCATTCCTGAGAGCGGTTTAAAATAATCTCGGCGCTCTGGAAGTATCACAGTGTTGACTGAGGGAATGTGCAGTGCTGGTGGAAGTATTTCACAGGCTACGAGGGGAAATTAATCCTTTTAGATTTGGATCCATGTGGCCTCAGATGTACGTTCAGCACTGTGAAATGGCACTGCTCTTTGACCGTCAGCAGAATTTCCCTAAAAGTCTGTAGAGCTATGGCGAATTAAGAACCTGGTTTCCAAAGTCGCATGTTTTTGAACACTCTAAAGAGTATCTGTCAAATAATTAGCGACCGATGTAGGTTGTAAGCATTTGCGTCGGAACGTACTCGCTTTTATTGAGCCTCTTATAGATCGCGCTTGAAATAACAATAAACAAATCCGAGCGTATGGAATGAGCCCCATGAGAAAATCAAAGGGTTCGATCACAGTGGCGGAGAGAATGGAGAACAGCTAATGTCTCTGGCTCTTTCTCCGCGAGAGCATTGGTATGCATACTGACTCCTTATCCCTTTGTGTTTTCTTGTGTTTGTCAGAAGGGATGTGTTTGAACAAGATTTCATGAATTTGAATGAGAAAGAAGGTTTTTTCTTTGATGATGCATTTGGCCTGCGTGTTTGCTGAAATCATTGCGATGTCTTTATGAGGAGTGTGTGGAATACATCACAGACAGTGACAGAAATGTTGAAAAGAAGAACAGAGAGAAAGAAAAAGACTGAGTCCGAGATGACCTGAGTATTTAGTAGTCACTTGTGTGCGTGTTTGCGTTTGTACGCGTGCATTTGTTGTGGGAGTTTATGCATTGGAAAGGTTCTGGATGACCTTGATTAATCAATAACCATGTAAATTGCATTCATTAATTCGTCAGATGCTTTTATTCAAAGCGACTTAGAAGTTGGTAATATTTTAATAATTTTGTCAAAAGAGCCACAATATTTGTAGCAAAGTATTGAACTTAATTTTAGTTTTAAAAGTATTATATAAACTGAAGTAACTATAAAGATGCACTAAACAGATTTTAAAAAGTTTTAAAGAGAAATATATTATTCATTTCTTTTCGCTTAAAGTTAATGTTGAAATGTGCAAATGCGACTTTTAAAATGAAATGGATATAATCTGTATTTTTCAATAAAAAGTAAATAAAACTGATTAATTCATTTACAAAATAATAATACATTTCAAAATGTAACGTTTCATTAGATTTGTTAGTTCTCATTGTTTGCATGCATATGTGAAATTTAATAGCAATTTCTGTTTACATTTTTTTTTTTAAACCTACAAGATTTGCATTTTATGTTATTGATTATATTGTAAATGATTCATCCATGTAGGGGTGGGCAATATGACCTTTAAATCACAATACTGTTACTTTGCTGTAAGGATAGGCAAATACAAAACAAAACCCAAGCTCACTGAAAACACATAACCAGTCAGCGATTTAAAAAACAAAAGAAAAAAACAAAACACACACACATATATATATATATATATATATATATATATATATATATATGTGTGTGTGTGTGTGTGTGTTTTTTGTTTTTTTCTTTTGTTTTTTTCTTTTGTTTTTTAATATCATTTATTTACAAGCAATAGGACAAAAAATACAGCAGAACAAATACAGGTATGAGATGCAACATACATTATATGAAGTTATCAAATATATAAAACACTGCATGTTCTTCACTGTATAAACTAAATATATATTTAGGGGTTCAAACATGTAGCACATGGCCATATGGACTGAAGGGGTGTTACAGCAATCAAAAGTACAATATCGCTCAGAACTCTTAAACTGTCAGTGGCAGTCCAACTTGGCAAATTCTTTGCATGTTTTAGATTTTTTTTTTTTTAAATATACTTTTGGGCAACATTTCCTCTAGAGGCACCGCTGTCAATCAGATGGTTTGTTAAATAATAGAAAACAAAATTAAGGACTAGTCCTAGGTGTTTTTTGGAAAAAAATTTGGAAAAAAAACGCTGATATATAATTCTCTGGACTCTCTAGGTCAGTAATAATAATAATAATAAAAAAAAAACATGTTAAACTAAGGTGATTACAGGCTTGTGCAGTGTCTTTTTCCTGATGCCTCTGTGTTCATCCACGATCCAGTCGTGACAGCAAGACAGCTAGCGGTCACAGTGCACTGCAGCATGAAATAGAGATAAACAGACGAAAAGGATCACGACAAGATAAACAAACAGTTTCATTTAGAGTTAGTAAACAAACTCCATGTATCCAGGCCATCAGGTGTCCAGTACAGCTGTGACGAAGAAGATTTAGAGAAATTTGAACAAAAATGTACTTAACGTGATTAATTATCTGATTGGAGAAAAATGGAAACTCATCATCAACATGAAATGTTGATTTTAATCATATAACAACACATTATATTTATCAGTCACGTTCTGCCCTCTGCATTTGTGAAATATTTTCTTTAGTAAAACTGCTTGTTCTTTTGCCAAAAAAGGATAAAACCCGGATGAAACCTTTACACATCCACCCTGAGCATTCAGTGTGTTCTTACTGTAATGTTTCATTCTAGGACTCGTGATCGGAGCATTCCGTCTGGATAAAAGCAGTGCGGTCGATGACACTGATGTATTGTTAGAACTGACAGACATGTAACATTGAATAGCATCAATTCGAATATCTCCCGGAATGATCCGGGAGATGAAAAACAGACTGAAACCACAGAGAAAGTTGGAATTACAAGGTCAAATGAACACGTTGAATATTCATATTGTATCCCTAAAGATTTGGGTATACATCCAAATACATTATTTCCTTACTGTCCAGTACAGTAGATGGAAATCAGCATGTAGCATATTTGAGTTTACAGTTTTCAGGGAAAAGTGCCTGGATAAGCTAAAATTTCTTGAGATCTTCACGAGATTCATGATTCTGACAACATGATGAATGTGGTATGTCAGGGTTGCATTCATATCACATTCATTCAAACTATATAGAACTTTTTTTAAATGGTAACAAAGTACGTACTTATTTTAAAAAGGCACTTACTCTGATAGAATGTGTTTTAGACGTGGTGCTCACTGAACTCAGTAATTGAGGGAAAAATGAAGGCACTTCAAGACCAAGAGCATGCTGCAGGGCTGCATTCAGACATAATCTCCAAAAGGCCTTTGAGATGTTAATTTTGGTAACATTTTCAAGAAATTCTTTTGAATATGAAGAAATGTCAAAGAACATCTTTTGACTACAATTGCACACGTTCTTTATTAGGGTATATATAGCTATGTGCTAAAACTCCTGTATTTTCTGAATGAAAAGACCTGCTGTTTCCTTCCTCATCCAGCTCCGAGGGAAAATGAGAATGCATAAAATGTGCAAGAATGAGAAAGGGACACAAAGACCTTGTGAGCTAAAAAAAGGAAAAAGACAATGCATCCAGCACAGTCTGGGAATGGTGACAATTACCCATAATTCAGCTAATTTATGTCAATTTAAATGTGAAAACGGCCTAACCTCTGTAGGATAGTTATTTATGTGGGCAGAATTTTAATGAAAGAAAAAATCTGAAGCAAATATTTCCACTCAAGCGTTTGTTGACAGTCAAATTAGGCGTTTAAAGTTACTTGCCTGTTTAGAATTTATACTGTGATATCTGTTGCAGGGGGTTTCAAACTGGGCTGTGTCTAAAAGTTTAGATGTAAAGTGTAAAAAAAACGAAATAAATGTCAATAAATTGTACTTTGGGTTGGGTTGGATTTAATCCAAGAGAAATTCAGTAGCATGCATGTTACGGTTATTTTAGCAAACAGTTTGCTCCATTAAAAAAATGCTCAGTTGTATCGCTCGACTGAATCTACACACGCATTTTAAACTTTCTTGCTCTGTCCAAGCGATAAATGCACATCTTTGAATGAGCACATCTCAATTCTTCAACCGCTCAGGTAATATCAGGAGCAGCCTTTTTTGTTTGTTTGTTTAAATCAGTCAAGGCTGAAGAAATCCATTGTAATATTAAAGTAAATGTCTTTATTTCCGTCTGATCCCCTTACATCTAGATTTTTGACATCTTTCAGGGGGATAAAGCCTTCTTTAGGGAGATCAGACCCCCAACCCCAAGACATTCTTTATTAACAACACAACTAATTGACAGTAACTCGTTCCTGTGGTCTGAGGAGCTGCAGAACGCTTTTTTGTATATGCAACCCTCTCTGTGAAATCCAGGCTAAAGTCTCAAAATCTAATTATGAGATAAGCATCAAAGTTTGATTTTAAACATAAATTTCACTATGATTTCGATCTTTGACATGGCTTTACTCAGTCAATGTAAAGATATCAAGGTTACTTTTTCACACAGTGTAGAAAACAATAAATCACACACACACAAAAAGACTTTGGTTTGGTTTTCACAGCCAGGGTCACATTTAGTATAAATGTTGTTTTAGTATAATTGAGATATTGTTCTAGTTTTTGTTTTAGGTTTTTTTATGTGTTCTTGTCATTTTTTTTTGGTCTAATGTCTATTCATTTCTAATTAGGTTTTAAATCTTTTACATCAATCAAAAAAAATTAAATGAGAAATGTTGCCTTGTTAAATATGTTCAAATTATATAACTATAATAACCCTGTCATGCATTTATATTTTCTTTCAGTGTGTTACCTTTTGAGAAGAACATGGTCCTTGATGTAAAATAATGACAGAATATTTTTTTCAATCATAAAAATATGCAAAGCTCTGCCTCAGCATTAAAAGCATATAGATCCAAAACCCATAACTTTGTTGTTAACTTATTGTTTATCACAAGGGCGAAATGCATATAATGACACAAACATCATGACAGAAAATGGATTCATTAAAGTTGCGGTCTCCAAGGTGAATGGCAGAGGCTTTGGACATCCCTAGGGGACCATTTTCCAATGAATAGAAATAAAGCATTAAAGCATGCTCAAGTAACCATCACAGCGCCTACGCACACATACAAGAGTGCCTATATGCCACTCTGTCGGCTTTTTCATTCCGCTCTAATGCCGCCTGATGTCTTAAAGACACTGTAAATCTATTCGGTTCCAATGGCTGACTCTTAATATGCCAATTAAAGAAAAAGTGAAGCTGGATGGATTCGGTGTTTCCAGGATAATAAAAAATCAATGAGGGATCAGACTTCTTAGTGATCGTTGAAAAATAGTAAATAAACATGGCAAAACCATAGATCCGATACTTCCACAAAAATGAACCGAGACTTGTTTGTTGAAAAAGCTCTCGTTCGTGTTAGTGCATCTGCCTCGTCTAGAAAAGCTTCAGGCTTCATTCTCATCTCCAGCCTCCCAATCCAACCCGGCCTGACCATCTCCCTCTATATGAAAGCAATCACTTTTTCACAGACAAAATCTCCTCTCCTTTTCTCCCCGTGTGGAGTGCTCGGTCCACGCTCTCCCCGAGGGACTATATCTGAACATCAGACGGTGTTATCCACAGCAGGACTTTCTGGCTTGGCTTTAAGTCCCGCTCATTCCAATTCGGCTTTCCAAAATCCAAAACATGCCACTGAGAGCGGGTTTCACAGAAGCTCGTATATACACTCTGATGAGCTTCATCTCACACACATTAACATTTCCTTTTAATTATTCTTATCTTCATTCGCAGTCTTTTCATTAAAGAGCCAATCTGTCACTTTCTCTGTTGGAGGTTGACTGTTTATTGGCGAGTTAATTGCCCATTATTTCCTGCTGAGACCTGTTTGTTGGCCGTCTATGAATAGGGTCTGATCTCAGGTGGATGTCCTCCAGACGCGTTGTATTCTTATGATGTGTAGTATCTGCAGCGTTACAAGTAATAGGACATAACAATGTGTGTGGTAGCAGATGCTCATGCATAATTCTGGAGATACACTCCACTGAAAGTCTTGGCCACTTACTCCAGACATCTATTTCGTGTAGACTTTGCACCCGACTGAGTTAAATTGGTTCTTGATTGGCATATTCAATAACAAAGTCTGATGTTTTGGCCGTGATCATTTGCTGATTCAGGTGTTAACGGTCTGTTTTGATCTTCACGATTGTCTGATTTGCATGTGATCATTGAGAAGAGATGATGTTGATTAACCTTGCGCAATTTTGAGAATAAGCTTCACTGCCAGCGAGGGAAGTGATTTAAAAATGGCATGTTAAAGGTCAAACACGGTGTTGGCCAATTAGTCTGAATTTCTTAAGCGGTTAAATCTGCATGATTTGCCATTTAAGAGTTTCTAAATGTTATGGGATCGCTAAATAACCTGCTGAAACCTGTAAGCTAATGACATCGTGTATTGGTTTCGGTATTTGGATGCATCGTACTAGGTTAAACAGCAGTGTTTTTTTTTCTTATGAATTAACACAATTCATAAAATGGTTGGTTTAATGTCTAACGTGCATGTTAGCAATAGACAGGCTGCTTTCTTTTATGGTCTTAATAATGAATGGCAACGTTAACAAAGACGCTCAGTGCTTTTTTAACTTTGGTAATCCTCTACAGTTAGATACGGAAAACCCTTTGTTCTTTTTCTTGTAATTGATTTCTTTGTTCTCCTTTTTATTACAGACTGTACTGACAGTGTTTGCTTAAGTGAAAAATACTCAAAGGCTATTCCTGATGTTTTGAACGTTGCCCATCACTCAAGGGCTGCTATTTAATAAAGAGCAATGAAACCTCTGCCCAGATACTGTTGTTGCAATCCTTAATTGTCAACTTATGTCAAGCGTCTGCGTGGTCTAGGCAGGGAAATAAATGATTTAACAGATGAACCTTGTCAACTGTTTGACAAATGATATCATTTATGAACAGTGATCAGAAAAGAATAACCTTGAGAAAAGTACTTTAATTTTCATATGTGGCTTAAGTTTTGTCTGTCTTA
The DNA here is from genome assembly GCF_018831695.1 of Puntigrus tetrazona. Classification (NCBI taxonomy): domain Eukaryota; kingdom Metazoa; phylum Chordata; class Actinopteri; order Cypriniformes; family Cyprinidae; genus Puntigrus; species Puntigrus tetrazona. The sequence goes on along the minus strand of NC_056708.1, from coordinate 9,749,553 downwards.
GATGAACAGAGAGGACAAGAATGTTGTATATCAAATAGATTTAGCTGTTTTAGCCAACTAGTTCCTTTCTTTTTGGGATGTGCATGAAAGGTCATTTCTGGCAAAGGTTATTTGTTTCTGTGTGTTTGTTTATGTATGTATATTTGTTTAGGGGACAATATTGTTACGTTCAATTCATATACTGTATGTAGCTAGGCACTGATTTAAAATGTTTTCAAATAACTGCGTATTAAAAGCTGGATTTGTCTGTTTTAGGATTAGCTTTGCACCAGTGCTTTGAATTGAATTTTAATGAGATGTATGCATTACTAGGGCATTGATTTTAACTTTACTAATTCATTAGCTTCACACTGGTCTTTAAATGTCTTTCACTTTAAGCGCGTTTAGACATCTACTGTACTTGCTGACTGGAAAGAACAGTTTTAATTGTTGCTTAACACAGTTTTCTCTTTATTTTGATTGAAGGGGGCATCTTTGAAACGCGAGAGAATGAACCAGTCAGCATGGATGAACTCGCCTTTAAATTTGCAGTTACAAGTATTAACCGAAACCGAACCTTGATGCCAAACACCACACTGACCTACGATATCCAGAGAGTAAACCTCTTTGACAGCTTTGAAGCCTCCAGAAGGGGTATGACTCTCTATTTATATATGTATTTATCTTACAGTTTTATTTTACAAAAAAAAAAAGGTTACTTGCATTCATTCATACAATATACTTGCATTCATGTATAATCTTTTCTTGGGTTGTAGTTATTTGTGACCATGGGTGACAAAACCAGTCATAAGTCATAAACCAGTCATAAGTTGAATATCTGGAATCTGAGGGTGCAATAAGTTACATTTATGGTATATTTATTTAATATTTATGGTAGGAAATTTACAAAATATCTTCTTGGAACATGATCGTTACGTAATATCCTAAGGATATTTGGCATAAAAGAAAAAGGGATCATTTTGATCCATACAGTGTATTTTTGACTCTTGATGCAGGTATACTCCAGCGACTTAAGACTGGGTTTGTGGTCCATAATTTATTATTATTAATTGAATATCAGTTCAGTGTTATGTCATAGTTATTTTAAATGTTTAAATACAGTTGAAAATATCAATAAAAGACGGTCTAAATAAGCATTTTAACCTGCGGATGCACAATTAGCTATTTTGTTAATTTTGTGTTTTGAACTATTTAATGAAACGTATCATGCAGGTCTCCAAAAACAATATATTTTTGTACTTCACCAACAGTTTAAATGGAAAATGCCATTATAATCTTATACATTTTATAAACTAACAAGGCTAGACTATTTTTTTATTGCGTGCACACTTTGTTCTATGTTTTTCTCTTCTTTTTTCCATGCCACCACATATTTTTTCATGCCACATGTTTTTGTTCCCCTGTCTGTTCTTTCTCTCCATTTTTCTTCTCCCAGTATGTGACCAGCTGGCCCTGGGGGTTGCTGCGGTCTTCGGCCCCTCTCACAGCTCCTCGGTCAGTGCCGTCCAATCCATTTGCAATGCCCTGGAGGTGCCGCACATCCAGACACGCTGGAAACACCCATCAGTGGACAATAAGGACAATTTTTACATTAACCTCTACCCTGAGTACACCTCCATAAGCAGGGCTATCCTGGACATTGTCATTTTCTACAAATGGAAGTGTGTTACTGTGGTCTACGAAGACAGCACAGGTGAGTGACTGTTATGATTTAGAAAAGGGTGGCAGTTTTTGAAGGGCAGCTCAGTGTGCTTTTTTTAAGGTTTTTTTGAGAGGCTTTTTGAAGTGAAATCTTCACACCTTAGAGCTTTAAAATGGAAGACTGCAGGCCACAACATTTATACTGGAATCCTTTTTTCTGCCTGAGAGAGTTACTGATGTCCACATACATTTACATTCTATTATATTTGAAACAAGGGGGAATTCAAAGTGAATTCAACAGTAACTCGAGCGCTGCTTATGGCGTCATTGGATGCTGGTTTTCGAACATGGGCTTGCTGATCATGCTGGTAATTTTTTGTTGATAAATAGCATAAACCACCATTAAGCCAGCATAAACCGGTTTTGATGGTGGTCTAAGCTTGTGTTTTCAGCAGGGATCCCTTCATGCATTTTGTATATTTTTGCTGTCAACTTGCTTTTTCTGTTCTGGCAATGCTTGATATAGGACAGCTCTGTAACCGGTTTGCTAGCAGCACATTTATAGACGAGGCATTGCACACAGCCAGCCCGTGAATGTGTAAATGTTGGTTTTACTTTAATTAGCAGGGTCACTCGCAACATTTAAATTCAATTTCTTTGCATTGAATCTCTGCTTTGAATTGCACAGTGGCAAAACTTTTAGATGCGGCATTGACACATTTAATGTGTTTCCAGGTGGCAAGTGTTCATTTGCTTTTCTAGATCAGTTTGGTTTAACTCGCCCTTGACCTTATCACTTTATTTCATTTTTGACAGCATCATTTCAATACCATATTTCATTTTCTGTATATTCTGACTCCGTGACCTTTTCTGAACCAAAATGGTTTAGAAAGCAGCGAAATATTGAATGGATATTGAACATCTTCTCTCACGTTGTTATTACAGCCTTGCATTCCACAGGCCTTGGCTCATATTCATTCAGTTAGCAATTGTGACAGTTATTCAGATTATTAATTATATTTTTTTTTCTCTCAAAGAGATAATAAAATTTCACACGCTCTATCAGAAGAATCAAACAATAGAGATATATAAATCACCTTAACAGGAGTATAACTCAGCATTTTAATCAGTCAGTTTTGTGCATAATTCATCAGTGTGCATTATTACAAAGAAACATTAAATTGTAATAACTTATTCTGCCTTTGAGATGACATCGTTTTGATGTAATCGGGGCACAAAGGGGAAGAATAAAATATTAACCAATAAAATATCGTCATATATGATCCGCAAAATCAAGTGAGTCGTTGCATTATGTCCAACTACACAAACGCAAATGTTTTGATTGCTTTTTGGCTTTTTTCACATCCTGATCCAACTCCCCCTCTCCTTCAATTAAAAAAGCAGCAAAAAAGTATCAAAATAATCGTATTATATGCAAATTCTGCATTATGTTGTAGTTCACTAACACACTTCAAGAGATCCCCTGATGGCAGCAAACTCATTTGGAGAGCAAATCAAATGCAGACAAACAAATCTAGAGTTTAATAACACATAAAAACAAATCAGCGCAAGGCAAAACAAAATGGAAAATTGCCCAGCGAATACTTCTATTTCTACAGCTTAAAATATCTCTGCAGAAATTGCTTGCAAAAGATAAAACCCGGTCAGATTGACCAGTTTCAGAATGATTAGTGTGTCTGATTCATAGCCAGTGGCTTGGATCGAAATCATTAGGGGAGCTCAGGGAACAGATGCCAGCGCAAATTTACCCTAGTATTTACACATCACACCGTCTCTGCTGTAGTGCGATTTGTCTTGAATTCCTGTGAGCCATCTGTTTGAAAACACAAATTACACAGTACTTTCGCTGTGTTTATGTCTCGAAATCACATACTTTGATAACATGATTTACGATCTTATCATTGCATGCAAGTACGTCATTATATGGCCAAGACTAAATCAAGGCAAATAAGTGTAGCCTGTGACTAAAAGGCTTCCATACCTGTTTTTTTCTGAGCATCAAAGCAGTTTTGTTGCTCAAATCTGTGTTTCGGTTGTATTATGCGGCTTTATTATGAACAACATATTTTTTTTATGCATGTCATTTACATTTCACTTGTGTCTCAGCGTTGCCTTTGTAAGAAATTTATGTCACCAATATTATTCTGCCACTTCTTTTATTGAATTTCCCTTTGAACTTGCATAGGATATTTTCTTCAAAATATTAAATTCTGTAATCCAATTTACGATCCCTTAATATTTAAGTCTAGTTCAAACAGCCACAGTGTTAATACAGCCTTGATGATTTAATGACAACTTATGAAATTGTTGAATTAGATCAACATCTGATCAGTTCATATAAAATGCTATTTTCATTTATGTTCACATTTATTATAATCATACTGTATGATCTGGAAGCGTGGTTTATAACACAATTTTGATGCATTTTTAAAACAATTTGAGAATACACAGGGAATAATAAAGAATAATAAAAACAAGGAAACAGGAGCAATGAAGAAGTTTTTTATTTTAGTCTTGTGACTTTTAGGGGCCCCTACATGTACATATTTTATGTGTGTGTGTGTGTGTTTATATATACCTAAATAAATAATATACACAGAACACGCACATATGTCATGCAAACCAAAACTTTTATTTTGGACGCAATTAATAATTTGACAGCACTACTATAAATGCAAAAATACATGTTATTTCAAAATATTAATAAATACTACAGTAGTTTATTAATACTACTAAAATAACAGTTATTGTGTTGATATAAGTCAAACCAAAGTCAAAAATAGTACAAATGAGACTGGTGCAAATAATATGGAAAAAGTGCAGTTTCTGTACCGTGCAGATGTCGTTAAATGTGGCTTATAGTTGAGATTGTGTGTTTGTGGAGGTCATTGCATCACTCTGCCTTGTGGACGTTTGTACCCCAGAGACCCGTGGATTTGATCCAGCCTCTGCAAAACCATTAGGCTTTTACCATGTTACATTTCAAAAGGATATTTCTGGATTTCTCTAGGCCTTACTATTCTCAAATCTGTTGAAATAATAAGAAAGATTTAGAGCAATATGCAATTACGCTTTAGTGGATGTATAAGATTATCTAATAAGACTGACTTACAGACATTTTCATCCCTATCCCAGTTCTATTCGGCCTCAAAATAACATTTTGACCCGCCACAGTTTAAAGCGTTACTTTTTGCTGCTATAGTCTGAGTGTTTTGATTAAAGAGAAGCTGAAAAAAAAGCATCTGATTGTTATGTATCAACGGAATAGATGAGTCCCAATTTGCGGTCCACGTAAACATCTGCTATCACACTGGGGAAATCAAAAGTGTAATTACTGCAGCTCGTGATTAGTTTGTATCTCTTCCATTGCCCCCCACCTTCGATCATTCCTTTTGTATTCTCTTGTTTCAAGGACTGATGCGTATGCAGGAACTGATCAAAGCTCCGTCCAAAAACAACCTGAAGATTCGTATCCGCCAACTGGCGACGGGAGGAGGTGACAGTCGCCCCCTACTGAAGGAGATGAAGAAAGAAAAAGAGTTTTACATCATCTTCGACTGCTCCTACCAAGTAGCCGCTGAGCTTCTCAAACAGGTGCGCCACTATTTCTGTAGATTCTCGCTCTGAACTTTCACTGAACTCGCAAAGTACGTCACGCAGATTGAAATGGATTGAAAATGAGAGTGAAGTGGTCTTGCATGCTGCGCCGCAGCAGGATTTCAGAGCTCTACTTTAAAACAGAAAAATGTAATACAGTTTGCTCCATGCTGCCTTCATTCCTGAATACCGCTGAAACTCTTATTTCACACTCGGTCGGTCGTTACTTTCTTTTTCCTTCAAATCCTTCCCAAAAAATGTTTAGTTGTTTTTCTCCCCCACAGCTGATGTCGATGGGTATGATGACGGAGTACTACCATTTCTTCTTCACTACTTTGGTGAGTCTGAAAAGCGGACTGCTTGCTGTTAATAAGAGCGCTTTTCATAACATGAGTTGATGAACAGGGTGAGTGGTTTTCTGCTGTTTTTGTAACTGATGCTTGTCAGACTGTATGATTCGACCTTATTGACATTTTGTCACATGAAACCCTTATGCACCCTGGGCGGCATCAGCTGTCTTTCATGTCAGATTGTGGAACTGTTCCTCCTAATTCATGTCTGACAGTGTTCACAGGGCTTAAAATGTCATATTCTGACATTCTCATTCACACATGAAATTGTGAAATTGTACCATACAATGCATAACAGGCGAGTAAATACACTACTGTTCAAAAATGTATACTTTTATTCGTCGAGAAACCATTAAATTGGCCAGAAGGGACTTTTGTGCATTGTTTTGTACATGTAGACACTTTCTTTCCTAAAATGCATTATCTGATGAATTTAGTAATTTAGTAACTTCTTCTTTCTGTAATTCAAAGTCCAGTTCAACTTGCTGCGTATTGTGGCCAGTTTGATTAAAAATTCCAACATATGAACCTCCTAACAAGGGCTTAGGGATCCTTTTCATTTCAAACATGGCATGAAGAGTCCATATCTTGTGCAAAGTTTGCACAGCTCTTAAGGCTAAGTCTGGACAAACTCTCGTTGCCTTGCAGGATATGTTTGCTTTGGATCTCGAGCCGTACCGCTATAGTGGAGTCAACATGACAGCCTTCCGCCTCCTGAATCTAGATGATCCATACGTGGCTTCCATAATCCAGAAGTGGTCCACGGAGCGCCAGCTGGCACCACCCAAACCTGAGAGTGGACTGATGAGCGGCATTATGACTGTGAGGATCGGTCCGCTCTCGTATATTTATGTTCACATCTACTTTGTTTTTTTAAACTGAATTGACACCCTTTAACTGTCAGGATGGCTTCTAAGATTTAGAGACCGCATTTGATCTGCTCCTGTAAGATATTGCATGAGCAGGACAATTTGGAGTCACATCTGTTACTGTTGTCGATTGCATAGTGTGACCGCACAGTAAAATGAGCCGATCGCACTGCTCAAAATCCTCATTTACATATAGACCAGAACTAAAACAGGAGCCTAACTTCTCCCTTTAAGCCCTTCCTTCACCGTTAGAATAACTGGGATTAAGTCTCACCGATGTTGACTAATCTACCCGTCCTCCAGAAGGCAGTGTAGATACTGCTAGCGCACTCAGCCTCATTAGACATGCATGAAGGGCTTAAAGCAGCGAGCATCAGGAGATTTATTCAAATCTATTTTTACCATCCAGGTCACATTTTAGCACTGAATAACACCCAGAGAAACATAAGGTGCATGCAGCAGGGGGCTGGGAGGGGCTCTCTTACTGTGATCAGATGGGAAGGATATTAAACTTAAATATCGTTACGTAACATTCAGCATCGTGCAAATGGTAAACAAAAAAAAAAAAAAACACCTTCTGCCAGTATATTAATGCATAATGAAGTTTGATTATATTTCGAGCATGTTTTGCGTGTAAATTCTTCTCTCCTTCCACAGACCGAAGCTGCGCTCATGTATGACGCAGTGTTCATGGTTGCTGTTGCGTCTCAGCGGGCCACGCAGATGACAGTGAGCTCCCTGCAGTGCCACAGACACAAGCCCTGGAGGTACGGCCCACGCTTCATGAACTTGTTTAAAGAGGTGAGACTATTGTACTTTATGTAGAAAAACACATTCCACTCATTTGAATTGTAAACTTGGTTTTTATTGTAAATGAAAAGTTGTAGACACTTGTAAAATATAGCCAACTTGACAACTTTTTCTGTTTTCAATAAATTACATTTAGCTGTTTATAAGTACTTATAACTAACATGCCGTATTCTGCATGGCCTTATTTTAGAATCATTATTCCTACCTCAAACACATTTAACAAATAACTTATGAATAATAAACATCAAATTAGGAGTTTATTGATGGGAAATGTCTTAGTTAATAGTTATTAGTGAGCACTGGACATTAAAAATAAAGCGTAACACTTGAAACAATTCACTACAGGCATTTTGCACTATAATTTGGATATTGTTAAATGCTTGACATTTTATTTTGACAAGGAAAAAGATTTTACTGCTAAAAATGTAATTCTGCAGGTGAATGTGTTTAACGCTTATGACAAGTTTGGAGTCAGGAACATGTTTCTTGAGCAGCAAATAATGCTGCCTTGGTGACTTTTTTCAAAAACATCTTACTCACCCCAAAATTTTTAACTGTAGTGTATGTATACAAACTGGAGGAGTGCATAAATCATCATTGTGAAGATGCATTCTTAAAAATAAATGAACAATGTGTGCCAAATTTCATATTTCTTGCATCAACCATGAAAACTATACACAGAGCAGTGAAAATAGTTTCTTACATGAGACAATCACTTGAGCTTTGGTGTCTTCAATCATTTTGTAGTCTCTGTTTATTATAAAATTAAACTTTTTGTCTCATCACTTGACACGTCCACGTTGTATTTGTAACAGCTGGAAATGAAGTAGTTTGATAGATCTCCTGAATAATGTGAATCACATTGTATGTGTAAATGAATTATCAGACAGAGTTTTTGAACTTTTTTAAACTTTGATTTTTGACCCGCAGGTTACATAAAAATTTATTTGTAGATGAAAAACATGTTTTTCAGGGCAGAGGTGCCTGAAAATGAATACTGGTACCTCTGCGTTTTGATCTTTTTTTAAGTCCCAGATCACTGCTGGATGCTCTCACCGCCTTTGAACCGAGAGGTCATAACAGTCCTCCTTCATGTCTGAGAGTGGGGTGTGTGTCCCTCCACTCGAGAAAAAAATCAATGCTTGTGATAACACAAAATGGCTGTCGAGGGGAATGAAAGTTTGTTCTGAATAGGTTTTTCGGTAACATTTTTAGATATGCTTTCAGTTCTACTTGCATAGCATCTCAGCAGTCGGAGTGTTACTGGCTTTAGAAATGAAAGAGGCTTTATGGTAGATATATGTAGATATATATATAAATGAATAATGACACAGTGCATTAGAAAGGGGGTGGCCCAGCGTGGCTCAGCACATGCAGAAGGTGAATTTATTTCCATGCTTAAGTCTGTCGTATATATTTGAACTGGGAACCCTTAGTCCTTGATACTCAGTTTGCACCTTAATCACAGAGCACCGCAGGACTTAAAGCTGCTGTTAGCTGTTTTTTTTTTTATTACCTATGCTATTACCTGACAGAAATCACAGAAAAAGGTTTCATGAGGAATCACGCTTGTCTCTACGACAGCCCTAGTCTCCGTAAACAACAAAAAAGCCTGTCAAGAAAATTTAGCACCAGGCCAACTGCCAATCATTTCGCACATTTGGATTTGCTGATGTCTGGTTTGCTGACATGTCTTTGAAGGGCTTTTGGAAATATGCGTGGTTTCAGTGAATGAAAGGCGGTCTAATTCTCTGGCTAGTATTGCATACAATAATGTTAAAGCTGAAGCATGTCACCAAAATTGTAAACACAACAATGGGTGGGCTATTTGGTTTTATTTGCTTCACTGATTGATAAATATTTTTCTGCAGAACCATGGGTAATTTTCATTGCCTGCATTGTAGTTTTTTTCTATTAAAAAAACATTGACTGATGGCTTCAACAGAAACTATTGATTAACAGCCTTTTAGTTCACAATAGGTCTGTCTTTTAAAATTGAAATTGTAAAAACTTTTTGCAAACAGGTTTTACGGTTTTAAGTTAAATTTACAGTTAAATACCTTAATTTCATGATCTGGTATAATGTTAATATACCAACCTATTAAGATGAACCAAGGCCCATAACAAGCAGCATTTAAATATAAACATATATACAGAAGGTGCTTAGTGTCATTCAGCTGAAATATGCAACATTAACTTAACAACATTACATTTAACATACAACCCCATTAAACATAATTGATAAGAGTTATTTCGTTATCTCAAAGAAAAACATCAAATTAAAATAAAATTTGAAATGCAATGCAGGGAATTTTGGAAATGTGAGTTTATGGTTTTTCCCTGTAAATTTGACAGGATTTTTGCCTTTAAGCATTTAACAGGTTTTTACTGTAGCGTTTCTTTACAGTTAAAACCACGTTATGATTTGTATTCTGTTATGTTTTGAAAATGCCACATAGCTGCAGTGTTTACACTTTAAAGAAAATTAACCTTTAAATGGCTTTAAATCACATGTTAAACTAGGAATGGAGAAAGTACTGAGTATCTGAAAAATGTCGCACTTTGTGTGTAAGTGTCTAATTAGGCTTGTTTTGAGTTGAGCAAGTGTGGAGTTAGTTTTCTATACATGCCAACACTAATGAGTCCAGATGCTAGATTTTAACGACCCATAAACTCTGTAATACAACCCCATTAAAGCCATAAAACACTGTGTTGTAAGAGGCCTCTCTACAGACACTAAGGAGCACTCTTAATGTGCAAAATGTTGTAGAGCACAAAAACACATCCTTCCGTGAACTGCATATGTGCTGCGGCCATTGAAATTTTTCACTTTAACTACAACAGCAGCAATGCTGGGGTGTTTTAAATAGATTGCCAGGACAAATAAAATCCCTCTTCATTTCATTTACTCTTTTTCTTGCTTGTCCTGTCCATTTAAGACATTTTCACTCTCTTAAGTAATGTAATGTGAATTTCGGTGTGACTAATCAACTGTGACAGAAGGCTGAGCAGCTTTAAATATAGTATTTGTTTATGTTGACCCGCTGGGCAGGAGATGCTGATCAGTGCGGTTTTGCTTATGGGGTCTGCCTTTTATGAGGAAAATGCTACGGAATGTATTACGTGAAATATAATTTCAAATTATGGAGCTCCTGTACTGTGGCAGAAAAAAATTGTTAAAGAAAAATGTTTTTACAAGCCATTAAGGAGCATTGATTATATTCCACTGCGTACGATTCTGACGAAACAACACTGCACAAAACCCGCAGCTGTAGTCAAACGTGTAAGGGAGGTTTTCACAGTATTTATTCCTGTTTGCGGCCAAATTTTAGATGTTGAAGTGAAAAATAAGTGTAATTATGTTATTTTTGGCACCAAAGATGATCCACATATTAGGGTCACCACCCTCTGCTTCTCAAAAACAACAAGGGAAATATGTGTTGACATGATCATATTATACACAGAAGAGCGTTTTTGCTTTCAGAATGAAGCGAAATGTTGCAACAATCACAGTTTAAATGTAACTTTAAAGTTTATACTTACTTAAAATATTCACGTTCCTGCTTTTTATTGTTTTCCATTTATAATCGCTACTTTATTCATTGTTTTGTTTTTGCAATGCTTATAATCCGCGCCTGACTTCATGACCAAAGGTTTTCTTCCGTCTCACCCCATAAATCAAAGACATTTAAAGTGGCCAGTCATGTGACCATTGTTAATCGACACCGCAATTTAGTGGATATGACAGTGAGTCAGCACTAACTAGAGATGCCAGATGTCTCAGAAAATTATGTTATATCTAAGAGCTGGTGGAGCAGCATAGTGGTTAAAGGTTCGTGTTGGTAACCCAAAGGTTGTAGGTTCAAATCCCACAGGAGATGCCCTGTACACTAGCAATGTTTTGGCCTTGAGCGAGGCACTTGGGTTGCTCCAGGGGTACTTTGGACAAGTGTCAGCTAATGACAAATTAGTAACAAGTGAATTCCTGTTGTCACCTTTCAAAACAAAGTCTGTTTTTTTTGTTAAATAAAATTTCTGGCATATGTGAACACATTAGTATGCGGTGCACCACTTGTCTCCAGTGGCTCCATTACTGTTCCCTGAAATGGTGGAAATGGTTTACATCGAGGTTAACATCAAGTCTCCCAGTATCCTGCGGGATAGTGAAGCTGTATCCACCTGAGCATGAGCTGGTGACGTGTTGAAGGCCAGCCGTTCCTGTTATTTTGAGATGTACTCTGAGAAACGCTGCAACCTTGAGAACAGAAGTGCTGTTTTTCTGATATCCCACCCACTTATCAAAGCTAGAGAGGGCTTGAACAGGGCTATTACTCTTCCTTAGTTGCCTCTGCTGATTGAATTCTGGGATTGTTTGCTCTCATTTTTGGTACAACAAAGCTAGGGGAAATGAAATGACGGTAGTTTGATGTTTTTGCTTTTGGGAACAATATACAGTCAGGCCTGACCACACAGTGTAGGGAAGAGCACTTGTTATTTTTTTCCCGAAAATTAAGTCTAGCAGCTCTGATGTATTAATATCATAATCTGTTTTTATTGATTTCAAAATATATAGAAATGTATGCATAACTTAATTTAGGAGTATGCTGTTAAACAAGTACACAGTCTGATCTTGCATTTGTAAACGAAAGCAGTCAATGAAAAATATGTGACATGATCATTAGATTTTATGTATATTATACACGCTAAAGTCAATATCATCAAACACTAGACACGTCTTAAGATTAGGAATAGTTTTAATATAAATGTCACACTGTATGTACACTCGCCATAGCAAGATAGTATAGACTGTTTTAATAAAGTATATAATAAACCTATAAGATTTGCTTTGTGATAAGCCACAACAGTAGTTTTAAATCTCTCCGTCTTCCACACTTTAATATTCCTCTTTAATATTGCAAATATGAGCTGGTTTGGAGCCTCATTTCCGTAGAACTAGAACCATGTGGTTACATTTATTCACAGAGGAACAACACAGACGTTTTGTAATACTGTTTCCAAATTTGGACACAAAACCAACACAAACATTGACAGAGATATCGATTTTTATGTGTTGTACAGCACAGATTTTTCATAAGAAAATTATTTATGTTATGAAGACACATTAAGTTGATGAAAAGGCACTTATATTGTTTCAAATGATTTCTATTTCAAATTAACATTGGTCTTTTGAATCAGATTAAATAAAAAAAAAAACTGTAAAACTGTTTAACGATATTACTGTTTTTTGTGTGTAGTAATTCGAATATGCTGAATAATGGCATTATTTTTTAGAGCTGCTTTACTGCGGAATCTGAACCGTCTCCACAGTTGAGTTTCCTTAGCTGATTCTCTTATATTTCTGTTTATCTCTGTAACCTTTCTGACACAATTTGTTATGTGTAAAGCGCTATAAAATAAAGATGACTTTGCCTATTTTGATCAAATAAATGCAGCCTTTGTGAGCATACGAGAAAAACACATAAAAACAAAAAAAATGAAAAGAAAAACCTTATGGACCCCAAATGTATGATTTGATGTATTAAAAAGAAAACTGTGACCATAAAATTAAGAATTACAAATGAAAGACATTGTTTACTTTACTTGATTGACTTGCATTCAAGGAATACTTTTAAAATTGTGTTGTAATTCACCCTCATGTCTTTGCAAACCTGTAAAAGTTTCTTTCTTATACTGTAAGATATTTAAAAAAACCAAACAGCTGTTGGTGCCCATTGACTTTCATAATAGGGATAAAATAAAAAGGAAGTAAATGGGGACCATCTACTGTTTGAATACAAGCATTATTCAAAATATCTTCTCTTCTATATTTAACATAAGAAACAAACTCATACAGGTTTGGAACAACATGAGGGTGAATAAATGAGAGAAATTTCCTTTTTGGGTTAACTATTACTCACTACTACACTTAAATATAGCTGTTTTCCCTTATATTAGATCAAGTGCTGCTTTTTCCCCACAGTATTGCACACTTATATCATAAAAGATTAAAAATGTGGTAAAACTTTTATTTATCGCTGGGCAAACCTCAAGCACATGATCCAAGTGTTCGTGTTTAAACTCTATTTATCTTCACAATAATCCATTCTACTAAAATTTAACTGACCAGCAAAATGTTTAGTTGAAACTGTTTTGTGTGTGTGTGTGTGTGTGTGTGTGTGTGTGTGTGTGTGTGTATTAACAGACACACATGCCCCAAGGCTGCATAATATTCCATTACCGCTATGATTGAAAGACACAGCAGTAAAACCGATGTTGTGCATCATTCTCATTGTGTACTGTTTTTGTGCCTTAGGCCCAATGGGATGGTTTGACTGGACGGATAGTCCTTAACAAGACTGATGGTCTGCGGAAAGAGTTCAACTTAGACCTCATCAGCCTGAAGGAGGATGGCACAGCGAAGGTGAGTCAGCTTAGCTGGACGCCAATGATATGATTCCTGTAGCAGAAGAAATGACGCCGAACCGTGTGTCTTTATGCATTTCAAATATATATTAAACGAATACCCTGTGAGTGGACTCTTGAGTATGTTTTTCTCAAAGCAGACCTATTAATTATCCAGATCATTTGTATTGACCTTGTTTCTCCCATGCTGACTACACAACTCTTCAATTCTTCCTAAAAGCGAGCGGCCGATGCTGCATCACGACCTACTAAATTATGGACAAAGGTTTGTTCCAGTCTTGGTTTCATTCCCTGAGTTCGTGATTAAGACCTGTGGAGAGCTTGGATTTCCTCCCCTGTGTGAAATTCACTTCAGTAAACCCAGTGCCCTTTCATCGGCTTCCCTCTCCCCGCCGAAATCCCTTCACTTCCTTATGGAAAGAGATCGCTGCCAATCACTTCTGCCAGAAAGTCTCGCCGAGACGCATAACGTTGTGCCAGTTATAGTTATGACAGTTAAATCGCCATGCGCGATATCCAGCGTTATAAAATGAGCGCTTTTTTCTGCAATGCTTCGCGCCTCAGTAAGTAACACATCTCCATACAAGCCAGCTCAGGCGTGCAGAAAAACATGCATTAATCCACGGGCAGATATTTAGAGAGCATTTCTAATCTACTTTTAAAATTCATTTGAATAAGTCGCTCATTTCAGACTCGCATGAGCTGTGTGACAAGTGCCATACATAAACGTACACTAGATTATGCTTGTGTCAACAAAAGGTTTGTTAAGTAGAGAAAAGCAAGTTTGGTTTAATTCCTTTACTGCTGACAACCTGTTTTTAAAAGGGACTTTTCTTCTTATTGTTTTTTTAGATTTATTTATTATTTTATTTTAAGCTCTTATATAATGTTAGTCAAATTAGTGTCAAAAGTGTCATAATTTAGCTTTTCTAACCACTTTCTACCTCGTTGAGATCCTTCTTAGCTGTTATTGTACGTTATTTATTAATTTGGCAACAAGTGTTGATTTCAATGGAAATGTATTACATTTACAGAATAAAAAATGAAAGAAGGTATTTGCACATTTTTAACGCATGTATATGTCTCAAAATAAAAAAAAACAACATGATACAGTCTCACAGTTTTGAGAAAAGTCATATTTGTGAAACAAAAATCCCAATCACCTATTTAATTTTCATTTCTGAAATTCTTTTTCTCAAAAGATTATATTTTAAATCTTAAAAATAAAAGATTAAACATCAAAGCGAATAAACCTTCTCTTTACACAATTTCCATCTGTCTACTTATGCTTATTGTGTTCATTTTCACATGGCATCCTCTATGATTTGAAAAATGGTGGAGATAACAGAATAGCTTCACTGGTTGCAGAAATGTCGGAAAGAACGTTTTCTGCTTCATTAAGCAGCCATTACTCCAGCTTTCAGATTCACATGATCCTTCAGAAATGATTTAAATGGTATTATATGTATTTGGCTAGCAAGTAGATTAGTACGCACTTTTATATCTACAGACCTATTGTGTTTCTCGTAATGTTTTTTTATATGTGCTATTTTTGACAACATCAATTCAGTGGCTTTCAAGTGTGATGAATTAAGAATATTTACTATGACCTTCTATTTTAGTGGACAAAAAAAATTTATGTTTTGTTCAGGTAAAAAGTAAAAGTGAATTTTCTTCCCTGTGTGATTTAATAATTAACGCACCAAAATCATTCATAATTTGTAGACCATGCATTAAATAGGGTAGCCAAGTGCTTTCTTGGGTTTTATTGGGCAGTTAAGGAGTGTTTTACAGTCAAATGGATTAGACCTAGAATTCTCTCTCATTTAGTTTTTTTTTTTCCCTTCCTTTCCTGACCTATTTTTTGAGTCTTCACTGATAAAGCCTGTCCCTCTTTTACTGTCATCTCGGAAACAGAGACTCATGTTCTTCTTGCTTTGTCATTTTTGCTGTATTGTTAGATTGGAGTGTGGAACTCTTACAACGGCCTCAAACTGACTGAGATGAAAGAAAACAAAAACATCACAGACTCTATGGCTAACAGAACACTTATCGTCACCACAATCCTGGTAAACTTATAAATTAAATTTCACTCCCTCATTTATGTAAACTGACTTTTTCAGTAGTGCAGATTTGTATTCACCCTGTGAATATTTTCAAGGTTGTAATTACCAAATGTAATTTTTAGCAACATAACTGCATGAGAAAAATACAGTTATATATTAATGCCAAGTGATTAATCGCCATTATTCACATCCAAAATAAAAGTTTTTCGTTTGCATAATATGTGTGTGTACTGTGTATATTTATTATAAGTACACACATACAGAATAGATTTTGAAAGTATGTTTACGTGTGTATATATTTATATTAATATATTGTTTTATTATATATGTATAAACAACATATTTTTCTTAAAAAGAAAAAATATAAATGCATTTGTGTGTATTTATATATAAAATTACACACACACGCATATATATATATATATATATATATATATATATATATATATATATATATATATATATATATATATGGATGTGGTTAATCGTTATTAATCAGCACTATTATGTGTAAATGTTTGCACAAAAAAATACTTTTTTTTTGGTTTTTGACTCATCTGGCCAGCTAACTTTGCCTTTGTGACATATTTCAATCTGATATAATACATTTCATCAACTGCTTCATTACATGTCAATTTATCTTGTGAACAGGAAAACCCTTATGTTATGCATAAGAAGTCTGACAAGGTACTCTATGGGAACGATCGCTTTGAGGGCTACTGTTTAGACCTGCTTAAAGAGCTGTCGAACATCCTGGGATTCACTTATGAAGTCAGGCTGGTTGGTGATGGGAAATATGGAGCTCAGAATGACAAAGGCGAATGGAACGGCATGGTGCGGGAACTAATCGATCATGTGAGTGATCTCCCGTGATGCTTTACAAAGATGCTCAAGGTCTTTTAATCATGCCATCCAAATGCAGCCTTTTTAGATGACCTTCTGTCTTTCACTCTGTTATATTTCAGTATAGATCTCATTCTACACGTTTAGAGTAGGGGTGGAGACTGTTGATCCTAGAGGGCCGGTGTCCCTGCAGAGTTTTGCTTCAATCCTAATCAAACACACCTGAACCAGCTAATCAAGGTCTTCAGGATGCAGTTAGGTTATTTTTAGGGTTGGAGCTAAACTCTGCAGGAGAGACTACAACCAGAATGTTAAAGGTATAGTTCACACATAAATGATAATTCTGTCATTAATCAGCCTTATGTCATCCTGTAACACCTTTGTTCATCTTCAGAACAAGATATTTTTGATGAAATCAGAAGGTTTCTGACCCTCTATAGACAGCAATGCAACTACCACATTTAAAACTCAAATAATCTATGTGACATCAGTGGTACTGTAATGAGAAGAATAAATAGTTGAATAATGTCATTATATTTGCTTTCTTTGCACACAAATAGTATTCTCGTAGCTTCATAAAATTATGGTTGAAGGACTGATGTCACAAGGCCTATTTTAATGATGTCTTTACTACCTTTGAGGGCCTTGAACATGGTAGTTGGATTGCTGTCTACGGAGGATCAGAAAGTTCTTGGAACAACACGGTGGTTTGGAACACCACAGTGAACTTTTAATTTTGGGGTGAACTATCCCTTTAATACTCTGATTAATCAAGAAATTTCAGTTTCTAATGGATGTTTTGTAACTTTGCTTTTCACAGGCAATATAGAAAAGCAAAGATTTATGTTTTGTTTCATATTTTGTTTAATTTGCTTCATTACGTTTATTTATCAAAAGTGTGGCAGGAAGACTACATTTGTGTAGTCTACAAAACATCACTTTACTTAACTTTGTACAATTTCTTAGATATTTTTCAATGTAAATCAGCATTTGTGCTTTCATCTTGCTGTAAAAAGTCTTTGTTTGAAATTATGAATACCCTTGAACGTCGACATTGATTTAGTTTTTAATCACCTTCATCGACTCCCATTGTCTTTGCAGTATTCATAAGTATAGTACAAATACAAATTTACAAAAGAGGCTTTTTGCACATCTTTTGTTTAAATGAGCTTCATAAAACAACAGGAAGCTTCAAACGGATTGTGAGAGCCATCCCCACAGGCATTACTTGTTTGTATCTCAGTGATTGAACGCCGATATTATCTACATCTATCTGCATTGTCTTCCCTGCAGTCAAAACGAGCTACTGTAGTCTTGTAAATCTCTTTTTGTCCCCTTAACCAGATAGCTGACCTGGCTGTGGCTCCACTGACCATCACTTATGTCAGAGAGAAAGTTATTGACTTCTCCAAACCCTTCATGACCCTGGGCATCAGTATACTCTACCGTAAACCAAACGGCACCAATCCAGGTGTCTTCTCCTTCCTCAACCCCCTCACCCCGGATATCTGGATGTACGTGCTTCTGGCCTGTCTTGGAGTGAGCTGTGTGCTTTTTGTGATAGCCAGGTATGGATGAACATCTGCTTCTTGGAAATACAGCAAAGCAAATGTGCAAATTGGGTTTCAGATCTAGGAACATTGACCCAATTGTTCAAAAAATGTCTTCAGATGTTTTATAACTTGACACCACATGTGAAGACACATTATCAGCCTGTCATTTGAAGAATATTGCTGTTATCTGCAGCTTAAGGGAACATTGTACATCTCTCTTTGAAGCTGTCAAGAAGTTTTTGCGCCCTCTGATTTAAATTTTAAAGCTGTTGTAGATATCAAGTTTCTTTGTGGGAGTGCATTTAAAGCAGTGTATTTCTCTCACATTATATCACTGCGCTTATGAGACGGCAGACTCAAAATGCTGATTTGATCTTGAAGCAGATCAATAAGTAATAAGCACGGTGCCCAGACTTTATTATATTGCTGTTGGAATATAGATTAATGATGTAAAAATTTCAGTCATGGTTGTCCAGATGCACTTTTTCCTCAATAAATGCATAATGCGCTTTCTCAGATAGCAATGTTTTGTATTTTGTATGAGTGAGTACAAGGTTGTTTCTGTATTGAAGCCCAGTTTATAAGCATTGGGCAGATTTCCATGTCTACCTAAAGAGAATATCAAGCGTGCCACACTACCCCATCAGAGCCAGATGATTGGTTGCTTCAATTAAAATGCAAATGTGCAATGAAAACGCTGTCCAATCAGACTCTTTTAATGGACATCTGGTGGGGTCTCAGTGTTAGTGTGGGTTCATGTGCACTGGATGACCCATTTGTTCATAGATACAGTTGGTTGGGGGGCTTTTAAACTGTGATCTTGAAAGTTGGCAGCTTTGATAGTAGCAGTTTATAGAGTGAGCTTCTACCCACCGTGAGGCATGACAAATGAGTCTTGTGACACGTTCTGATCAGGCATCGATTCACCATGAGGGTTTTATAAATGACCCAATTATTGAGTGGTAGAATGGAGAATGTGTCTTTCAGATGTTCTTGTGTAACTGTAATCACTTCCAAAATGAAATTTCCGCCGGTTGTTTCCCTTTTTGGCTTCCAGCACTTTATATAAAAAAAAGATGGAAAAGTATTGATTAAAAAATATGTGATGCAAAAGTGCTCAAGGCAGACAAATACAATGAATAAACATTACATCGATTTGTGTTCAAAAAGCTTGTTTGCTATTATTCATTTATTGATCTTGTTTATTAATATTAAATATTTATTGTTTTTATTCTTTTAGAATTCGTCACAGTAAATTTGCATCTTAAATTGGCATCCCAATAAATTAAATTTTTGTGAATTTTTACATAAACACAGTTAATTGACATTATATTGGTAGGTGTCTGCTGTAGGTGTAGACGAGCAATGAACAAACATTAGAAGAAATTGTGTACTAAAAGTGTTGGCTAATTTATGATTATCCTAGTAAGTAATATTTTGTGAATTTTTACAGGTAATTATCTGCCAGAACATTATCTATTAATTTTAGGAACATATCCATTAACCCTAAAACCCAATGCAAGGACGTGCGAAATTCAAACTAAATTCTAATCGGAAAGATTGAAGCACTGGAAAGTTTCTTCATAAGGCAAGATGTTTATTAAGCTTTGGTTGGAGCGGTTATTGATAGCCTGTAGCAAGAAGGACATTTTTAGCTGTTCTGCGAAAGCAGTTTAGAAATTGCCAAACATGCAGGCTCTCAAGCGCAGTATTAATACTCAGTCTTCTGTGTTGTCTGCATTTTTTTTTCCTGTGTAAAGCTGTTTTCTTTAACACTTTTTTCAGGTTTACGCCGTATGAATGGTATAACCCTCACCCCTGCAACCCGTCTTCTGAAGTGGTTGAGAACAACTTCACATTGTTGAATAGTTTATGGTTTGGCGTTGCGGCTCTAATGCGTCAAGGTATGTGACACTAAACACTTCAAGACTGCTCCTTTGTTTTAGCTGACATAAAACATTGAACCAAGTGGCATTTATTTAGATAAAAAAAACGGTATGAGCACTGCGGACGCTCTGCTACATCTGTGTGAGATGAGCATAAGGGACTTCACTAAAAAAAATCACCTTGAGACCAGCTGGTTGAAATGAATAGATATGATTTTTAAGAAAAGAAAGAGTTGTTAAGTGTTTTTTTTAGAGGGGATTGAAATTTTTTATGCAATGACATTCATGCAGTAGGGAATTGTGGTTGTATAAAGATGGCAACACAGCTCTGGCACAGTTATAAGTCACATCCAGTTATAAAATTGATTTTTGTTCCGGCTTGCAAACTTTTAGTTAGGTTTCCTCTGGTGTAATGGATCTGATGCTAGTGAGGAGAGGTTTGTAGGTTCCGCTTCAGAAGGTATGAAACAAAATGGATGACCTGTCAGGTGTGCAGAAAAGTGTGAAACGCCAAGAGCGGCTTTAATGAGCACGGGAGAACCAGACAAATCATTATGCAGGATAGTCTGACCTCACGTTACAAAGAGTTTTCTTCTGAAATATTAGATAAATCTTATTTACATCAGAATAACCACTCAGCCGTGAAGAAGGACCGCTAACCGGGATTTTACAGAAAAGTGGTGGAGTGCAGTTGTGTTATCGGTGGATGTTGGGGTATTTCATTATACTTCAAGCAGGTCATAAATATTCAAATTTGCATTTGTTTGTGAATTATACCGTTTAAATGTATCTGAAAAACATGGTAAGTTTTAATCTGCCAAAGAGATACTAACACAGGGCTTATTGATGGCAAGGCTGATAATGATTGTACGGTTTTGCAGATTTTGTATGTGTTTCTGGTGTCTCAGTGTCTAAAAAACTTTAAAGAGGGTGTAAGAAAATCAAGTCTTAAAGGTACAGTTGCGAAAACATAACATGTTAATTTTCTAATTCTCTTCTAAAGGTGAGAGAGAGTAAAAACTGGTTATTTAAAACTAGATTACATTTGTTGCTGCAAGAAACCTTGGCTAACATTATCATAAAAAGTGATAAAATATATTTATGGCATGGACCCTTAAATAGGATCACAAAGGATAGCAAAAACCCATACACTCAGTGTTAATTGGGCTGATTAGTTAAGTATCCATCTTGTGTG
The DNA here is from genome assembly GCF_018831695.1 of Puntigrus tetrazona. Classification (NCBI taxonomy): domain Eukaryota; kingdom Metazoa; phylum Chordata; class Actinopteri; order Cypriniformes; family Cyprinidae; genus Puntigrus; species Puntigrus tetrazona. Next base: position 9,728,299 of record NC_056708.1, on the reverse strand, counting down.
CATGTGTGTGTGCATTTGCAATATTACCTACCACAGTTAAAGCTCCTTCAGGAGGTTGCTGAAATAACCTTGTCACCTTTTTAAAACATCTCATCAAATAAAGCATGCAGGGTTGTACTAATTAGCCAACAGCAGAAAAGCAGTGACAACATACGATAAATAGTTGCTGTTTGTTTTTGTCACACAGCTGTCAGAGCAATATTTAAGAGGATTATTGAAAGTTTGGCCTCTGCTTTTCTGTTTGGGGTTTCGTCAACTGTCCGGATGATTTTCCTTTTCTTTTCGCATCACTAAATAGATGTTGTGATCTCATCTAACACTGTGATAAAATCAGGACTATGACTGACAGTTGTGTTCTCCCCATGCCATTTAAGAGTAAGACATAGGTCAGTAGTTAGCATTTAGCTATGCTAATTATAAGAGAGCAGCAACACAGACAGCATTTTCAAAGGAATAAACACACCTCATGGTGTCTGTCAGTAAGCTCACGCTCCCCAGGTGGCTAATGTAAAAATGTTTAGTATCTTTCAAAGGGATTTATTAGCATAAACATTACTGAAAGGTCAGGATCATGGATTATCCCTGCTAAAAAAAAAAAACAGCTGGTTTTCCAGCCTGGTCATAGCTGGTTTTAAATTTTTTGGCCATTTCTTTAGCTGGTTAGTCTGTTAATACATCTTAAATTAGCTAAAACCAGTCTACTTTTTCAGTAGGGTCCAGGAGCTAGTTTTTTAGTTTTTTCAAGCTGGTTTTTAGCTATTTTAGCTAACCCAACTAGCTAACTAGCCAAACAACAATCTAAAACTATCAAAACAGACCATCCCGGCCTTCTTAAAAATTTTACTTTTACTTTTTAGCAGGATTCATATTAAGTCTTGACTTTTTAGTTACACTAATGCTAACAGAGTGCTTTGAAAGATAGTAAACACTTTTACATTTTAAGAAATACCTGACATAATACATAATCATTATCCATTTCTCATGACTGACTACTTTAAAGGAAAACAGCATGTATGGCAGTTTTTTTGAGGTGTTTTTTTGCTGACTGCTTTGGTGGGTAATCACTGTCGTTAGATGTATCATTTAGATCAAAGCTAATAATTTAGCTGGCAATCAAACTGAATTTTAAAATTGTGCTCCACATGACGCCGAAGGCGTACAAATGCACATACAGTACATGCACACTGTGAGTTTGTGCTGTCGTTTCAACTTCTAGCCACCCCACCTAGGTGTCTGTGCATGAAGAACAATCACTGCAGCTTTCGGTATAATATATCAGACTTAGACTCAGTGCTCTTTCTCTAACTACAAAATTGCCACATATTAATCAGTTAATAGGATATTCTTCTCCCATCTTAATAACACACCTAGTTAATCACAATGGTGACTTTGCTTAAGGTTAAAAAAAAAGTTCAAGATAAGGATTCTTCATATTTTTTTGGGTTTTTGCAAAGATGAAGTACAGTTCCCTTGATGGTTTCATTTTTCAGTGATTTGTCAATGCCTTAAGTGATCCAGCCACAGTAAAAAGCCCCAGTTAGAATAATGCACATTAGATTTATCATCAAGCTGAAAGTAAAAGGATAGTATGAGTGTGATGACACCGAAAGTATGAGCCCTTGATAAAAATAAATGTCTGTCACAGCGAGCTTCAAGCTGCTGGTATCCTGGGCGATTCTGAGATTGCACGGAGATGTGTGTATGTGCATGCGTTTGTGTATCAGGGGTTGTTTTTTTCTCAGAGGCAGTGCTTCTAAAATATTTGAACTTCAGAAAAGTTGATGAAAGTGTATCAAGCAGCATCAGCAGTTCAGGGGAAAGCAGCATTTCTATTCCTAAAGCGTTTCTTTTTCTGTTCTCCTTCTGGAAAAGAATAATGGAAAAAGTAATGTCTGATATCCAGTCTGACCATTTGAAACCTGATTTTAATGGAATTTCAAAGTTCATGTAAATCTTGATTGGATCAGGGTCTGCATTCATGACAATCGAATGAAAACGTTCTTAAGACCTTAGTTTAGCACTCTGCATTGCTTTCAATTTATTATTATCTTTCAGTATATTAGTATGTTGTTCCAAACCCGTAAGACCTTCATCCATCTTTGGAACATGAATTAAGATATTTTGGAATGGAAGAAAATTGTTGAATAAAGTCGTTATTTTTGTTTTCTTTGTGCATTCTTGTTGCTTCCAAACAATTGAGGTTGCACCACATGGGCTATTTTAACAATATCCTTACTTCCTTTCTGGGCCTTGAACGTGCTAGCTGTGTTGCTGTCAATGGAATCAGAAAGCTCTCGGATATCATCAAAAATATCTTAATTAGCGTTCCGAAGATGAACAAAGGTCTTGCTGGTTTAAAATGCGATGAAATAGTAGTTAAGAAGAATTTTATTTATTAATATCATTAATCGGATTTCATGGTTTTTGCTATTTAGACTCCCAATAGCATAGTTTACACCAGAATATCAAAGGAATATATCAAACATCAAAATACGAACAAGAATAAATAATATTAAGTGGATGTAAGAATCAGTTCCCAATCACAGATACCAAATGTGTTCATCCCATTTAAACAGCATATCTATTGTTATTTAACTGAAAACCCAACAAACCTAACAAAACCTAACACTTTTTTTTGTTAAATGTCATCTGCTTATAAAGCTGTTTTTCATTAAATGTCACTTGGTTTTGTATTTTGTTATCAATTGCAATGACATTCAAACATTTTTTCAGCAAGGCTTAAGAGTCCAAATACATTCTGGGGCCAGTGTCTGTGTTTTTTTTTTTAAGCGCTTGTATGTTATTTCAGGATCTGAGCTGATGCCCAAGGCTTTGTCCACCAGAATCGTGGGAGGGATTTGGTGGTTCTTCACTTTAATCATCATATCTTCCTACACGGCCAACCTGGCAGCTTTCCTCACAGTGGAGAGAATGGACTCCCCAATCGATTCGGCCGACGATTTAGCCAAGCAGACTAGAATTGAATATGGAGCAGTGAGAGATGGCTCCACAATGACTTTCTTTAAGGTAACATCTTGCACGTTGGATCGATTCACCCCCAACACGCTGTTCACATGAAAGCTATTGAAATACAGAAGGAACAGTCAGCCGCAATCCAAACACTCAGCAAATTATCAATTTTACAAGAGGCCGTCTATACAGGAGGAGCTGGAGCTTTTAGAAACAAGTTTATTGAATTTCTGCTAGGAAGTAAAATAAGAAGATCAATCTTGTGCATCTGTCTCATGATAAGATACAAACTAATAAAATGGATGCAGAGTCACACACAGATGAGTTTTGAGCTGAGTTAACCAAAAAACATCACATCCAATAAATGTCCCCTCATACTGAAAGGGGAATTCTACAAATAAATTACGATCGATAATTGTGCTGTTTATTTTGCACACGCTGTCTGTGATGATTTAGGGGCAAACTTACTAAAGAAATGAAGGTAAAATCAGGTAGCTATGCTAAACACAATTTGCTGATAATTGTTCACATGTCCCACGATAACTAGTAATAACATTTTATTGTGTTTTGTCCAAAATTATGCGTATATGCTCTGTATGTATTAGCACTGCTGTTCAAAAGGCTGCATTTATTTGAAAAAATACTATTTAAAAATGATATTGTCACATCTCTGGACTCTTTGTTTATGTTTTTTGTCTCGTGCCATGTGCTCCCTGCGCCCTGCCTTCCCTCCATGTTAATTATATCATTGTCGTCAGCTGTGTGTAGTTAATTTAGTCATTTAACCTGGTGTATTTAAGTCCTGTGTTTTCAGTTCCGTTTGTCCGATCGTCGATGTCCCTACCTGGTTTTTGCCTGCCTGCCTGCCTGTCTGTTCTGCCTGCCCTTTGTATCTTTATTTTTGCCCGCTTTGGAATTAAATCCGTTTAAGTTTATTTCACGTCTCGTATACTCAGTCTCGCGAAAGCGCGAACGTGACAGATATAAAACAATATTTTAAAAATTTATTAAAATCCTGTGATTTTAAATCAGATTTTTTACATTTTTCGAATTATAATTTTTTTCAGGATTCTTTGAACATAAAAATAAATATTTGAGATATAAATCTTTTGTAATAAAAAAAAACATTACTGTTACTTAGATAAATTGAATACATCTTTTCTAAATAAAAGTATTCATTTAAAGAAATATAAAAATATAAAATATATATATTTAAAAAAACATGTTATATATATATATATATATGTGTGTATATATATATGCTTTTATATCCAAATTTGTTGTTTATGCCAACATAACTATTCATGAAAAAGGTAATTAAATTATTTATGCTTTTATACATAATTTTACATAAGTGATAGATGACAGCAGATCTAAAAAAGAAAAGGTAAATGTGCTCATACAGTTCAATATAATAAATTTAATTAAATGTAACCACATAATATCCAAGATAAATATTGAATGCAGGTTTTTGCATTTAAATATTATGAGCAATAATATAATCGATAAATTAAACTTTCAGCCAAGTGAAAGTTATTTATTTAAATGTCTGATTCTTTTCATTTTCTAGGAAGCCATCACAGAGTCCTTGCTAATACCTCAAGCGTACACATTCACAAATCCGCCTGAAATCCTCCTGAACTCTATTTACCTCTACCAATCCAGCCATCTAAAATTCCAGTAATTCCAATAATCCAGTGATCTATCTTATGAGCGTGAGCCACACATATGCACCATTCATCATTTAGAGAGAGAGAGAAAGACAAACAAGTGACACAGATAAAGCCCAGAAGTGTGTACAGAGGCCGGTGTGAGCTTTATCCACTGAGATTGTAGGCTATGATTACATCCGCATATATCTAGAAAAATACAGGCCTGTGGAGGACCGCGACAAATCGAATCAGCTGTGAAAGATTTAGCGTGCAGCTGTCCCATTTCCCCCTGCTGTCCGCTGACACACTCAGAAACAAAATTTTTACAACTTGTCCCCTTTTGACTCAGCCTAATGAGAGATCGGGGAGAACTTACCAGACTTGAAAAGCCCATTCCAGTTAGCTGATGAAAGAACGAGATCCGAAGACGAGAACCAGATAGAACGAAAAGAAATATTGATCCAGGCGGCGTGACTCATGTCTTTAATGGTGCGCTTTTTAAAGACAGAATCAACTCTCTGAGACTCTTTATTTCAAATTTCAGAAATCTAAAATCTCAACGTACGAGAAGATGTGGGCATTCATGAGCAGCAGGAAGAACACAGCTCTGGTGAAGAACAACAAGGAAGGGATTACCAGAGTCCTGACCACAGACTATGCCCTCCTCATGGAGTCCACCAGCATAGAGTACATCACCCAGAGAAACTGCAACCTCACCCAAGTCGGAGGCCTGATCGACTCGAAGGGATATGGAGTTGGCACACCAATAGGTAAGGGTGCCCCACATATTGCCTAACTGTACACATACTGTCCGTCTTTTTCAAAATGTGTCCTTTGGTCATTTGTAATGAAGGGAACCACTACCCACTACACATCCCAGCCGCTGATTTCCTGTTGAGTTTGGTTTGCCTTGCTTTGGTTTTGTCCTGCTTATTTGCTGCATTCTGTCAGATGAGGAATATCTCAGAAATGTGTATATCCAACTTAATTCCTCAATTTCATCAAATGGACAGTTCACCCCAAATTTTTTTAGTTTGACTATTTGCATCTATGTAATTTAAAAGTGTTCATAAAATATTTTTTAAATTGTACGCATTTATAAAATGTATATAAATATACAAATATAATTAATTTGAATATTTGATTGCATTTTATTTGCTTTAAAATAGAGATGCACCAATAATTATACATATTTAAGTGTCATAATATCAAAAAATACTATTGTGTCTTTATGAATAAAAGAAAAACAAAATGTACAGTATGAAAACTGAATAATCATTCAGAGATTTGTTAAATATTACATTTAATAGTGTTTCTTTGAATATCCAGTATCCTTTTTTTTTTTTTTTTTTTAAATGAATGAGAAGTTTGACTTCTCTAAACACTTCTGTGTGCTTTATTTGTTTTTTTTTCTTTTGCAGGCTCACCCTACCGGGACAAGGTGACCATTGCCATCCTGCAGCTCCAAGAAGAGGGCAAGCTGCACATGATGAAGGAGAAATGGTGGCGAGGTAACGGATGCCCTGAGGAGGACAACAAAGAGGCCAACGCTCTGGGTGTGGAGAACATCGGAGGCATCTTCATCGTGCTGGCCGCCGGTCTCGTGCTGTCTGTGTTCGTGGCCATCGGAGAGTTCATCTACAAGTCACGCAAAAACAGCGATATTGAAGAGGTGAGTGAGAGGCTGGCGGAACAGTCCCTCGGGGGCCGAGTCTTACAGGAGCTAATTACCTCACCGCTGTCACAGCCAAAATGAGCCGTGTAAACACAAATGAGACACTTGCGGGATGTTTTTGCAGCAGCCCACTGGACAGGAACCTGTCGCAGAATTAAAGCACACTCTGTTTATCATGCAGGTGTTCTACTTCTACGTTTCGGAAACCATTTTGGTTAGCTTGCTTGTTTTTGCGTGACATACATAGCCAAAAAAAAAAAATGTCACTATTTTACTGTAGCACACCATCACGCTCTTGCAAGTTTTATTACCTGATCTGGCTTTCAGCACAGTTTGGCAATTAAAACAGCGTGATGTGAAGTGTAAAATTGAATGTGTTGATGCACAACAGTCATTAAATATGCCCGTAATGCATTTCAGTGAATTTGACATTTTAATTGTTCTGTTTGATCTATAGATCAAATCCAGATGGCATGTTTAACAAAAGTAAAGTCATTTACACTCTTCGAATAGAAGGATTTTGTTTTTTAAATTCAAAGTGTGAAATATAATTTCTTTAATAAGAAGGCCATCAGACAATTATGGTAAGTTTATAATAAATAATTATTGCAGAGGAAACAGCATTGACTTTTATTTACAGTTTTATATATAATACATGAAAACACACATATAATAAATGTCATATATAAATGTTTTTACTTTATTTCTGTTTTTATCAAATCTATAAATACATTTGTGTAAAATATAAAAAGTTATGTAATTATAAAAATAATTAAAATGATTAAATTGCATGCATTGACTATAGACTATGAGATTAAATTGCATTGGTATTATATATAATATGCATATATATGTGCACATTTTACTTAAAGTGCAAAAAAATTACATGATAAAAATTGCACAAATTATTAACAGCCCTAGTTTAATTTTCTCAGTTGGCCAAGGGTATTTATTGAGTATTAGCGGTTAGCATCATACCAAAGACAAAGTTTTGGTACCGATTCAGTGCTAAAGTACATTAACTGAATGCGTATTTTTGCATCATATTTATTTATTTATTTTGCACATGAATGCTGCTTGTATTTTATTATCAGTTTGATCATTTGCATGTTACTGATCTTGTCCTGCTTTTTGTCTTTCTGTTCTATTTTTATCATTGATCTGCATGCACAAGGCCTTCTGTTTCTTTTACGGAGTCCAATCCCGGCAGCTGCAAAGAAGCGATTCCATCTCCTCCTCTGGCACGTCCTTATCAACAGATTTAGAGAGCGGGCGGCTCCTCAGGGATGACATATGTTCTTCGTGTTAGCCACACACTCTCATATCTGTAAGGGCTGTGCGTTATTTAAAGAAATAAAACCCCTTTCCCTCCTTCGCCCGTCCACTGGTTACTTCCAAACCATCTGCCCAAACCCTTGACCTCAATCCAGCGCCCATGCGGCTCAGAAATTTAGTACGGTTTTCAAGGAGATGAAGAACACTTTCATTTCTCGTTGCACACACTGTCTGCAGACAGATAAGAAATTGAGTGCTCTCTGAAACTTTTATTTACTGGTAGAAGCTATTCAATTACGGCCATTCGCAGCAAAAAAAATTAAGCGTGGACCTTCTATATTTGATGGCCTAAATTCTACCTTTCATGTCCTTATTGCTCCTTTAAAAGCCTGCACAGTGAAGGTAATGATAATTATAATGAGGGATATGATAATGATCTGTTCTGCTATAGCCCACTGATTCTTCGAGTAGAGAGGCAAAACAGACTACAAAACAGAAACGTTTATTTTATTTTAGATAGATCTATGACATTCTAGAGTCCATACAAAATATGTACTCAAGATAATCTATTATTCACTTAAATAAATATGATTTTTTTTTTTTATGAACTGAATGTTGGAAATGCAGTACTGTTCTAAATGCAGTACTGCTTTTAGTTTGATACTAACAAGGTCTGAATAAATATAAAAAAAAATAATATTAATAATCATAAGCATACCAATGCATTAATTATATTCTTTATTTAAATTGTTTAAAATATAAATTATTTTAAAATAAAAGTATATAAAAACTAATTATTCTATATGTAATGTACTAATACATTGTCTGTATTATGAACATTGATATAATATTTATCAGTATTGTTAAAAATACCAACCTATTTAATATTCTTTATATTTAAAAATAATGACTATAATAATCTCAATCTAAATAAATAATAACCTCAGTGTATGAATTTAGTGCTGTTATTTAATAATATATTATTTACATAATATGTGTACTGGGTATATATATATATATATATATATATATATATATATATATATATATATATATATATATATATATATATATATATATATATTAAAAATATTGAGTTTGTTGTCGGTTTTGATGTTGAAATAGAAATGTTAATGAAAAGGCACATAGAGAATCCACCGTCAAGTAGAGTTAATAGTAAATGTGTTTTTTCCAATCAGTGAACTCCACTTCTTTGTTCAAACACCTGACACTGAGCGTGAAACACTGATATCATTCTCTGGAACATAATTAACTTTAGCTGTATTTGGCAGAGAAAAGACATCAAGAGAAGAGTCTTCATAATGACTTGATTAAATATTGATGCCCTCAAAAAGAAAGAACAATTAAAAAGTGTAAGATTACCGGCTCTGAAATTAGCCCACAGGATAACCGTAATCAGCCGGGAGCGAATCCACCGCTTTATCCGCCTCCCACATCCCCAGCGGCACAGAGACACGGCCTTCAGACCAGACCAAAGCCGGGAGAATCTCTCTAAAAACCAAAATCACAATACAAGTCAAATCTATAGTGCGTCCTTGCGATATAAACCAAATCTTTCTTCTGATTTTCAGTTGAAGTTGCATTAGAGTTTCACAGCATTAAACTCCCATCCCTGTTCTCCGCATCATTTCATGCTTTTTTTACACTAGCCTTTTAAAGGGTTAGTTCATCCCAAAATGAAAATGAAGTCACTAATTACTGTTCCCAACCCATATGACCATTCTTCCTCCGAACGCAAATTAAAATATTTTTGAAGGAATAGGAGAGCCATCTGATCCTCCATAAACAGCAACACAACCAACTTTATTCAGATCCAGAAACGTAGTAAATACATTGGTAAAACAGGACGTGACATTAGTGGCTCATCTTCAGTTTTTTTTTTTTTTTTGTGCAATAGAATTTTACTCAACTTTTTTTTTTCCCCTGAGTTATGTCTTCCGCCATTTTAGACAGTATTGCAAGGCATACACACTCTTTAACGTATCTGACGTAAAATCATGGCGGAAGAAGTAACTGGAGAGAATAATGGTTGTGTAAATTGTGTTATTTTTGTTTCAAAAATGTTGTTTCTCCTAGCGTGGCAAAGCTGAAGTTGAGCTACCGATGTCACATCCTGTTTTACCAATATATTTACCATGTTTCTGGAACACACTGTCTATGGAGGGTCATCAAATTTCTAAACATTTCATTTGTCTTACGGGTTTGGAACGGCTTGAGGGTGAGTCATTTTCAAATCCAACCATGTATTTTCCTGTTTGTTTTGTTTTTATATTATCATACATTTTGCAGTGCGGTGACACCATAAGCATCACATTCATTTGAATAAACCATCTGGACGCCGTTAGGTGGGGGGGGTGGATGCATGCGTGTGTGTGTGTGTGTGTAGAGACTCACACAAGCCCTCGTGTTCTTTTTTGACAGTGTGTCTCTTTCAGTGCTGTGATGGAAGACCTGGGCATATCCCTCAGGTGCCACAAGGCGTTGAGGAAGAGAGGCAGACACAGAGGAAGAGCCGGCCTGTCTGGAGTCTTATGTAACCCCAAACGCATCCAGAGGAAAGAGACAATGGCCTAGATCCACCTCCGACCGCCACACGAGCAACGAGCGGCTCAACGTTTGACGTGCTTGCCGGTGAAATCGATCTCCGAGGCCGTTCGTTTTTTTTCAATCAACTGTTTATGTGCTTTTTATTCATGAATTTGCAGGTTTTTATAACAGGTTGTGTTGTGTTGGTCTTGTGTTAAGTCCACAGGTGATATCTGAACTGAAAATGAAAGGAATAATTTATTTTGAGATATTTATTAAATTACAAGCATTATACGGTAGCATTTTCTTGTGCTGTCCTTGATTTAATAAATAAATGCGTACTTTTTTTACACACTCTTGGGCATTTATCTTGTTCCAGACGTTCTTTTATCAGTGACGCGGGTTCTATTAATTGCAGCATTACATAACAACGGAAAATTATAGAGGAGACGCTTCTAATCCGTGACTGTTCCAATGGGAATGCAAGGCATGACTGTTTCTCCACTACTTTTTTTTCATTTTGACCCTAACAATTCAAGACGTTCTGCCTGCTGCACACAAAGCGCATGCCTCGAGGGACTGACCGAAGTGTTCTCCCTCAAACTGAGGCACAATCAAATAAAGTTCAAAGGTCAGCCTCTGCTTCAAGTGCTACCTGCTCCATGACCCAGACAAATTACTCTCTGAAGATTAAACGCCTTTTCGCCAAAAATACATCAGATGTGCTTTAATGCATAACAGAAAAGATAAGACGTTCCGAGACGAGGGGCGATCGTCCTGATTAGATTTTTGTGCGACAGATGAATTTGCTTAAAATGCGTCCAAAAGAACTTTTTTGTGAACCCGGTCCACAAAACCAGTCTTAAGTTGCTGGAGTATATTTATAGCAATAGCCAAAAATACATTGAATGGGTCAAAACTATTGATAAATATATCAAAACTTAATTTTTGATTAGTAATATGCATTGCTAAGAACTTCATCTGGACAATTTTAAAGGTGATTTTCTCAGTATTTAGATTTTTTTTCTAAATACACCCCTTATAAATTCCAGACTTGACTCTATTAGTTGTATCTCAGCCAGATATTGTCCCATCAATGGAAAGCGTTTTTATTCAGCTTGTCGATTATATAAATCACTGGTTTTGTGGTCCAGGGTCACACACACACACACACACACACGTGTATGTATATAACTGGACTTGCTGGTGTTTCCGTTATGCATATATAGGTCAGCCATGTCCGGTCTAGAAAGACAATGTATTTTCTGGATCGTTTTTTGCCTCTGGGAAATTTACACATGAAAGATGTTTTGTTGTGTTTGTGAGTTTGCGCACATGTGAAGGGAAGCTCGTGGGCTATTGGCAAACGTATAGAAATGATAGCACTTCAGAGAGACTGTGGGCCATTCACACTTAATAAGATAAGGACTGCTAGGGGCTGTTTGGGCCTGGCAGTTGGTTTCAAAGTCCTCAGACTTCACTGAACACATGCGACGGCCATTGAAAACGACTTTCATAGAGTCCTTGCTTTAAAAGCTTTACTTCTTTTATCATGTACAACTAAGGTTCAAATGCTTATTTTATTTATTATTTATTTCAGAATTTCCTAGTATTTGGTTTGTCACAATCTCACCAAATTACTGATCAGCTGCCTAAAAATAGTCCATCTTTCCATCTATCTATCTATCTGTCCTCTATCGATCTACCTATTTTTAGATTTTCGCAGACTTCCATAACCCACTGTATGTTAACGTTATGTAAATGTTTTCCTCTTCCCAAAAATCATACGGTTATGCGTCTACATAAAGACAATCACCTTAACCTCCTGAATGATTTGTTTGCTCGATTTAGATCAAGTATATGATATCAGCACAGCGTATCAATGCCTCAGTCATAGCTAAGGGTCAGATCGATGTCCCCTGATAACGAATGCAATCAGCTTCGGTAAACAAACATTGCAGATGTGATCCGTCCGTGTGCTGCTAAGTGCCTCTGTGATGATTAATAGCAACATCACACGAGAACAGAGGCTATCTGTCTGTCGGTGTCACTTTAACACTAATGACAGATCAGTCTTCTGCTTTATGTTTTTATGCTAATGCATGCCATTTGGGACAACAATTTTTTTTTTTCCTGTGATGTAAAGCCTGCATTTGGAAGAGTATAATCTGACAAACACCTTGATTCGTTTTGAAAGCCTTCGTTTAAAAGAGACAAGGAAATTGCTCTTCTGTTTCACGTTCACCTGTTACTTCACAGACAGCTCTGCTCTGACTCTGTCTGCTGAACAGCTCGGTAAAACCTATGGGACGGTGTATGTCAAAGCAAACACACCGAACATGTTTTTTTCAAGCCAGGTTGAGAGGAAGCAGGGGAGAGAGAGAGAGAGAGAGAGAGAGAGAGAGAGAAAGAAAAAGAAAAAGACATGGGATTGTTTTCCAGTGTCAGGCATAAACGCAGGCTGGACTTCAATTCAGAGTTAGCGTGTTTTCCAGATAATGGTGCGAAATTCACTAAATCGGGCCTGAGAAAAAAACATTTGACGAATAATTCGCTAGTAAATATTATTTTGTTTGTTTCAAACCTGTATGGCTTTAATTCCAGCATCTACTGGACTGGATGGTGAAATGCTGACCGGCATGCAGGAAAGCGATCGCAGCTCCTATGATTTTACTGTTCAGCTAATTAAATATTGAGTTGTTTTTAACCTAAATCAATTGCAGCTGAAGACAGTCATGATGTACTGCCATTTAATTGAATTCACCCAAACGTAAATTCATTCAATTTCTTTTTCTCCGGAATGGCTATTGAATGACTTAAGTGTGAATAGGTTACTTTTTTTTTTTTTTTTTTTTTTTTTTTGAATTTATCCAGACTAGACCAACTAACCAAGCACTAGACCGGCATGGAAATTGTCCCCTGCGACAATTCGCAGAGGAAGTGCATTTAATTACCAAATTTAAAGGTACACCTGCTGTCCATTTACACCAGATGCATGCAGCATGCTGGGTTATTTTATCTCAGCGTGAGATATCCATTCAGGCCTTTTTAACGCACCGTCCCTGTTCCCTAGAACTCGGCGCACATACACACTCCAAACCATTTGGCCGTGATAAAGTCATCCTGTCTATGGGTGGGACAAAGGTTTTGAATGAGGGCTGCAGGTGCACAGTTTCTGTAATGCTCTCGAGAGAACCCTCAAACGCACATTAAGCCATAGGAGATGACATGCACAAGTCCAAGTGCTCTATTAGAGCTAATGACTGTCCTCTTATGCCAAATAACAGTCACCTTTTTCTGAGAGGCAAGCCTGTGCACTGATTAGACAGCGGTGCCATTAGCGAGGCCTTTGTATTATGGTACACCAACCACAAAGATTCACACCGTGTAGCTGAGGGTAACTTAAAAACAAATAGACGTCTTACTTTTGTTCTGTTGGCTTGTAATTAGGTGACTAATTTGCTATTAAAGGGATAGTTTATCCATGTTTTGTTCTTTTTGGTTATAATTTAGCATAGGCCTACTTATACTATTAATATTTCAATACTGTAGTTGATGCTTATATTTTATATACGCACCATTTTAAAATACACCAAAAATACAGTCTAGCCTACACAATGTGTTCCGTTCATCGATGTTCATGAAATACTATGACAAAATTAGTTTCTTTAACAACACTGTAATGTACATCGCTCAACGTCTACATATGCGCTTGATTCACTAAAAGTACTGGCACCATTAGTTCGGTAATTGGACTTGATTGGTAATTGAAATGATTTTGAATCAAAATGAAAGAACAAGAACCAACTCATTGGATGAATTTTGTTCAAAGAAAGAGCTCGTAAGAGTCCATGTTCAGCGGTTGGACTCGAGATGTATGTTTTTAATTCACGGAAAATGACTGACTCATAAAATTCATTCACTTGGTTTATGGCAACTGTCATTTTTTTTTTTACAGTGTTCTTCACTTGGGTTTTGTTGTTGTTTTACTTCTTCTCTGATACATCGCAGAGGCTGTCAAGCACTGAGACTGATAAAAGAGCGTCATAATACAGTCCCTACAACTTTTTATTATTTCTTAAAAAATGTCCCATTTGCGCAGGAGCATATTCAGTGCGGAACGTGTCCTGTCAGGTTTATAGAGACATCCAATGGGCTATGAGTTACGCAGAAAAATGTAAAGGTGCTTTTTTTTCTTCTTCTTCGTTTTGATGTTTCGTTTTGCTTTTTGTTCTTTCTTTCCGTAAAAAACTGGACATTTTACAGACGTGAGTAAATTGTGGTTGAATGTTAATGTGTCTATTTTTTAATGAGCATTATTCCATTACCGTGTCACTTAAATGATAATTACGTTTTTAATTTAGCTTCTTTTATGATATTCTTTTGCAGAAGCAGACCTCAAAAGACACTTAAGCCCGTGTGAGGTCAAGAGCAGAAAGAGAAGGTGTTTAGTGGGTGCTGTTATCTAACTAACCTTTTTATTGAGAACTGGAGAATTGTTTGCTCACTCTTGAAGAAGGTCTTTGAGAAGATCGTGGTCATGGCTTATGACGCCCATGGCTGGGATTGTGGGGGTGGCTCTGAAAAATATGGAAATTAAGCAAAAGTATCAGTGAAAATGCCAAACACACAAAAAAGTATCGGTGACTCACACCGAGTGAATATCATCGTATTTCTGCACTTGTGTAGTGCATCAGTGAATAAGAGCTTTTATTCAAGTCCACACAGATGGCATAATATTACTGTGCTGCTGAATGTGATGATGTTTACTGCCAGCTTAAGGTTTTTTTTTTTTCCTTTTTAGTATTTTGATTAATTCTGGGATTCGGTTTAGACTGCCGTAATACTGTTTTCCCCGTCCCTAATCTGCTAACCTCATAACTCTTAATCAAAACCCCAAGCCGTTCCTCTCTTTTTTTTGTCTTCAACATTGTAATCTTGAATGAATGAGGTCACAGATTGCGTGCATGTGACATGCTCCACTCATCTTACCTGAGAAACTCCTCTCAAAGCAGCGAGGGACTTTATGCTCCCCGTGGCACGTTATAAAATAAAAGCATGGCACCTAGATGTAAAGCCACATCGAGTTATCATCCACCAAATCAATTTGTCTCACAGTAGGATGCATCTGTGTACTTTTCTGAAGGCCTCTTCTTTCTCTGATGTCTTATCTTAAGCTTCATCAACACGACCTTGGCACAAAACTTTGGTTGTCTATTTGAAACAGACTTTAAGCATTCATTTTTGCCCTTGACAGTTTACTCACCCTTATGCCTTTCCAAACAATAATACAAGAGATTTTTCCACGCAGTGTCAGTTTCTAGTCCCTGTAAACTCTCATTGCATGGAAAAGAGCAGCTTGGACGTTCCATTAAACATCTCCTTTTGTGTTCCACATTAGACGTCTTATGGGTTTGGAATATTTAATGCTGTTAATTCGATTGATCTTATCCAAAATAAAGTGTTCGTTTACACCTGTGTATAGTTTCATCGAGCGCAAGCGCCCGGCCCGAAGTTAACTTCCGGTCTGTGTTTGTTTATCGGTCCGCCGGCTACAAACCCAGCTAACGAATAATGAGTTTAGTCTCAGGTTATTGTGCTGTGGGTTGTGTTTTCCCCATACATTTATTTATTTGTGGTGACCCGCCGCGATATTAAACTGACTGATTTTCCAAAAGGCTCAGCTGAATAAACATAAGCACGCGCGTGATGCACGTTTAAAAGTCAAACTGAGGTGTTTGGTGTTTATATCACTATATTTCTGAAGGAAAATGCTTTCATTTCATCCTGCACGTAAGGAAGCGTTTGTAAGCTCAGAGCTGCTTCGTCTACAGCCGTTACCATTTCTCGCGCTTAAAGCTCCTCCCGCTGGCAGAAAATGAATTGGCATTTTTAATAAATCCGTCTGATTTACCCAGCAAACATATTTTGCTTGTTATCAAAATTAATCTACTTTAGAAGGATTTGGCTGTTGCTATTGATTCTATTGGGCCGTCTACCGGAAGTTAGGGCCACAAGAGCACGCATGCGCAGTGACCTTTGTTTATATTGCCGCTGAAACCATAGGTGCGTATATATACACGGTTGAATCCGTCTATATGTGTATTTTATTATGTATATATAAACACAAACGCATGATTAAAAATTTATTATATTTATATTTATATAATATAAGAATATAAGTGTATATACATGTAGGCCTAAATATTTTCAAAATATATACTGTTGCTTTAAGAAAGACAGTCATACTTATTTCACAAACCAATTTTATTCTTTTATTATTAGGTTATGATTTTTAACTATAATGTTAACATTAACGTGATTGTTATTGTAAAATGAATACCGGGATACTAGGAGACCGAGACGCCCAAAAAAAAGGATCTGTTTTCTGATGGTCCTTTGTCAAATGAAGATCAATTATAACCGATGGCTGTCTTTGTACAGAAAGCGATGATCATGCCAGATTAACCCAAGGGAACGGAACAGAACACACAAACATGAACACGCTGTTCAGAAGCTGACAGCCGGACAGAACGTATCCATCAAAGTGATTGAAACGATGAAAAATGCCTCACAGCCTGTCATTATCCCGCCGCACATTCTTAGTTCGGAGACAACACAGATTGTAATATGAAATTATTTCACGAATTTGTCCCCGAGCTGTCTTTGTTTAGACTGAAGCGTGTTTACACGTTACCGAGGCGGCTACAGGTGCTGGGATTATGGGAAAATGGGAATTTTTTTGTTGGGTTGGTGCTGCCATCTGTTGGTACAATACTGTTAATAACAATACCCTTCACTTCGAGATTCCCAAATTAAATATATAGGTATTGTTCTACTATATAAACGTATATTTACTTCAATTTACACCCCTGATATTTTAAAGTGCTTTTACTAATAATAACAACAGGGCATGCCGGTAAACAATATTTCTATAAAACATATTTAAATAATGTAATATAGATTTTTTTTTCTAACATAGTACTTATAGTTGTATTTTTTATAGTACATTTAGTTTAAAAAAAAAAGTTTTTGGTTAAATTATATTCAAAGTAATGAATCCTTAACCTTTAAATCGGTATGATCTACTTTTTGCTTTTTACAAAATAAAAAAAAACTAAATTAAATTAATTCAAATTATAACATATATAATAAATTACTTGAAATATTGTTAAAAAATAATTTCCATTGATTCAATATTATTAAATAGCAAAAATATTACAAAAAAAATTACAATCTGATGTAAGCAAACATTAATAAGGCAGTATAACTTCTAATATATTATTAGGGTGTTTCAGTAGCGATTTGGGGAGAGGACAAATTTGACAAAACTATCAGAAAATACAATATGAGAATTAACTGCTCAACTACTAGAAATTACTATATATTTTATATAATAACAACTAACATTATTTTTAGAGATTTACAGTCAAATAAAAAAAAAGAAATTGTCAAATGTACAAATTTTTGTAAGTCATTTATTATCAAGCTTTGATAATTTGGTCCCAAGCATCTAGAAAACAGAGCGGAATAATTAAAGTGTTATCACATTAAACTTAAAAAGAAACGAGATGAGATGTTTATTTAAATCAACACATACAACGAAACCGTTTTTTTTACTTGTAAATGGATTTGGACATTTTTAATTCCAAAAAAAAAACATTAGTGAAACTACATTATGTGCAGTTCTGAACACCTGAGAGTCTGATTCCCAGATTCAGTGGTCTCTTCTAAAAAGTTTCGAGACATTTTGAGTGTCACAGTTTCAGCGAAAACAGTGTAGTCCAATAGCTTTACGTCCCCTGAGAAGAAAAAGAGGTTATTACTGAGCTGTGAGATGAGGTTCGTTGTGTTGTAAGTCCAGAAATGATCCCGTGAGTTGAGGTCGATTCCATCAGAATGCGAGGATGTTCGGGGACACCTGTGTTTAGACTATAAATTACCATTTTAGGCAGGTAAAGGAATACTTCATTAAACACTGACCGACACAAGCTTAATGCTAATTCTTAAAGGGTCCGAGTAAAAAAATAAAATATAACGCACAACCTACAATCAGACGAGGACAGTAGTGATGTCACGTTTGTTAAATGCACCTTTAGTAAATAATTAAAGTCTTTCAGTGATTTCCTGTGGTCCTTCCTTCAACCAACGTGCTTAATTTTGCAGTTGGTCCGTTTCGTGGCCGCCGATGAGCAGCTCGGTGGCGAGTTTCACCACCGAACTACAGTCCAGCGGCGAGGCGTCAGGGGGACAGGTGTGTGACGGAGCTTCGGAGACCCTGAGAGGTAACAGGTTCTGCGAGCTTGACTGTGCAACGGTATTTTCCGTTGAGGAATTAATCGGTGGTTTGGCTCTGGGGCAACAGGTGTGCGTGGAGGGGTCCGAAGCCTGGGGACTCTGAGAGAGGTCTTGAGAGGGGCACAGGAAGGCAGACAGCGGGCAGTCTGGAGAGGAATATTTGGCCAGCACCTGAAGCTGATCGGGTCTGAGGGAGGCTTCGGTACAGACCCTCTCATACAAGCCGGAGTAACTCTCCCAGGCCTTCATCTTCATCTGATTCAGCTTTATCCTTTCAGCTGTCAGCTTCTCTCGCTCGCTTCTCTGCAGGCCACAAACAAAACGCATACATACATACAAATATTATTTATATGGCATTTGAGTTGCATGTAATATTTTACTGGATTACATTGTTTTAACCCCTCCGAGGATCGCCACCTTAACGTGGTGGAGGGGTTTGAGTGCCTGAATGACCCTAGGAGCTAGGTTGTCCGGGGCTATATGCCCCTGGTAGGGTCTCCCATGGCAAACAGGTCCTAGGTGACAAGCCAGACAAAGAGCGGTCCATGACACCCTTATGGAAAAGACCTGGAATGGAGTCGCGACGTCGCCCGGTATGGCGCAGCCGGGGCCCCGCCATGGAGCCAGGCCTGGGGCCGGGGCCGGCATGCGAGCGCCTGGTGGCCGGGTCTTGCCCCACGGGACCCGGCCGGGCTCAGCCCGAAACAGCGGCGTGGGGCCATCCCCCCGTGGGCCCACCACCTGCAGGAGGGACCGTAAGGGGCCGGTGCCTTGTGGTTTGGGTAGCAGTCGGGCGGGGACCTCGACAACCCAACCCCTGGACTCAGAATCTAGTTTTAGGGACATGGAACGTCACCTCTCTGGGGGGGAAGGAGCCTGAGTTGTTGCGTGAGGTTGAGAGATACCGGCTAGAGATAGTCGGGCTCACCTCCACGCACTGCTTGGACTCTGGAACCCATCTTCTCGAAAGGGGCTGGACTCTTCACTACTCTGGTGTTGCCCGCAGTGAGAGGCGGCAGGCTGGTGTGGGCTTGCTCATAGCTCCCCAGCTTAGCCGCCATGTGTTGGAGTTTAACCCGGTGGACAAGAGGGTCGCCTCCCTGCGACTTCGGGTTGGGGAGGACTCTCACTGTCATTTGTGCCTACGGGCCGAATGGCAGTGTAGAGTACCCGGCCTTCTTGGAGTCCTTGGGAGGGGTGCTGGAAAGTGCTCCAACCGGGGACTCTATCGTCCTGCTGGGGGACTTCAACGCTCACGTTGGTGATGCTAGTGACACCTGGAGGGGCGTGATTGGGAGGAACGGCCCCGATCTAAACCCTGAGTGGTGTTCTGTTGTTGGAATTCTGTGCTAGGCACGGTCTGTCCATAACGAACACCATGTTCAAGCATAAGGGTGTCCACCAGTACACCTGGCATCAGGACACCCTAGGCGGAGGTCGATGATCGACTTTGTGGTTGTATCATCTGATCTCCGGCGCATGTCTTGGACACTCGGGTGAAGAGA
Source organism: Puntigrus tetrazona (assembly GCF_018831695.1). Classification (NCBI taxonomy): domain Eukaryota; kingdom Metazoa; phylum Chordata; class Actinopteri; order Cypriniformes; family Cyprinidae; genus Puntigrus; species Puntigrus tetrazona. The sequence goes on along the minus strand of NC_056708.1, from coordinate 9,708,377 downwards.
GGGGCGGAGCTGTCAACTGATCACCACCTGGTGGTGAGTTGGATCCGTTAGGCGGGGAGGAGGCCGGACAGACTTGGCAGGCCCAAACGTACCGTGAGGGTCTGTTGGGAACGCTTGGCAGAGACCCTGTCAGGAGATCTTCAACTCCCGCCTCGGCAGAACTTTGACCGGATCCCGAGGAGGCTGGAGACATTGAGTCCGAATGGACTATGTTCTCTACCTCTTTGGTCGACGCAGCCGTCCGGGCTGTGGCCGTAAGTCTCCGGTGCGTGTCGTGGCGGCAACCCCGAACCCGATGGTGGACACCGGAAGTAAGGGATGCCGTCAAGCTGAAGAAGGAGTCCTATCGGGCATGGTTGGCCCGAGGGACCCCTGAAGCAGCTGACAGGTACCGTGGGCCAAGCGGACTGCTGCCCGGGTGGTTGTGCAGGCAAAAACTCGGGTCTGGGAGGAGTTCGGGGAGGCCATGGAAAATGACTATCGAACGGCCTCAAAGAGGTTCTGGCAAACCGTCCGACGCCTCAGAAAGGGAAAGCAGTGCCCTGCCAACACCGTATATAGTGCTGATGGGAACCTGCTAACCTCGACTGGGGATATTGTGGGGCGGTGGAAGGAATACTTTGAGGACCTCCTCAATCCCGTCAACACGCCTTCCACTGAGGGAGCAGAGGCCGGGGAGCCGGGGGGACTCACCATTACCCTAGCTGAGGTCACTGAGGTGGTTGAGAAGCTCCTCTGTGGCAAGGCACCAGGGGTGGACGAGATCCGCCCGGAATACCTCAGGTCTCTGGATGTTGTGGGGCTGTCTTGGCTGACACGCCTCTGCAGCATCGCGTGGACGCGGGAAAGTGCCTCTGGACTGGCAGACGGGGTGGTGGTTCCTCTTTTCAGAAGGGGGACCGGAGGGTGTGCTCCAACTATAGGGGATCACACTTCTCAGCCTCCTGGGAAAGTCTATGCCAGGGTACTGGAGAGGAGAATCCGCCCGATAGTTGAACCTCGGCTTCAAGAGGAACAATGCGGGTTTCGCCTGGACGTGGAACACTGGACCAGCTCTATACCCTCTCCAGGATGCTGGAGGGTTCCTGGGAGTTTGCCCAACCAGTCTACATGTGTTTTGTGGATTTGGAGAAGGCATTCGACCGGGTTCCTCGTGGTGTCCTGTGGGGGGTGCTCTGGGAATATGGGGTAAGGGGCCCTTTGCTAAGGGCTGTCCGATCCTGTATGATCAGAGCAGGAGCTTGGTTCGCATTGCCGGCATTAAGTCAGACTTGTTTCCAGTGCATGTTGGACTCCGACAGGGCTGCCCTTTGTCACCGGTCCTGTTCATTATTTTTATGGACAGGATTTCTAGGCGCAGTCAGGGGCCGGAGGGGGTCTGGTTTGGTGACCACAGGATAGCTTCTCTGCTTTTTGCTGATGATGTTGTTCTGTTGGCTGCATCTGGCCAAGACCTACAGTGTGTGCTGGGGCGGTTTGCAGCTGAGTGTGAAGCGGCAGGGATGAAAATCAGCACCTCCAAGTCTGAGGCCTTGGTCCTCAGTCGGACAAGGGTGGCTTGCCCCCTTCAGGTTGGTGGGGAGCTCCTGCCCCAGGTGGAGGAGTTTAAGTATCTTGGGGTCTCGCTTCACGAGTGAGGGAAGGATGGAACGAGAGATTGACAGGCGGATCGGTGCAGCTTCTGCAGTAATGCAGTCGCTGTACTGGTCTGTCATGGTGAAAAAAGAGCTAAGTCGCAAGGCGAAGCTCTCGATTTATCGTCGATCTTCGTTCCTACTCACCCTATGGTCATGAGCTTTGGGTCATGACCGAAAGAATGAGATCCCGGATACAAGCGGTCGAAATGAGTTTCCTTCGTAGGGTGGCTGGGCGCCCCTTAGAGATAGGGTGAGGAGTTCAGTCACTCGGGAGGAGCTCGGAGTAGACCCGCTGCTCCTCCACATCGAGAGAGGCCAGCTGAGGTGGCTCGGGCATCTGTTCCGGATGCCTCCCGGACGCCTCCCAAGGGAGGTGTTCCGGGCATGTCCCACCGGGAAGAGGCCCCGGGGAAGACCTAGGACACGCTGGAGAGACTATGTCTCTCGGCTGGCCTGGGAGCGCCTCGGTGTCCCCCCGGAAGAGCTGGAGGAAGTGTCTGAGGAGAGGGAAGTCTGGGCATCCCTGCTTAGACTGTTGCCCCCGCGACCCGGCCCCGGATAAGCGGAAGAAAAGAAGAAGAAGAAGAAGAAGAAGAAGAAGAAGACATTGTTTTAACAAACTGTTAAAAGCAATGTAATTCATCTATAAATCAAGGCATAGCTTACTATGATTTTATTCAATATTTATTTTATTTAATATCCCATTTATTTAAATGAGCTGTTAAAACTGAGCAATAATAAATGTACATTTTCTACGCAATGCAAATGTATGGATAAATCTAACAAAAACCTGTTTAGGTCATATTTCACACCAATTATAACAAAACAGAAATTAAATTATCAATTATTATCTTTTAGGACCATTACATTTACAATTGCCATGCAATTCTTTACCACAATAAAAGTGTGAATAAATAAAATAATAATATTTAAAATATTTATATTATTTTGGTTAATAATGTTATTATTTATACAAATATACACCGTAAATTCTGGACTATAAGCCGCTACTTTTTTCATAGGTTTTGAACCATGCGGCTTATACAAAGGTGCGGCTATTCTGCAGATTTTTTCCCCACCGCTAGGGGCGCTCTAACCGGAATTAGAATCAAAACCAAGACAAAATAAATGCAAAGAAGAATACGCTAGTTCCTCTTTAGCAGATATAAGTCGGTAGAAGCGGATAGAAGGATGACAAATTGCCAATCCTGTCAAACTCTATCTTTTCAAATCCTCACCCCTTCATCATGGAACCCACACGAAGAAGTTCGTATGATGCAAGTTTTAAGTTGAAGGCCATCGATCTCGTTATACAAGAAGGAAACCGCGCTGCCGCTCGGAAGCTTAGCGTCAATGAGTCTATGGTGAGACGCTGGAGGAGGCAGCGGGAAGAGCAAAACTTTTTAAATAGAGCGGATGCGGCTTATATGCAGGTGCGCTTTATAGTCCAGAATTTACGGTATATTAATAAAAAATAATTTGATATATCTAATCAAAACATACACCGGCATTACAAAAATCAGAATAGCTCATCTTATTAAATGTTATTTAAAAAAATCCTTAAATAGTGCATTTTCTTGAAGGAAAATACTGTGCAATCAATACAGTTTTTTTTGTGAAATTCACTGAAAAAGCAGCTGCAGATGAAAACTTTAATCCTGAACGAGTTATTTGAAGCACCGGTGCACAGCTATAAACTTTAAACCTTTAGGGATACCTCAGACTAAGGATCTTTTGAATGCTCACCAGTTTGACGATTTCACACTCCAGGTTGTGTATGCAGTCCAGTTTCCGCTTGCGGCAGCGCCGGGCTGCAATCCTGTTTTTGCTCCTTCTGCGGATGTCATGCACAACATCGAGCTGCTCCCGTGTTAAACACTGCTGCTTCAGCATCTGCTGGAAGTCATTCCTGCTCAGAGACACGATCTGATCCACCGAGAGCGGCAGCGCCATCTGAAGAGAAAACACCAGCATGCCGTGAGTACAACGGTTTATATTTAAAAGACTTAATTTTGCTCAACTTTCAGTAAGAGATTTATGGGTTAATGCTACTTTTAAGGTCTTCACTCAGCACTCGTGTGGACTTTGAACCTCACAAGGAGTCTGAAAAGGCATTATCAGATGTGCAAAGTAATTATGATTCCAGACTGCTCAAAAGGCACCGAGCAGTGCAAAGTCTAACCAACATTAACAAAGCTAACTAACGCTTACTAGGGTTGCCAGGTTTTTGCCTATTCCAACTATATGAGGTTCTAGTGATTAGATAAGGGAGATACACCAACTGTTGAACTGACCAATATTTCTTTATTAATACTGATTTATTTGCAACATTTGGAAAATCACCCATCAAATGTTATTAACAGGCAAAAGTAACTAATTTAATGCATTGCTGAATAATTGCTCAACTTTATCATTTATTAATTAAGACCATTTGTTAATGAAATTGCTCAACTTTATAACTTCTTAAGAAATATGTTGCTTGACAAAAAAAAAAAATTAAATAAATTCACAATCATTTCAATTACAAAACAACTTTGGATAATAATTATAATCATCATCATAATTTTGTATGAATATAATTATACACATTAATATAATTACATTATATTAATAATACAATACTATATGAATAATAGTATTCTTATATAAGTGCTGCTAATAATGACTGCTGATATTAGTAATAATCATAACATAATATATTTGTATAAAATGTATAAACAGTTAATTAAAACTGAAGTTAAACATGTGACTTTAGTTAAGAGAATATACTTGTTAGTAATAATAATAATTATTATTATTAAAATGCTACTACAATAAAAACAGCAAAGTAATAATCATTACATCTTCACAAAGGTTTAGTCTGTAAAGTAAGTCTATGATTTTTTCATTTTGACAACTGGACATTTGAAACAAACCGTAATGCACATCTTTCCTCAACAAACTGCACAATTTCATGCATCATTCAAGCACAGAAGCTTAGGGAAGGCAAGCAGACCTCACCTCACACACTCGTTCACTGCTGTAGGACTCGCTGTCCCCCTCCGTGTCAAAGCTATCAGAGTCCTCCCCTGATTGGTTGGAGGGCACGTACGGACTGCCCTGTGAAGTGGGTCCCCCCTCTCCATCGTACAGGTGAGCTCCCACCGCGCCAAAGTTCTGCAGGAACGGACACTCCACCGCTCTGGGGTCCGGGTGGCAGCTTTTCAGACAGTTGAGATTCAAGGGTTTCGTCACCAAGCCCAGGTCAGAGCGAGACGCCTGGCACGAATCCGGCCAGAACGTGAGCTGTTTGGCCACCTCTATTTCCTCCGAGCTCCTCTGTTCACCGCATCGGTCCGCTTTGAGCTCCGCGTACGGCCTCACAGCATCCTCCGGTCCCGAGTCGCAAACGGATTGCGTAGACTCGTTACAGATGGCGAGTAACGGCTGGCCCGTGCGAGGACCAGGATTCAGGGGACAGCATTCAGGCAGAGGAGAATCTTCAGGTGTCTTTTCGCACGATAACATCTCCTTGCCGTCTTCATTGCTTGAGCAAGGCAGGCAGTTTAAAGGACATTCTTCTGTCTTGTCAAGGGACATGGGTTTTGAGTCGCAAGCATCCAGACAGGATCGCTCTTTCCCGCAAGCTATTTGAAACTTCCGGTACTTTGGGCACAGAAAGGAGTAATCGGTGTCTTCCTGGCCGTGACAGCTTTTTCCGACGTCCTCGATGGCCACCGAGGGAGGACAAGATGGCTCTTTGACTTCAAGCTGCAACTGAGAGGGCTGAAGTAATGATTTGTCTTCATCGACAGTGTCATGCCCATCGACCGAGCTGATTTCAGCCCCTCGTGATTTGCAGCATTTGGTTTTGCAGCACTTTCTCTGGACTTTGGATGCATTTCTGCTGCTGTCAAAGAACTTGGGGAGAAGGAAGTCAAAGCAGGCTTTGTCCAAGTTCTTGAAACCAAGAACAGAGGCACAGTTGCGGATTTCCAGCACGTTCTCTTTGGTGAAGATGAGTTTTGAGGTGTAGGCAAAGTCCAGCAAGGGTTCAAATCCCTCAGAGGAAACCTTCAAAATAAAAAAAAAAACTGTATGTTTTAAATCAAATACATAAAAATACATTATATCTCATATAGACGTTGAAGTAAAGGGATAGTTCACATAAAAATTTCAATTCTGTCTCAGGAGTATTGTTTAATAAAGTTATCTAGATTATTTTTCAATGGTTTTAATTGCAAAATTAACATTAACACTATTTTAACAATGTCCTTACAAACTTTCTGGGCCACAAAGGTGATAGTTATGTTGCCGTCTATTGAGGGGCAAAAAGCTCGGATTTCATCAAAAATATCTTAACTTGTGTTTTATAGATGAACGAAGTTCTTGCAGGTTTTGAATGACATCAAGGCAAGTAATTAATGACAGAATTAAAACTTTCCCTTGAAATATTTCTGCATCAATACTGGGCCAGAGACATCCCATGAGCTTCCTCCTTTAATAATGTTGTTGTTACCTCATCAGGAAGGTTTAGGATAATTCCTTCAGGTGAATGACTGGACAAACGAGCGCTGAAATAATCACTGCAGGACGCCAGGACTGCCCGGTGGGCCCGATAACTCTGGGTCTCGGCCACAACAGTCACGTCACACAGAAGATCCTTCTTTCTCTGCTCATTCAGACACTGCAGGACGTGGGAACTGTGCACAGACGACTGGAAGGTGAACTTAAACGACTTGGAGTTTTCCACCGACATGCTGAGTTAATCTGTATGGTAAAAACAAAGGATATGAGCTGAGTTCCATTAAACTGTCGTGTGTGTGCTATTCATAACAGATTATTCTGTTCAGATTAACTCATTCATTACAGCGAGCATCATCAAGGTTTTCCTTTTACTGGATAGAGATCTTACAACATTATGTTGTCAATATTGTATGCAGCGTTTTTTAAAAAAGCTTTTAAAAAAAGTTAAATATTTCAGAGCTCAAAAAAATATTTACTCTAAAGATTTCCATGTCGTGAACACAATATTAAATTCCCTATTGTTTTTTTTTTGTTTTTTTTTACAAATTACAACAATGCTCTGCAACTTTTTCAGCAGCGCTGGTTCCAGAAGCATACATTTTTCCCTAAAAAGTTATAACCCACCAACTAGCAAAGAGGTGAATTATAACACCCGTATTGGTTTATCATTTATTATATACAAAGAACATGCACAAAACAGGACATGGCTGAACAATGCATTATCACGTTTTTGTTGAGGCTAAAAAGAGGCTAAAGCAAAGATCTTGTTTTGATTTATTTTATTTTCGGAATAATGCTAATGTAGTTTTTTTTTTTTTTTTTTTTTTTACCCAGAATTCCACTGTTTGACATGGTTATTTAAAAGCATAAGTTGAAAGAATGCAGGCTGAGGGCTTTAACAAACTTTTTAAGGACCTGCGAGTTATTGTTAACGGAGACGACTATTTTATTTCCAGAATCTGCCTGCTCTTGTGCATGTCACTAGTTTAAAAAAAACCCGAAACGGAATAAGAGAGGCACTTTGTACTTGGAGGGTAAATGAATGCCACTCCACTCACGGCTCTCTTTCGGTTTTTTGCTGTCTGCTCGGCCAGCTTTGGGTTGTTTTGGAATGATTTACTCATTAACGGGGCAGTCTGCTAGCTTCTCGGTATTAACTTCTTTTCATTAAACTTGTATGAAACTATCGAATTTGCAGCTGTCCGTCCGACAAGCCAACAGTGCCTTACTTCTTAAAAAAACACTCGTTCTGCGGGAAGTGAGGCTAAAAACAAACGCTTTTTGAAACGCTACCTACGTGTCCTTACCCGCGGGAGCTCCTTATCTCGACCGTGTATTTGACCTAGTCAAGTCATGAGTGTGAGTGGCGCAAGAGCGCGCCTCTCGATGCTGACTCACTGGGTTTTGCTGATAAAGGATGAGCAAGCATTTTCCCCGTCTGTCCCTCTCCATTACTCCTACACTTTACGAGGAACTCGGGGACCGGTTGCCTCATGCTGTTCGGCTGGGGCATTTTATGTTGTTAAACGGAAATATTCGAGCTCGTTTCCCTAATCCCGTGTCGAGTAAAAACAACAGACGCGCCTTGGATGTAATAAAACCCCAACACTACGCTTGTGTCGCAAAACATAGTGAGCCGCCTACCTAGGCAGCGTCCTTGGCGCGCTTTAAATGTTTAAATAGAACCTTCGGAACGCGGATGCGACGCTAAAATGCTGTCTGGGTAGAAAGCCCATTATGTTTTGAGACAGCCTGCGTCCGACTGGGGGGAAAAAAGACATCTGTACAGAAGAATACAGTCTTGGTCGTTAAGAAAAAAGTCGACGTCGTATAGCGTGAAACAGAACTATATCCGAACTAAACCAAATAATACGTTTTAAATTAGATTTTAAACTTTAACTATAAAGTTAACTGATCTCTTTCTCAACGCCTTTGTCTCTTTTGACACAAAAAGCCGACAAATCCACGAGAGATTGTAAACTCACCTGTCATATCACCGGAGAGAGAGCGAAAAAAGTTTGATGGATTTGATACTACATACTAACTAGGCTTGTTTAAAGCGCTCACTTGTAACTATCAAAATAAGGAGGCGCTTGTGTGTCACTCTGGTGTCATGTGACTTCTGCCAAAAAAAAAATTGTTTTTGTCCCGCCCTCTCAAACACGGACCTTTCATTGGCCCTCTGTCCTGTCAATCATTAACATCGCCACTTCCTTACATTTCGTCGCCAGACCTCACCTACAGTCGACTGTAAAGACTGACAGACGTTTAACCTCTTCAGTCCCGGGAAAAAACGAAATGCAATATACGTTATACTGAAGCTTTGTGTCTTCCTAACTTAAAGTCTAAAAATCATTAATGCCATAACAGTGCTTTTCATTTAAAGTCGTGAGTTATACAATGCTATAAAATAATGTAACTATTTTATTGTACAGTTTACATAGTATGGTTAGTAAACACTGTAGTGTAAAACGTTGAGTCTAAATGTCAACATAAGCATTACGTTTTTACCATTCAAAATCTTAATTCTGATAAAGAAAGAAGAACTAACTAAACAAAGCCTCAGACTAAATAACCCCTAAATCTGGAGGAAGCAAACCTTTCACACTGCTAAACTGGTTTGTGGACATACACCTCTGGTATTTCACTTGTGTGGGATGGGGTGTCAGCCATTGATATTTTTGAAGGGTTTCACAATCCTAAAATGAGCAGATCACATTTCGAAACCCAAGTTCCCTATTGCTGAGTGACTAAACAATGGCGTATAGTCATACATTTATCATCACCTAGCTTGAACTCAAATAGCGGAGCAGAAATGTAATTCCTTAATTCCCTTTTTATGCAACTGGCAGACAGTAAACGGTAAAAACTTTCATTTGTACAATATAGGTGAGTGAAGCACATCTGTCAAGAAACACGCACGAAGAAAAATAGTGTATATTCAGAATGCAGTGTCAGAAATACATGAGTGAGGCGACCTCTCAGCTCTGAAATAGACGCATATTAGCGCTTAAAATGTGTCAAATGTACACCGATTAAGTCTCTCGGTCTAAGCACACTGATCCGAGATCGGTTTCCCCGCTTCAGTGCATTACACAAGCACTGAAGGAATGCTGAGATTTTTATAAGCAGTAGTGAAGACCCAGAGGTGAGAGGTCTTTCGCGCTGAAGTCAAAGGTCACGAGGAGCCCTGCCTCTTCTGACTGATCACTCGGAGCGTCTCTAGCTGTTGTGCGCGTTGGCTGTGGACTGTTATCAGGTTTTGGTTCTCTTCCGTAAGTGTCCTGTATTCCTCCTCGAGTCGCGCAAACTCCGTCGACGCCTTTTCGTCCTCCAGCAGCTCTGCCATGAGCTCTCTCCTGAGCGTGACAGACACAAACAGGGAAATAACACGGTTTAATCATTCATTACATAACGTCTTTTAATGACTGTGTTTTATGTAATGATAATATGAAAAGTGTGTGCCAAAATAGCATATTATGTGGGCTGGGTGTCAGACAGGTGACTGCAGTCGGCGGTTCTATGCCCGAAACCTTTTAATAGGAAGTGAAACTGTTGATGCCATAGCTCTGGGTAACTGGGTTGATACAATGATCTCAATCAGAAAAAAAGAAAAACTAAATCATATACAGCAGACGACGACGATGCCTTGATGGCTTGTCTGTGATTTGTAACGCTTCACTACATTGCAAAGACAGCGGGTGATCTACATGTGGCCTTTGGAATATTAACAGTTGGAGCAGGGTTGTAATGTGCTGCCTTTTGTTTCTGTATTTGAAGGGTTAAAACGCAGAAAACACTGCAGAAAAATGTTTGACTGCACGACGATGAATCAGAGACATGCTATATACATAGTATATCACTAGGGAACATCAGAAATGGTTCTCTAGCTGAGCTCTGTGCTTTATCTGAACCCAGTGTATCTGAAAAAGTTCATGTGCGGAAAACACATGAGGAAAAAAAGAAGATGAGAAAGAGAACAAACACTGGAAATTTACAGCGGCATTTAGATGACAAGAAGGGTTTTGTGTTAAACCAGAACCAGTCTATATAATATAATATATATACTATATTAATGATAATAATTAATATACATATTCTGTATGTATATATATATATATATATATATATATATATATATATATATTCAAAGCACATTTTGCAAATCATTTTATTCAAAATAGAACTATATATATATCTTGTCAGTAATTAGGCCAAAGCCACCAAAATATAAAGTATTTTTGTCATTGTGACAAATTGTTAAAAATAATTTTTTTTCAGTCAATTAGGAAATTAAGGTTCTATAAAAATAGATATAAATATAGATATTTGTTGAGAATAGTCAATATTACGTAGAAATAAATGTGTGTTTTCATAACTGAATGGATGGTTTTGATTGTGATGGCTTGCACGATGAAAAATGATTGAGTTGTGAAGAGTTTGACGATTTAAATCAGTTTTGATCAGCAAGCCGTGTACAATTGGTTGTTGTGCAAAACTGCAGACAGTTGTACTTGATGTTTGCACGCATGTGCCAAAGCATGTGAACAAGAAGATAATTGTTCACAAACCTGAAATTATTGTTTTGGGAAAAAAAATAATAATTTGAGAAAGCAATTGAGACAAACTGTAATCCAAAATAGTTTACATAATGTTTGAGTGTTTCATTTGACAGCACTATATATATATATATATATATATATATATATATATATATATATATATATATATATATATATATATATATATATATATATATATATATATATATATAAATTCTTCTGTGTGATATAATTCTATAAATAATAATAGTATTTATGGTGTACAAATATTATATGGTTGTATATGCATTTAACATTAGTTATGTTTACATACATTGTCATGAGTATTTTGTGGTGTGTACTATAATGTGTGGTTTGAAAACACAAATGTACTTTTTACTTGTTTGAAATCCTAAAAACTGAAGAACACTTGTTAGGTTTGAGTGCACTTTCGTTTTCATCAAAGTGTGGTTTTGCAATGTCAAAAAAACAAAAAGTCCTGCATACCACAATACAGTATGCCAAGTCTTGTCATGATTACACAGGCCTATTTTAACCAGTAGAGCAGCATGACTCCGCGCAGGCAGACAAAGGTAGCTTTGATCAACTGTCTTGTTTATATACTGTCTCAAAGTTTAGTGCAGTCGAATGATTATATTACACAAGAACATTTTTTTAATGAATCGGTTGACAGCCCTATGTATATCTTTTATATGACAATAGCATATTAACAGGGTAATTAACAGCTCACGAATGCGTGTTTGTGTCTGAGTGGCTTACTTTCTGTCTTCCAGCCTGTCGATTTCGTGCTTGACCTGGCTGAACTCGTTGGCCATCTTGCAGTGGTTTTTGTACACTTCTATGGACTCCTTTAGAGACCGACACGGCAGCACCGGCTAGGGGAAGAAAGCCACGGTATTATTGCGTCACTTCTTTTTATTGGCGAAACTGTAAGCGTTTTGTTTTTACTAATACTTCAGCACAAATCACAATAGCTCTTTTTTAAAAGTTAGTTAAGAAGTGTGTCACAGTGTGGCTGCAGTGGCTGGGCTTGAATTCAGGAACTTAGTTTTTTTTTTTTTTTTGTCTTTATGATGTTATATTTGGATTGTCTGCTACATCCTGGAATATACACAGAATCGTCATACGGCCTGACGAGAGGGTTTCAATCAATAGATGAAACATAATATGTGGAAACAGTTTGTGAGACGCTTGACTTTTTTTATTCCTTTTGTGTCAGGAACTTCTTCTTTCGCGATGACTCAAACCACAGTCCTACAGAATATCATCCACACGACAAAACACTTCAACTTCTCCCAGTTTTTCCCCTAATGTGTGTGTGGGTGTGTGTGTGTGTGTGTGTGTGTGTGTGTGTGTGCGTGCGTGTTAAGTCCAACCTATTCGGATATTTCAGCATTTCAGAGAGGGACAATTTTATGGGGAATTATTTCGTTTTTATTTAATGTTGTTCATGCAACATGTTGTTCGTGTAAATGAAGTGCATGCTAAAAGCACAAATATAAATAAAAACTAATAACTAATAATTTCATAAACGGCTTTATAGGTTGCTAAGAATGTATAGAGATGGATAAAGACGCGAAGAGAAATATGGAAGTTTACTCCCTTCAGCCTTTTCCCTAAAAAAACAGTCTGAGGGAGTATTTGATAATAAAACATGTCAGTAAATTACTAGTTATGAGGAAACTGTATAAAAAAAATACTAATCTAGTTATGTTGACAACGATCAAAAACCAATTCTTCATGTCAGCATGATACAGCATTCACTCTCTATTTAATTGTGCAATGTAGTTTTTTTTGTTGTTTGTTTGTTTTTTTGAGTAAAACATTGGTAAAAATTTGTTGGTCAGGACATTTTTTACATCAGGAATTGACTGGATTGTGAAAAGTTGGAGGACATCACGCGAAAATGAAAAGCAAGTTATACATTCTTGATGATCATGATTATGAGAAGTATATATTTCTCAAACTGTTCACAAGAAGACCAAAAAAAGTGTATTAGATAAAAAAGTATGTCATTTATGAGCTAAAATTTTATTTAATAATAATTCAACAAAAGCTATAATAATATAAAATAAAACTGATGGTTATGTTGTGAATAATAATAATACATGGGCTTCTGGTAAAATTAAATGTAATGATTATTATAATTATTATTTTGTGATAATAATACTAATAAGAAATGATTGACTTGTAGTGGCAAAAAAATAATGTTTTTATTAAATAATTATCAGTTATTTAAGAAATGTATGTATATTATGTACAATAATAATTATAATAATAATATACATGTATGAGATTATAATGGCAAAAATAAATGTTAAAAATAAATTGCTTTGTTGTTATTACTAGTATTAAATATTATTTGCATTAAATAAATTAATTTTTATAGCAACAATAATAGCAATGCATTAAAACACACACACACACACACACACAAATATACTTTTTTTCATTGAATCTAAATTTAATACTTGTATTTAATATACATTTATTTTTCTTTTAAATGTATAATTTGCCATTTTGATATAATATATATATATATATATATATATATATATATAGCAAATAAAACTAAGGCCATCTTGTGGTCATACAGAAGCATTGCTAAAACATTTCCTCAATGACAAAGTTACATTCTCTGTATGTTGGCCATATAACCGAAAATAGTCAGTTTGGAGGAGATAGTTGAAGAAAGAGAGAAACAAACATTTTAAAGCAGCAGTTATGTATTTCTGTGACCTGCAGATGTCTATAATGTTGCCTGGGTTCAGACTATTCCTTTCCGGTTTTGCTTCTTTCTTTGTGAATCTTACATTCAGGATCATTTGAAAACCTCTCACATGCGCAACAGTCTTCAGCTGTGAGATATAAAGTGAGCTGTATGATATCTAGGCTTCCAGAGGCTTATTACGGCGGTGTTTTCCAGCAGATTCAGTAATTGTGTTGTTAAGCGTGCAGCACTACATGCCGTCATGTTTTAAACATTACCTGCAGACGTTGTTCAAGGTCAGGGAATGATGGAAGGGGATCCTCTGCATCCCTCAACTCTGAGAGGAAAAGAAAGCCAGAGGGAACATGTCTGGTATGAGAACCCTAATGTTTGAGATGTTCACTCCAATGCATCGGTGGTGACATCTACATCCGTCTAATCAGCCAAATCATACCGCATGAGCAGTTAGATGTTTACACTGATCTAGGTCTAGTTTCTCTGGTCTAAACATACACGTGGTTATTCACCCAGAAACTGCTTCCAGATCAGTGTCGAAAGCCAGATTGGAGCCGCAGCTGTTCGGCCATGGACTCTAAATCCTGAACGGACAGATTGAAAGTAACTATCTCCTGGGTTCTTCTCAATGACTTGTCTTTAACGAGCGATCTGACAGACAGCTTGTCTGCGCTGATTCCCGCCACGCCAGCTATGTCCAAGAGAATCCTGTGACGCAACCAGCTAAAAACAGGCCTGTTTACAGTCGTGCATCGGCCGGGCGGCCAATTAAAACATAAATATACGGTCAAATTTGCGAGGGTATTATCTGAAACGCGATATGCACGGGATTCCTGCGGCCTGTGGCCAGGTGGGGAGGAACAGCCTTTCACGCCGCATGTGTATTATTTAGCTTTTCCACTCCATCAGTCTTTCATTGTTTTATATAATATACTGTAATATGTTAATATATTACATATAAAAATAATTGTATTATGTATAATATATATATATATATATATATATATATATATATATATATATATATATATATATATATATATATATTATTATAAAAATACACACACCCTTTTTTCGGGAATTGTTCTATTTTTGTATATGTACTTGTAGACTTTTATATCAGAATTATTTTATTAACAGTTTAATAATATATATATATATATATATATATATATATATATATATATATATATATATATATATATATATATAATAAATTATAAATGTAACATTTACTATATTACACACACATGCATGTTTTAGGCATACGTACCTAGTTAATAAATATGTATATGTATACATATTTGCTATTATTATTTGTTGGTTGGTTTTAAAGTTATGTTGCAGAGTTGATTTTGTCTTTTAGTTGTTTTTGTTATTTCAGTTAAAGTAAATAAATGTTAAGATTTTCTAGTTTTCGTAAATGAGTGACTGTAAATCACACACATAAAAGAAAAAAGAAAAGGAATTATGGGAACGATGGCTAAATGTAGCATGTTTATGTGAAAGGCTCTATTTGTGCTGAACGTTCGGGAAAGAAAGGCCGCAGGGCAAAGCAGCGGCGACGCGCGAAGTATTAAATGCTTTTAAATTTAGGCCAGTGTTCTAAAAGCAAATGAGTGCATCATGCAGCAGTGAGGTATTAAAACAGAAACCCGATGCTGCAATGCCCAGGCAGCAGCTGCCATCAAAGCATTTGCCCGAATAGCTGTAAAACACTTTGACAGCGCTGTTGACTTTGTGGCTAGGTAGATATTTTGTTTTTAAGATGCCAGAGATCAACTAAAATAGAGAGGGCACCTGTTTCTTTGTAAAGGATGGCAAAAGCTGAATCGATCCCACATGAGAGGCTTTGGGTGGGTTTTGCTTGTTGCCATTTTGGTAGAAGTCACGCATCGTACGGCCGCGTCTCTATTTTAGTCTCTCAATCGCAGGGTCTTTGTCACAAGCGTCTAAAGTAATGATCCGCGCGTCCTTCTCAGCGGACGCGTTACCTGAGGTTTCGTCGAGACTGAAAGCGATTTGTACTTCAGCTTTGTCTGCAGAGACTCGTCTGGTTGAAGTGATCATTTATTCCTAGAAAAAGGGCAGATGTGGATTAAAAGGGTGGACGTGAAGCTTCAGATGAATGAGATCAGCAGCTTTTCAGAGGTGGTGGTGAGAAGGTTTCATCATGGGCCCAAAGTTGCATCAGGGATCAAACAATTGGAGATGAATCCTCTTCCAGCCAGCAAATGAGATCATATCGGCTGCACAGTGTTTCTCAGTGTTGTTTATAGTAATACTATATGTATGTTTATTATGCTTTATATATATAAATTTTTTTTACAGAAGACTGAAAGCGCAATGTTAATGTCACGGAAAATATAAAAAGGCTAATATTAATATTAAAAGGCTTGTTGGCTGTTGTGACTTTTCTTTGTTGAAGCTCAAAGAAGATTTTTGAGACGTTTCGTTTGTTACATATGACTACAAGAAAGAACAAAAAAGCCCTTACCTGACAGTAGAAACGTGTTTACGGAAAACTCTCTGATAAAAATCGTAAAAGAGCCTCAAGAGTCGCTCAGCAGAGGACACAGAGCCGAACGCACTCCATTGAGAGTCCTGTAGATCTTCATAAACTAGTCGTAATCCTCGTAGTGTACACCGAGAAGCCAAAAACTGGTTCACCACCGCAGCCAAAGCAATCAGAGCTCTCGAGCGGGAGGCTGTCGGAGTGGCACTGTGATTCTGTGTGTGCCAGCCAGACGCCAATTAAACGGCTCAGATGGCATGACTTTACACTACAACAATGTCCATCTCTCCAATCAGCTTCGAGTCACTCACACGCTCACGAGAACAATGCAGAGGTTGCTTTTTTGTTGTAGTAGTAGTAGTAGTTATGAGCTTTCTTTAGAAAAGGGTTCGGGGTTATGATTTGTAACTTTTTCAGAGCTGTGTGCATCAAACCGATCGCAAAACATGGGTTTACACACAGAAAATAAAATATATACACTTATAAAATATATACACTTCTTTGTATATATATTTTTTTATATTTTATATTTATATGTGTATATATATATATATATATATATATATATATATATATATATATATATATATATATATATATATATATATATATATAGATATAGATATATATATATAGATATATATTTTGTTTTCTTTCCAACGCTGGACAATTGTAAAAAACATTTCACTGCATGTCGTACCATGTATGTAAGTGTATGTGACAAATAAAATTTGAATTTTGAATTTGAATTTTGATATTTAAAAAGATGCATTAACATAAAATAATAATAAAAAATATATATATATATATATATATATATATATATTTAAAAAAAAACAACAGATAGTAGAATAAGTATAGCAGAATAAGTTCAAAGATTAATTTGCCTCAAACAAAGGATTAGGTTAGATTATTAATTCATTTAAAGTGATATGAATAATCATATGAGGTATATCTAAATTGTTTAAATCTAAAATTAGAAATTGTATATTTAAACACCCATAAAAATACTGAGATCAAAGAGAAAAAAAAACAAATAATGTGTGCATGTGTGTGTGTTATGATGCATTTGAGAAGTTGATTTGATTTATGTATTTTATTCTAGTGTATTGATTTATTATTTCATTATTTTCATTATGTGTTTTTATGTGGTGTACTTTATTTTACAAATCTTGATATTATATTTAAACACCAACAAATCTTGATATTATATTTAAACAGCCAGAAAAATACTGAGATCAAATAGAAAATATAGAAAAAAAAAATATGTGCGTGTGTGCATGTGTGTGTGCGTGTGTGTGTGTGTTTTCATGCATTTGAGAAGTTGGTTTGACCTATTTATTTATTCTACTTATTTATTCTACTGTATTGATTTATTATTTCATTATTTTCATTATGTGTTTTTATACGGTGTACTTTATTTTACAAA
This sequence comes from Puntigrus tetrazona, assembly GCF_018831695.1. Classification (NCBI taxonomy): domain Eukaryota; kingdom Metazoa; phylum Chordata; class Actinopteri; order Cypriniformes; family Cyprinidae; genus Puntigrus; species Puntigrus tetrazona. The sequence goes on along the minus strand of NC_056708.1, from coordinate 9,691,003 downwards.
TCTTGATTATTTCATTTTTATAGTTTTAAATATCTTAAATATATGTTTAGATTTTATTTAATTTTAAAGACAGAAATATAAAATAAAAAAAAATAACAATAAATTTCAAATTAAATAAATCAATATAACAAAATATTTTCTGTTTTTGGGTGGGGATCAATCGACTGTATCGGCGCTCCACTCTCTGGTCTGTCTGGATCAGTGATCCGTGTTTCCGCTCTCGGCAGCGGCGCCTGTTCTTTCTTAGCTGCATGCTTCTCGTGCGCTGCAGCCTCATCCAGCATCAGTGTAATATTCATCTTATCCGCTCGAAATGGCTCTTCACGTCCCCAAAGCCCCGGGCTTTGCTCAGATGTTAAAGGATGGTGCGAAGGTAGGGCTGTTGAAGCGGTGTTTAGCTCGTGTTGTGTTGTTTTAGGGCGCTCGCAGTGACTCCTCACAGAGGTTTCTAGAACACGGCCCTCTTAGCGCCCAGCTACCGGTAAAACCAGCACGCGCTTCAGACTTCAGCGGAAGAATAATGTTTTGTACAAGGCCGTCATCGCTGCTAGGGCTTAATGAAATGTGGAGGTTTTGACGGGACTTGGGTTTGTTAGAAAGTAACGGATGAATGAAGTTAGCATGTTAGCTGTGGACATGTGCCACTGACAGACAGACACCGATCACACCTCCATCACTCACCCAGCTGACTTATATAGGCATTTGGAGGAAGTAATTTGGTTTTGACAAAGCTGTGTAAACGTATGGTTTTATTTAACGTCTGTAAAATAAATAACACGAATAATCCGACAATAAAGGAAGCAGTAAAGGGGCAGTTCCTCATTCATAATCACTGGATATTCGGTTTGTTCATATGCTGATCAGATCGTTTAATTATAGGAATTAACCAAACTTTGAAAGAGATTGAAGTTAATTGAGATTTTGCAGTTAATTTTGGCTTTTGTAACTGTTTAGCCTTTTTAAAAACATATTCACGCCCATGGTTCTGACAAATGCAGTTTTGATAAACATTATACCATCAAATATCATAACTACTGCTAAAGGTACTTTCTAATAGAGTTATAAAAATAAAGTATGCATAGAGGTATAGCAGTGAAGTATATTACGCTCTATATCATAGAAATGTCATTGATTTCTCACTGCCTAGTATTTCACTTTGATATGATCAGCAAGCATGTTATACTGTGTACGCTAACCAGCCCCGAATGTTTTTTGTTTTCAAAATGACTTTTGACTTACGTTTGCTATTTGTTTGTTTGTTTTTTTTTACGATCAGCACTATTCAGGTCTTGAGGAGGCTGTTTTCAGGAACATCCAGGCATGCAAAGAACTGGCACAGACCACAAGAACTGCATACGGACCCAATGGTGAGGCAGTTTTTTTCACTACGATGAATTGGACCATTTTAGCGATATCACTGGATGTCACACGGTCGTTTACTTCTGTACAGGTATGAACAAAATGGTCATTAACCACTTGGAGAAACTCTTCGTCACAAATGATGCAGCCACCATTCTCAGAGAGCTGGAGGTAAATAATGTGAAAACAAAAAAGCAGGAGCTCATGCATATAATTCGAAAACATATGTGTCTTTATTAATTTAATATGCTAATGTCTCTCCCTTTCATTCTTTCCTTCCTTCCTTCCCTCAAGGTTCAGCACCCAGCTGCCAAAATGATCGTGATGGCATCCCACATGCAAGAGCAGGAAGTAGGCGATGGCACAAACTTTGTGCTGGTGTTTGCTGGAGCTCTTCTGGAGCTTGCGGAGGAGCTGCTGAGGATGGGCCTGTCGGTCTCAGAGGTCAGTAAGCAACCACTCTAATGCAGTAAGCCACTATCAGGAAAGAGGGTTGCATTAAGTGGCTCTATAAAAAAAAAAAACCTTTTGTTTTTAGAGTCTCAACTCAGAGTTTGGTTCCCATACTAAAAGCTATTAGTTTGTTTAGAATTTTTTAATGAATATATTATGAGGGTAGAATAGCATGATTAATCCCTGCAAATTCATCTGAAGTTGAGAATTACTATACAAGATATTTGCATTATTGATCGTATGTTTGGTAATTGTTGAATCCTAGGTGATTGAGGGTTACGAGATGGCATGTAAGAAAGCTCTGGAGATTCTGCCCGACTGCGTCTGTTCATCTGCGAAAAACCTGCACGATCTGGATGAGGCCACAGCCATGATCCGCTCAGCTGTCATGAGCAAACAGTACGGCAATGAGGACTTCTTGGCCAACCTTATCTCACAGGCCTGCGGTAAGGCACGGTTGCTGGGAAGGCTTTTAATTTTGTGACAATGTTTTGTATTTTAGTCATTATAATAATTAAAATTTTATTACTACTTATTTTACAGTCTCTATCTTCCCCGAGTCTGGCAGTTTCAATGTCGATAATGTCAGAGTGTGCAAAATTTTGGTAAGTGTAACGTGAATTTAGGCTCTGCTTTAAAACTCCTGAGTGTCTGTGGGTCAGGTTCAGTTACGTTGCGTTCTTTTGTAGGGCTGTGGACTGAACTCTTCTATGATGCTTCACGGGATGGTGTTTAAGAAAGAGACAGAAGGAGACCTCACATCAGTGAAAGATGCAAAAATAGCAGTGTTCTCCTGTCCATTTGACTGCATGGTTACTGAAACAAAGGTAGGAAAACGCGTTCTTTTGTATATTGTTTCAATAATGTGCATGAAATTATGTTCTCTTTTGGTTTTTGGGCTTTCTTTTAATATTTCTTTTTGATGCTTCAAAGGGAACGGTACTTATAAAGAATGCAGAGGAGCTCATGAATTTCAGTAAAGGAGAAGAGGACCTGATGGAGGCCCAGGTGAAGTCTATTGCTGATTCGGGGGCCAATGTGGTTGTGACTGGGGGCAAAGTTGCTGACATGGCCCTTCATTATGCCAACAAGTACAAGCTCATGGTGGTCAGGTGAGAGAGAGAAGACACCTTTCTTTTTTTGTGCTGCTTGAATCCGCATTTGAGAATGAGAATATAAGGAAAATGTATGAATGCTGTTTGTACTTCACTCAGGCTGAATTCAAAATGGGATCTCAGAAGACTATGCAAAACGGTGGGAGCCACAGCACTGCCCAGACTGGTGAGTTATTTAGAGTTACGTTTCATGAGTGCATTTTGCATTTTGAGTTGGTACCAAGCCGTTTTGCATCATTATGGTCACTCTCAATGATGTTGTGTTTATTTCTTTTTTCAAAACAGACTCCCCCGACCCCGGAAGAGATGGGACACTGTGACAGTGTGTACCTCTCTGAAGTAGGAGATACCCAGGTTGTGGTCTTCAAACATGGTAAGGAAAATCTAACATTATTTTAACATACCATACATAATGTTTGTGTGTAAGTACTATTAATATTACTATCAAGTAATATAAAGCAGCATAACTCTTAAATATTGATAATAATAAGACGTGTTTCTAAGCATCAGATCCGGATGGCTGCTTAAAATGCAGCTTTGCAATCATAGGGATAAATAATTATAATAAGTTATTTGTAACCATGAAAAGGGTTTTAATGGTTTGATAAATAAATACAATTGTACTTGAATGTAAACCAGTGCTAAAATGCACCAACATGTAATATATTTAAATATTTGTTGTTGTTGTTGTTGTTATTATTATTTTGGGGTGAAATGTGGCACTTACCCTCCAACAGGTTCTGCAGATAATTTTTTTTTTCTTCTTGATTATGTAGCTTAAGCAAACTGAGCTAAATGTATTTTTTTTAATTTGGCAGTCATGTATCCAGACACCTCATTCTATCTCACTCCTTTTATCCCTAGATAAAGAGGATGGCGCCATTTCCACTTTAGTAATTCGTGGGTCCACAGACAACCTGATGGATGACATTGAGCGCGCCATCGATGATGGAGTCAACACCTTTAAAGTCCTTGTCAGGGTGAGCTACTTTAAAACCCCACAACAAAAACACCTCTAATGAAACCCTTTTAAATCACAAAATGCGATCCTAACAAAAACATTTCCCCTCAGGACGCACGACTTTGTCCGGGTGCCGGTGCCACTGAAATTGAGCTGGCAAAACACATCACCTCCTATGGAGAAGTAAGCAAATCAATCTCCTCTCATTTTGCTGTTGGCAAAAGCTAAAGAGTGTAAATAATTCGAACATGTCCTCTGAAGTCTTGCCCAGGCCTGGAGCAGTACGCCATCAAGAAGTACGCAGAGGCGTTTGAAGCGCTGCCCCGCGCTCTGGCAGAAAACTCTGGCGTCAAGGGCAATGAGCTGATCTCCAAACTGTACGCCGCGCACCACGAGGGCAGCAAGAACTCCGGTTTTGATATTGAGGTGAGGGGAAAAGAAGCAGATACTGATTTGGATATGAATAGAAAGAAGCACATTAAATTACGCATTTCAAGGTTTCAAGACTAATATGCTTGTTTTAAACCAATCAGGGAGAGGGTCCTGCAGTGAGGGACATGATGGAGGCTGGCGTACTCGATCCGTACCTGGTCAAGCACTGGGGAATCAAACTGGCCACAAACGCAGCCATCACCGTTCTCCGCGTGGATCAGGTTAGCTCTTCGCTTTACAATTACTCATCTTTCAGTTTCATATTCCACTCATGTTTGTAAATTGAGGTGCTCTGTTAGCGCGCTGCTTTCTGGATTATAACGTGATGTGTATATGCCAGATCATTATGGCAAAACCAGCAGGGGGACCCAAAGCTCCCAAACAGCAAGGACACTGGGACAAAGATGGTTGGGATGAGGAGCCAGACAAATTTGATACACATCATTGATAAGAAATCCCAAATAATTGCAAAGGTGCACAAAAACCACCCCACTGTTTGGAGTGCCTAACCACTGGAGTGTGTGAAGCGGGTTGCATGAACACTGTGTGGAAACTCACCATCAGTTCGAGTCTAGCCTGGTTTTACACCTCAGATAAAATAGTTTAAATTGAGCTGAGAATCATTAAATACGTTTATTTTGGGCGTTGCTTACCCAAAGTTGTTCTTCTAAAAAAAAAAAAAAAAAAAAAGTTTAGTTTTTAATAAAAGAAATTTGTAGAAGAAGTTTGTAACTGCATGAGGATGAGTAAATGATGACAGCATCTAACTATCCCCTTTTAATTAGAGATAAGTATGATGGTTTAACTTTCTATTTTAGACCCAAGTTCAAGATCTATTTTTCCTTCACGAACAACACTAATTTGTGTCATACTCTGACGTTTTGACATTTTGGCACAATTTACCCGCATGCTGCATGCACTAAAAGCACTTTTTCTACACAGGATATCGCGCTGTGCACAAATGACTGTCTTTTACTCTGTAAGTGTCTGACAGTGTCTGCTTCTCCTCAGATCATAATGGCCAAGCCGGCCGGTGGACCCAAAGCTCCGCAAGGAAAGAAGGATTGGGATGAGGATGAATGATGTCACTAACCTGCGTCTCCCTGTCACCGTCTTTAGCTTTTCAAGTGTTGTGTATTTAATATCTAGCACCCATTCTTTTTGTATTTCTTTCTTTTTTTTTTAAGGATAAGCCGTGAGTGGCTCTGAGCTGTTATTCTGGTCCCAATAAAGGCACTTGAGCTGTCAGTCTCCTTGTCTCTTCGTTTATAATAATGCTTGGGATACAACTCAATTCAGTGTAATTTTTATGCTTTGATATTCTTGAAAACATTAAATCTGCCTGTTAAGACGTTTAGGCACAAGCTAAAGCTGATATTCTCAAAGCTGATCAAAGAATGTTTTTTTTTCTTTTATGGGATGAAGGTAGTTTCCCTATAATAATATCTGTATAATTACAGAATTGCACAATTGCAGCTATTATTCATCTAGCCACATCAACATGACAGTTTATTATAGTAAAGGAAATTCTTGGAGCATTGTTCTGGTAAATATTTTTTGGATTATATTTCTGCTTACTTTATTTACCTCAATACCCCCCTCAAATATCCCTTTTATTTTGCAGTGAATTTAGGAAAATTACAAATGAAAGAGGATGTGCACTTTTATACCATAGGTCCTCTGCTGCTGCGTTTTGTTTTGTTTGTTTTTTCTTCCATTTTAGCTCCAATATCCATACGTTTTGTTTGTGTTGGTACATAATATAATTCAGTATTTAATGTATTACCTAGTATTATATATCAGAAATAATTCTAATAATATTGTCTTTATTAACAAAGTTGAATTGTAGCTGTGCATTAAATTAACGTCACTTTGGATTATATTTTAAACTATTAATATTATTAAAGCTATTAAAATATAACTTAGTTGATTATATAAATAATTTACAATTTAACATGTTCTTATTTTATCAAAGACGGTCACAGTTTTAATCCTCCCTTTCCGGGAGCGCGCGTTCACTGGGAGCGCTCCAGCAGAAAACAGTAGACGCGCGCTCCCGCGGCAAGGTGCTAAACATGGCTGCTCTCAGCAAGTCCATACCGCATAGCTGCTACGAGATAGGACACACCTGGAGTTCCTCGTGTATAGCCTCCACTCTGCAGGTGACAGCCGGAGCTCTGGAGGTCTCCTTCAAGATATATGCTCCCCTGTATCTGGTGAGTGTTTCGGCGCGGATCTGTCTGTTCATTCGCCGGGGCAAGGGCGCAGTTAGCCTGGCAGCTACAGCAGAGTCCTGCGGGGCGATGCGAGGGCCTCGAACAGTTGCAAAGTTATTTAGAAATAAACGCACAGACGTGGGTCTCGACCCGTCATGTTTTACGTTTAATAGTGTTCAAAGTAGAAAAATGTCGTTTGACTGATGACACTGTCAGATAAGCGACAGAAACCTGCTGGATGACCAAACTGTCATGATCCTCTGCGGAACTTTGTGCAATACTTTTATTATTATTATTATTATTATTTTATTCTGAATATTGAATTAAAATTATGCCTGTCGTTTGAATATAAAATGCCTAGTTTATACATTAAATTTGCAAAGTCATTCCCATTAAACCGAAACTGTTTACCATTAACGTGTTTGGCAGGATATTTAGGTTTAAGATGTTTTATTTGACTAGGGCGAACTGCCTCGCATTAAACTGGTTATTAGTTTCATTCTTGATTTAACTGTGCTTGTTTGTATATGGATATATGCTATGCTTTATATTGAAACTTTTCATACTGCTTCTTTTAGACATAATTCATAATTTAAAGCTAGGACGGACGAGCGACCTAAGAGTAGAAATTCTGAGGTAAATTAAACCTGGTTAATTCGGCTTAACCTCAGGTTGCTGGCTGGACGCCACATTAGTAAATATATTAATCAGAGAACGTTATCTTATATTTACTTGACTGTCATGGCTTCGTATGACTGGCTGTTAGTCTGTTTAGGTCTGACAGAGGATCATCATTCTGTCAACTTTAGACGAGTCTTTAGCTTTCATTGCAAAACTATAAAGTGGTGCAACACCTGAACTGTAGGGTCTCAGAGTTGGCATTCGATTCAGCTTCAAAAACTATGGCTCGGTCTATCAATAGACAGTGGGTCACTGATATTTAGGTGACAAACCGCAGAGCGCCAACATGTTGGCTAAAGAAACCATTGTGTTAAACGTGTTCATGTCTTTGCTTAAAATAGAGCACTTAATGCACTGAGAGCTAAGTCAGAAATTGATTTCCTTGAATAACAGAAAAATTCTCTAACATGCGCTCTATGCCCTCCTTGTGTTCAAGATTGCAGCAATTTTAAGGAGGAGGAAAAAGGATTATTACAAGAAAAGGCTGCTTCCCGAGATCCTGCAGTCTACTTCTTTCCTGACCGCAAATGGAGGCCTCTACATTGCGTTTTTCTGCATTCTCCGGTAACCTTAAAATTCTGCTGACAAACAGCGCTTGGAAACATTTGCCGTCCTACGTGTGCAGGCGTTCGGACATGAGCGACCTTTGAATCCCTGTCCTTATCAGCCGTTTAAAGTCTACGCACATAGCCGTCCAAATACGACTCTAAAGACCTTTGACACATCAAATAAATTACGCGCCGGGATTTATGACTGGCATTTTCGCGTGACCGGACCGCTGGCCTAATTTGTGAATTAATTATTTCAATCCCTTCCAAATGAGACAAACGTTCAACCGTGATATTGTCGTTTGAAGGCACGTCAGATCATGCTTGTAAATGACTAGCTATCCTCTCTTCTGTTATTCAGGAAGCTTTTGGGACGTTTCTACTCCTGGTCGGCCGGCTTTGGGGCGGCACTGCCGGCCTCATACATCGCCATACTAATAGAGCGGAAAAGCAGGTTAGCCCTGATGTTTCATCATAGATTTCCTTTGGCCTGTGTTTTATGCAAATTTTATACAAATCATCCAAAGTTTAAACCAAACCGCGTATGGAAATGTTCTCTGATGGAAACGAGTAAAGGCCAATTCACACCAAGAACTATAACTCAAACAATTTGTTTTGTCATTCAGGAGAGGACTCCTAACAATTTACATGGCAAACCTGGTAAGACGATTCAGCTTCGCTTCTTTTCGGTCCCGCTGTGTTACGTCTTGACAAATCTATCATAGTTGCATGACCGTTTCCTGGCAGTAGTCAACATCACATCTGTTATCTGTCACTTGTGTTACTTTTTCAGGAAAGCTGCGATCCAAACTGTCTGTTTCAAGTAAACCTTGTCTGATTTTGATCTTAAGTGCTTTGTGTCATTTCCAGGCAACAGAGACGATTTTCCGGATGGCTGTCACAAGGGGTCTGGTTAAGCCTATGAAACACGGAGAGGTACGTTACAGTTCATGCTACCGCTCAGAGGTAACAGTTTTGTTTTTTGTTTTTTCTCATGAATGCTGTTCTTATGAACTTTCAGTTCATCTAAAATTTTTTTTATTGTTTTAAAATCTTAAGCAGCACCACTGTTTTCAACACTGATGATAATGAGAACTGTTTCTTGAGACCAAATCAGCGTATTAGAATGATCACGTGACACTGATATTATTGTATTTTAAATTGCAATAATATGTCACGATGTTATTGTATGTCTATATTAAATAAATGCAGACATTTTGAGCATAAGAGGCAAAATCAAACAAAGAGTGCTGACCTCAAGCAAGCGTTAGTGTAAATAGACCTAATTATATCACGCGCTGAGATCATTTAGCGCTAATGATCCAAGACCACTTTACATGCTCGCAAAATCTTTATTGCTTTGAACTAGCTTTGACCTGATGATAAGTTTCATGTGATGTCAGTCTCATCATTTCCACCTTCCCCCCCCCCAGGTTCTTCTCTTCTGCTTGACTGCATCCCTCTACATGTTTTTCTTCAGGTCAGTCGGTCAGCTCACCGCCTCTCAGTCCCGGTCCTAGAGGACGCCAGGCCCGGTTATTTTATTTCTTTAACACGTCATCTCATTAGTAGACTTGTGGAGCAGGGCTGGGGTGGACAGGGGCACTCTTCAAATAAAAACCCATTTGTTCGGTTACAGACGTCGGCCTTTTTAACTTTCTGATTTCTGGTTTTATCTCCAGATGCAAAGACGGGCTGAATGGCTTCGCATTCTCTGCCTTAAAGTAAGTTTATTTATCGATTTGCATGACTTTATGTAGTCCTTAAATTCTAAAGGATTTGCCATTTTAATCCTAAGGCCCTTAGGAAACACCCCGTTAAGAACATAACCAACTCGTGTCAGACTTTTAAAGGAGATTATGTGTCTGGCTGTGGCAGATTTATAGTTGGCAAGGAGGAGATCCCGACACACTCTTGTCTGGCTGAGCATGCGTACGGACAGGGTTCGGAGAGAGACGAGAGACCGGAGCACACTCCTGCCTCCCGGGGGAGCTGCATCAGAGCATTTACACGCAAACTCCTAGACTCCATGTGAGTGAGAGAAATGCACATGAGAATTTCTTTTTTTGGACAGAAAATGTAATTCTATCCATTACCTTGAAAACCTACAGTTAAGGTAAACTGTATTTTGCTGGACACAACAACGCAAAGACTTTTTAAGTCTCTTTAATTCTTGAAAATATCAGGCACGAAGTAGCTTACAAAATGTATTTTTTAGGGCTTTCAAGATATGAAAAATGTTTAAGAAAATAATTAATTGCAACTGTCAATTTAATTAATAATATTAAATGATGTTTGAGATGAACATTATTTTATTGACTACAGTAATACAATTTAAAATCAAATCTCCATATGTATTTGAAAGAAAATTATATACCAAGGTGAACACTTTAGATTAATTTAGATTAAGTTTAGGTTAAAAGGATCTTTTTTTTTTCATAGTTTTTTCATTAAATCATAGTGTTATGAAGTATTATTACAGTTTTAAATTTTCTTCTACTATATTTGGAATATACTTTATTTGTATAATGGCAAAGCTTTGGTGTGTGTGTGTGTGTGTGTATATATATATATATATATATTTCACACACACACACATCGCTTATATTTGGACGTACAAATTAATTGAATAATTGAATATAATATAGAGAGAGAGAACCAAATATTTTGAAACATTTTGTAGGATTCTTTGAATAGTGTTCAAAAGAAATAGCTTCTATTTTTCTTTATAAAAGTATACATTTCCTTAAAAAAACAAATTGACCTAAAATGAAAATACAACAAAGCGGGTATAAATGCATGTTTGAATTGCATTTGAATCTTGGAGTTTTTATAATTTTTGGTCCTGCCTGTTCAACACTCAGCTTCTTTTTCATGCGTGAATGTTCCCCTGCCTCATAACTCATAACATATTTTGTGTCTGCATTCATTGTGTGTGTTGTCCTCTTTAGATGCAAACATGGACCCAGGCATAGATGTTGCAAACACTATCAAGACAACTGCATCTCCTACTGTGTTAAAGTAAGCGTCTGAGACCTCCTAACCTGCTGTCTTTCAAACCACTCGTGTTTGTTCTGAGCGTTTGCGTTTGAATGGGGGAGAGAGGATGTGAATGCGCAAACGTGTTGCGTTTATCTGGGTTAAAGGCTCTGTCGATATAGCAGTGCCCTTTGCTCACTAACTCACAGCTGACACGAAGTTGAGAGATGTTTTCTGGAGAGCAGCTCCTGAGATGCTTTGTGTTTCTGAAGGGTTTCATCCGAATGTTCAGCGTGGGTTACCTCATTCAGTGCTGTTTGAAGGTTCCATCAGCATTCAGACAGGCCTTTACAAAACCCTCTCGACTGCTCTGGCTGCTCTACAACAAAGAGAACTTCCAGCTAGGAGCTTTCTTGGGATCTTTTGTCAGTATATACAAGGTACTTCATCTCCACTGCTGTTTTTTTTTTTTTTTTTGAGACGGCAAGTTTCTCTGCAGCTTTTAGGGGGGTTTTGTTTTCTTTCTTTTCTGAGTAACACTTTTTTCCAATTGTGAACTTTTTTTCATCTCACTTCCATTTTATGAAAGGGCACAAGCTGTTTATTGAGATGGATGCGTAACCTGGACGACGAGCTCCATGCTCTCATAGCAGGTAAGGAGTGTTTTGAATGCTTTGCACAGCCGTTAGAGCTTCTCATCTCACCTTTTTCTCCGTTTGTCTTTTCAGGTTTTCTTGCTGGCACCTCGATGTTCTTTTACAAGAGCACCACCATCTCAATGTACCTCTTCTCCAAACTAGTGGAGGTAAAGATTCTCTGTTTTTTTTTTTTTTTAGTGATTTCAAAGTAGTACGACTTGTCTCTCAATGATTTCTCTGGGGTCTTAGAATTAAATTAAATTCAAATACTTCATGTAATTTGAAAACCATGTGAATTTCTTCTAGCTGCTCTTCTTCATGCAGTTACATATTAGACCTGTGAAGATGCAAAATTGAAAAAATACACCAGAATGAATATATTTATATACAGATATAGATAAATAGATATAATAGATAAAAAAGTATATATGTATGTACTATGATATTTTTTATGTATATATAAATACACACACAAACAGTATATATTAAAAAAAAAAACTTTATATGTGTGTGTGTATATATATATATATTTATTTATTCTTATATTTCATATTATATTAAAATATAGTAAAATACCATAAAAGCCTTAAACATAATTCTTAAACACGCAAGGGGAATAAACGGTATAATATGTGTATGCATGGTCTACTAATAATGTATCGACTGTCTTTTTAGACACTGTATTTCAAAGGGATCGAGGCAGGCAAGTTTCCGTACTTCCCCGAGGCCGACACCGTAATCTATGCCATCTCCACTGCCATCTGTTTTCAAGCGGTAAGTTTAAAATGGTTTTTAAAGTCTACCTGATTAAAAGCACCTTCGGCATAACCAAGGACACTTTAACACCAAGGGAAAATACAAATCACATTAAAATGCAGAAGCTGTTTGCGTCGGTGTGACTTATTGATGGACTTGATGGTCATGAACTGAATGAGAATCACTCCAAGTGTTTTTTTTTTTTTTTTTTTTTAACGAAAGACAGCACTTTTAATTGCACTTTAAAAGCCTTTGAACATGAACTAAACATGCCCGTAGTTAAAGGTTTTTTCTTTACACGTGCTGGGTGGATCTCACCAGGCGGTTATGGAAGTGCAGAATCTGAGACCATCGTACTGGAAGTTTCTACTGCGGCTGACGAAGGGCAGGTGCGTATTAGTGGAAATTGTGACGAACGCATTTCATTCTTGAACGCATCAAGTTACGGATTTCTCTTTCCAGGTTTGCTCTGATGAACAGAAAAGTGCTCGACGTTTTTGGGACCGAGGCTTCTAAGCACTTCGCCGACTTCACGCCTACACTTGACCCCAGATACGTGCTGTGTCCCGTCGACATGGACGTACGGCTGGGCTGACGGACCCCGGGTGTCTGCGAGATGTCTTCCCAGAGACCAACAGTGACACAAAAGGCACGGAAAGCTCTTGCACACGATCTCTCTCTCTTACATTCTCTCGCCCTGGCGCTCTATGTCATTTAAATGTGAAGTGAAAGTGTGAAGGCAGTTATGTTTACGTTGATGTGGATCTGAAACATTGTGCGGGTGTAATTAGTACAGGCAAGATGCGACCTCTCTGTACGCACAATATCGGCATCGGTTTGTCTGAAGATGATTTGAAGTTCATAGGATAATGGTTGCTTATTGGATTTTCAAGGACGGGATGACGGAGCAGGAATGTGTTCACGCTAACTCAGCAATCTCCGGACTGCTTGGGATCTGACTTGTGACCTCTGTGTTTCATAGTCCGCAGAATTAACCAATCGGCTTTGAGACTATAAAATGCATTTAATTTTTTATTTTTCTTCTTTTTTTTTTTTTTTTTTTAAATCCTGGTAGGAAAGCACGGACACATTTGTTTACAGCACGGTTGGCCACCTCAGAAGGTGATGCTGGATTGTTTTTGCTCATTGTCATGTCAAATCCTACCAAAAAAAAACACAAAACGATCAAATCAGTAATTAACTGTCTGGATATGCGGGTTAAGCCATGGAAAAAAAGACCTTCCTGACATCAGGGTTGTGTATGATCTCTTCTTTGTCTTTAGTGTACAAATAGAAATATATTGAGACCTTCTCATAAGTACAGGTTTTATGGAAAGTTAACACCTTTTATTGCATACTTGGTAGTCACAGATATTGTTTCGGGAGAGAAAAGCAGATTAAAAGTCACCCTAATGGACTTTCACTTTCAGTAGCAGAGATTTTTTTTAATTAGCAATAACAATATATAGAGTAAAAGCTGACAATATAATCGAAGTATTGCTGTGAATTTAAAATGTAATTTATGTAAAAGAAAGCCTTATGTCTTTGATGTTTGTATAAAAGCAAAAGCTTTATATTAAACAAATTCTGACGAAATAAGCTTCTAAGAGTATTTTATTGCTACCGTACAGTTATCTCAAATTACAAAAGCCAATTGTGACCTTTATGGTTTTATTATTATTATTATTATTATTATTATTATTATTATGGTACAAAGTTTCGACATATCCTTCCTGAATGTAGTTTTTTTTTAATGAATTGGTAGTTTGACATTTAGATGAGAGATGCACTACAAAAGGATTCGTGTAAACCTCCACTGGGGGGCGATGTTGAACTGAGTTTAAATCCCAGGTAATCAATCCATCGACGTTCTTAATAGTTCACAAACATCAAGTGTTCATTTCCACGCAAAACAGAGCTTAAAATAGCAGTGCCTTTATTTCTCGCAGGACACGCGCATTCGACTGCGTGCGCGCTGAATGTTTGTTTATATGCATCCAAAAATGCAGATAATAATCATTTCAACGCACGGCCTTAGACGAAAATATTCTGCAATTGTCCACCGAGGAGATGTTTTCGGCATTGTTGAGCTCACACGAAACGTTGACACGTCTTGTCCTCTCGTTTCCTTCGCTGTCTGCAGAGAAGTCTCCGTGTGAAATGGTTCTCAGATTGTGCCTTTCTGTCCAGTCTTCGGAGAAAAGCCGGTGTGATATAGACTCGTTCAGTCCTGAGAGGGGGATCTGCTCAAGCCTGCGCGCAAGGGAGTGAACAATGATTCATTCGAACTGGCAGAGAAGTGAAAACTCAGAGCAGCCCAAAAAAGATGCCTGACCTCCAAAGTGCATTTATTCGTTTGCCAGACTTTTATTCAAAAGTGAAACTCTCCGTGCATTTAAAGCGCGCATTTTATCGGCGTGTGTGTGTGTGTGTGTGTGTGTGTGTGTGTGTGTGTGTGTGTGTGTGTGTGTGTGTGTGTGTGTGTGTGTGTGTGTGTGTGTGTGTGTGTTTTGGAGTCGAACCCGTGACCTTGGCACGGCTGACGTCGCGCGTTTTAGCTAGCTATTGCACTCTTTGAGAAAAGAATAGCTTTTCCAACTCCGTTCTAGCGATGGAAAAGGAGTAGAATTAAATGCGAGACGTTGTGGATTAGATTACGTGAATAAACCAGTATTTTTAATTAAAAACGGCGAAAAGTCACTTAATTTGATCGCATGATATTACCGCTGGTCGTTTTACATTTCTATCAAAACGGCTATCAAATATTTTCTTATATCTTGCAGCGTTAGAAACCGAAGCGTGGCGCTGGAGTCAAACAGCGAAAAAGCCCGCCATGTTTTATTTGATTGGCCATATAGTCACGTTGATTATTAATGAACAATCTTAGACCGCTGAGACAAGACAGGCTAAATATTTACCTTGTAAAATATTTTACCATCCTAACAACAAACAAAGCGAATATAATATAAGCTACAATTCACCCATTTGTAATTGCAGGAACGCTTCCATTCCCGCCTCAGTGTCTTTAGCGGTCTAATTTCATCTTATGGTGCAACCGTCTCTAATTGTGCCAGTATTTTTGCAATGACCTTCAGCTTATATCACGTGGTAAATGTAGCAAACTTTCTCTTGATCCACGTCCTTCACGCTGAGATTTCCCACAGGGCCTTTAAAAATAACCGGTTGATCTAGAAGTTTCGGTGAGCACTTTTCAGGTGCTGGCCAATCAATCATTTTCAGCTGTCTCCATGGCAACTGAATCTCATCAAACAGTGTGAAGTACCTCCGAGGATGAGAGTGTGAATATGTGCGGCCGGAGTGTGTGTGTGTGTGTGTGTTTATTGAAAATCATCTCCATACTGTACGTGCAGCAGCCTGGCGTTACTCAAAATGTGCAGAAGCTGCGACGGTTCACCTTACAAGGTTACTAAGAGGGCTGCATGCTCTCTTTGTCTCAGTTCCCTTCTTCACACTTGTCTGGGACCTGATCCAGATGAATCGAACCCAGGTGCAATGTCAAGCTGTCATGTTTGTTAGAAACCTGCGAGAGGTGTGTGTGTGTGTGTGTGGTTAGCCTCAGATGCACACCTAATCATGGCATGTCCTTTCTTGCCTCTGCCTCCAGGTTGTCAGGATCCGTGGCAGAATGAGGCCACACAAACGCTCTGATCAAAGTGATGCGGTTATGTCTGCTTGCTGTTGTATTGATGTCGGTGAAGTCGTCTTGTGGATTGATTTGGCTGGAGAATATTTCACCAGATATTACCGTCGCAGCACACCGCATCGAGTGGGCTGGCCGACCCACAGGGGTTTTAATATATGGACCGCCGCACAAAATCTATAATAAAATCTAATCCACTTAAGCCTATTTTAACACATTTATTATATGAGACCCAAGATGTTAATGAGTCTGGCAGGTATCGAGTGAGGAATACTCCAGGCAGACTGTTGAGAAGATTAATACTACTCACCACATTCATTAACTCATAATCCTTTGCTCATCTAAAGTCTGTTTTGCAAAAAGTAATGGGACGTTTTGCATTGCAGCTTATTTGATTTACAAATCACACACACACACACACACACACACACAGAGAGAGAGAGGAAAGCCAGTGTTATTATACAGTGGCCCCTAGAAGTATTTGGACATTAATATGTTTGTATAATTTAAAATAACCAAACCAACTGGCATCTATGTTAAAGAAAGCTGGCACAAGCACAGTTTGGAAGCAAAAGAAAAAAAAAATAGTGGGTAAGGTGCTTTGAGAGGTTCCTGCAATTGTGAATTTATTCTCACAGTTTCTCGTTTAAATGAATGGCCTGCATTTATTGACCATTTTCATGTTCGGTTTTAGCCTTTAGTTTCATCATCTCGCACGAAACTGCAAACTCTACGGGGAAAAAAAAAAATCTGCCAGTGAATCAAAAGCCAAACGCTTTCAATCGCTGCTCACCTCGCCGCTGCTAAATATTCGATCAGCCCTCCGTAGCTCGTTAGTCTCGGAGACTTTATTCATTCTTTCTCTCTTTTAATTACACTCTCTTCTTATTAGACATGTCTGGAGGGCAAGGCCCAAGAGTGCCAAGCAGAACGGAACGGGACACATTATGTCCTCTCTCATTCACTGGTGTTCTGTCTAATTACAGGAAAGAGCTGATTACTACACCTCTGCTCTATATGCAGAATCCACTAAACCTAAACTGCAGACTGTTCTTGTTTCTGCCATAACCGTTTGGATGCAGAGAAGACATTTTGGCTGTTTTCTGGTCCCACAGCGACCCAAACGGAGTTAAACATTACACGTTACTGCTGTATGAACCTCATGAACCTGCAGCATAACCATAAAATCTAGGACAGAATGTCACCCCCACTGACTTCGTCTGGTGCCATGGAGTGGATGAAGAGGCCAAGGCAGACAGGAATGAGCTTATTGGAGCCAGTGAGTCACTAGAGCAGCCAATATAGGCCATTATCTCTGGCCACGACACTGTCCTTGTGTTTTGTGGAAAAAGCTGCTCTTTTCTTGGTCACTTGGGTCTGACTGTAGCTTCACTGTCTCTGGTTCACAATCGCGGGCTCTAGCCTGGTTTTGCTTCAGGACCTGATGTTAAACGGAGAAGCGTTTATCACAACAAAGGTTAACGAATGTCCTTTTAACATTTTTTTTTTTCATTTACATGGATCCAGAAAAATAAGTGTTTTAGTTAACCAAGTATTATTTAAGAACAAAGCAAGAACTGTCATAGCCTGTGCTGCTAGGGTGGTCGGGATATCTGTTGACGTGCCTTCATTTTTTGTCCCAAAAAATGTACGTATGATTTATATATAAAATAATAATAAAAAAAAAAAACAGCCAATATAAAAATGTTATTGTATTTTTATTTCGTTTTATTTAATTTTTATTAATTAAGAATGGTTAAGAATTCTTCTCTTGTATTTTTCATAGTGATTTATTTTGTCTTAGTCCTTTTATTTATTTTTTATTAATTACTTATTAAATACGTTTTTGCATTTTGCTTTAATTTATATCTGAGTTGTAAACAGGTTTTCAACTTAATCGTTATTTAATATATTTATTTGCCAATTGTCTTTTTTTTCCCACTTTTTATTATATCATTATTATATATTATATCAATAAAAATGATTTTCAAAATTGTTAACCACAATGTTAATAAAGCTCAATTTATGTAATTTTATTCTTGCAGATTGCAGTTTATATAGCAAGTTCAGTTTGATTTATTTAATTATTTTACTACAGACATTCCTCCCTTAATCTACTATTAAATGCAGAAGTATACCGGCCTCAGAGCTTTTGTAATTCTCAGCAGGCAGCTTGCATTGGACAGATGTGCTCTCTGAGCTCTGGCGGCGTGTGCAGGCATACTGTACGGTCTGTACCTCATTTAACATGAATCTATATTCTATATTGAGCACTGGCTGCTCTTGATTCACTCTAGTCCGTTGAGAGTCCACTCTGGGGTCTATTTCAAATGTCCCACTTATTGATGGAAGGAGGTGTGCTAGTCTTGCCTAAAGAAAATGACAGACCTGTCGTTTGAGCAGAGAGGCGCACAATACCCTGCATCTTTGTAGGACTAAAAATGATCAATGAGTTCAAAATATGAAGCTCGACAATATTAATGCGTCATTATTGCAAACTAACAAAGAATTAATAATCCTTGAAGTATATTTAAAGGTCTTACCTAACGCTGGTAGATCTCATTCAGGAAAGAAGCGCGCCACACACTTTAGCAACAAAGATTTCTGTCTTCAATCAAGTCCTGTGCTCTGAGCACTTGACTGATGTCACCACACATCCTCCAGCGATGCACTTTAAGTGTTAGCAGCGTGTTTTGACTGACATACATTTAGGGGGCTGTCAAACGCCTGTCACTTCAGACAGCAGACAGGAAGTGTGTTCATTGTTTCCTGAAATACTCCTGAGAGTTGATCCAATAACAGACACAACCTGCATCATGTCTCCTTCCAGTTCCTCCAAACCTTTAAACAAGAAATTTAACTGCAGTCATTTACGTAAAAAGGAGTGACTCACTAAACATGAGAAGATTGACACTTTGACGATACGATTTATAGACTTTCTGAACGAATTATGAATGTTTGTTGGTGGTTGCCAGGGTGTTGCAGTGGTTGCTAGGGTTGATTTTTAGGTTACCAGGAGGATTCTTCAGTGTTCGCTGAAGTTGGCTATGAGATCAGTATGTGGTTGCTAATGTGTTGTGGGTGGATGCCAGAGTTGCTGTTCGTTTTTCAGGGTATTCTGGGTGGTTGCTAAGGTTTTTGTTTTAAAATATTTTGTTATGCAAAACTGGGTGGTTGCTGGTGTTTATCTGTGAATATGTTTGGGCAGATGCTAGGATTGTTGTGCGATCACTAGGATGTTCTTGGAGGATTCTGCAGTTGCTATGCAGTTGTTAGGGTGTTGTGAATGGTTGCTATGCAGTCGCCAGGATTTTCTAGGGTTGCCATGCAGTTGCCAGGGTAGTTGTATATGCTGAGGATTCTAGAGTCACTATGTGGGAGCTATGTTGTTGCTAAGGTTGTCTTTCGGCTGCTGGATATTGTGGGGTGGATTCTGTTGTTATTATATGGTTGTTAAGGTGTTGTGAGTGGCTGCCGGGGTTGCTGTGTGGTTGCTAGGCTGTCACTGTTAGATGTCACTAAGCAGGGTGTTCTGAGTGCTCGCTAAGGTTTCTGTCTGTTTGCTAGGGTATCAACGTGGTTGCCGTGTTGTTCTGAGCCTTTGCCGGTTGTTGCTAGGTGGTTGTTTACCGAGTCAAGTAAAAGAAGATTATATATAATTAATTATCATGAAGTGCCATTAATGACCACACTAATGACTTTACATTGGTAGTCTAACAAGCTGAATGGTTAAATGTCTTTAAAAAGCATTTAAAAGCGCTCAGCCAGTGCTCACATCCACCCACTAACTAGGTCAATGTGTTTTTCTTGCTAATACCAGTCGAAGCGATTAACTACAGACATGAGGAAAAGAGAAAAGAAGAAAACTGGCATCATAAACTCTTCTTAAACAAATGAACCCAAACAGCTTTCTTACAGTATATCCGGATAGTCAAGCGTTATGAAGTTCAGAGATCAAAGCACAGAAAAAAAACATTTAAAACAATGATCAGAAATCATATTCTTCTTAGAGCAGTGCAATTTCGCAGGGAGCTTGATTGACAGGTGATTTGACCAATCGTGACTCTGAATCTGACGTTTGTCCGACTAACAAATTGGACAGGAGAGTAGATTAACATGGGTGGACTTGAAAAATGGTGTGTATTGGTGCCTTTCTTTTTTTTACTCGCCTCGTAAAATATATACGAACTGGCATGCGATCTGGCTGGTCGATGGTCGAAACGTTGCAATAAACATTTTAATGGAGCAGTTGTAAGTGTGCAGACATTAGTAGTGTCAAGATATATCATAAGCGTAAACATGATAATTATAAATAAAGTTATTCTTAATTTTTTTTCCCACTGTTTAGCATTCTCATAGAACATGTAGCACAAAGCGCACTGCATGCTGCAAAAAGAGTGTGTGGTGGAACGCTATTCTAAACACATCTGATATCTTTATAGTTCATCACACACAAAGTTTCTCTGTCCACAGAACCTCCTGCGAAACGGTCTCTTTTCTCATATTTGCTGTGACACTGACTGATAAGATCGAGACACGGGATGAACTACAGTTGGATATGTGTTCTCTTTCTGTTAGTTTTAATCTTTTATCTCTCTTTATCTCTGTGTCTGTCAACATTTTTGCTCTCACTGTGTGAGTCTTCCTGTGTGTCTACAGGGTTTGAATTGCACTACTGACTACCAGATGGATGTCACTCCAGATAGAAATGTACTTCAAGAAGTGAGAAAGACATTTTAGAAATGTCCATGCACATATTGCTGTTTCTTTTATATATATATATATATATATATATATATATATATATATATATATATATATATATATATATATATATACACATAGTGTGTGTGTTTGTACTTGATGCTATTAATATTATGTGATAAAATAAAATATTACCTACTATTTTGCTATGTAAATATTACCTAATATTCTAACTAAACAACTAATCATGATTAATCACATTCAAAACAAATGTTTTTATTTATATAACCTGTTTGTGTGTAGTGTATATATTTATTATACACGCATACATGTATATATTTATATATATACAAGTAAACATTTTCTAAATACATACTGTATGCGTTTGTATCTCAATATACATATATATATATATATATATATATATATATATATATATATATATATATATATATATATATATATATATACACACAATATATGATGTTTCATGGTCATTTTTATGCAAGATACCTCTAAAGAAGGCTACATTTTTCTTATTATTATATGTAAGATGTATATAAAGTATGTGTATGCATTTTTATTGCATAAAATAATAATAGTAATAAGTGCTATTATATATTAGACATTCCACAGAAAGTTTTTAACACATACAGTATTTTATTATAATTATTACTGTAATAATTGTTATTGTTGCTTAATTTTTTCTCAAGAAAATATCTATATTTTTTTTATAAGCAATATTCATTCATTTGATTTTTATTTTATTTATTTTTTTGACCACAAAACTGCTTCAGCGTTTTTAAATCTTCATTTTCTTGTCGGAAAATCTTGCTTGATGTTTAGTCTGATCCGATATCCAATAAGCTGCTTTAATCTAAATGGTTCCTTATGTAATATAAGCATATGAAAATCTTATTTGCGAGCTCAAGCGCTGCAGAGAATCGAGACAAACAAAAACACAAGTCGTGTTATCATTTTTATTTTTATTTTTTTCATCATAACAGCTACCGTGTCTGTTTTAGCACAAACCATATAGCAGTTTTTGGAGGTATCACGGCAGTACCATCATAATCCTTGAAGTACCTTCGAGTACATCCTGTCCTGTACACGGTTGTGCCAGTGTGGGGAAAAGTAATGAGAAAGAAAGAGAGCGATTTCTATCTCTATAAGTCTGAACAATGCAAAGTATGTGAGTGGGAGGATGTTTATGTGTGCTCATCTCCATCTACCCGTGTGTGTGTGTGTGTGTGTTGCTCTATATGAGAGAGATTCAGCGGCTGTGTGTCAGGCTGTGTGGGTGTCTGTGTGTGGGATGCTCTCTCCGGCAAAGCTAATATGAAGTGTTCAGAGAGCTCAAGAGAAGCGCACAGAGCTTTTAATAAACATAGGTAGCCATGCAAATGTCCACTCCCCCATAAACGCCACATTTAAAGCTCTTCTGTTCTATTTCAATAGCACCACCCGAACGCCAATTATGTCATTAAGCGTCTTGTTTGATCTAAAAACGTCCTGCGCGGGATGCGCAAAATCCGGCCGCCCTTCTCTTTCACCCTTTCCAGCTCGATTTTCCGCTTTCGTCTTTATCTCCGCGCATCTGCGAGAGTTGCAGAAAGCGACAAAGGCACGGGGATGTTGGAGCAAATGAATTCGGCTGTTTAATTCGACTGTTTTCGACGAAGGAGGACTCTGTCACAGTCGGAGAGAGGAGCGACACCCTCACTCCCTCTCCGTCACGTTCAGTCGTTTTCTCTCACCCGCGATACTTCTCGTCCGCTCACTCGCCGGAAGCCGAGACTTATAACGAGCAGTCTGCTTCCAAAGCCGGTTCCCGTGCATACATTATTTTAGCACGCTTGTATTCTGCTGTTGAAATCGCTGAAACGGCTGTATGTCACGTTTCACTACTTAAACTGCGTCTTTAAGATGAATCAGAATGCATGTGAAACAGTCAGATGTTTGCGCAAGGGAGATGCTAGCTATGGTAGCGCTGCAAGTACAAAATCTAATTTGTAAATATTAAATTTTAACATTAAAAAAACCATGCGATTTAGTTACTTAAAGAACCGATCCACCCTTAAATGAAAGTTTTGTCATTAAAGGAGTGCCAAAGCTAACTTGTAGCCAATCAGCAGTAAGGGGCGTGTCTTAGGGTCGTGCATAGGTTGCATACGTCTGTGTATCTGTTTTGGTGTTTTTGTCTGTTTTGCTGTTTTTTTAAATATCAACTTTACCTTCCAGACATGGCTTACCCCATCTTTAATCGCCGACTCACCCCCATGTCGTTCCACATTTTGCACACAAATAAAATAAAACGAATTTATCTCTTCCTCATTACTGTAGCGCCATTTTGCCGATTGCTATTAGCTGTGCCACACAGACACACTTTCTACGTTTATTTCGGTTTGATCCGTATCCGTGTGTCACGTAATTGTCATGCTCAATTACAATTCTGTTATTTAAGTAGTGAGATTGATTCAGTGACTCGTTTTGTGTTCATAATGCAAAAATACACTCACATTGCAGCCTAGCCTAAAGCGGCAATGAGCTAAATGCTTTACACGAAGGCTTATGAATGAATCTTTTTAGCTCATAAATGAAAACATTAGAGTCATCTCAATGATTCAAAGACTCCACCGACAACCCCAACTCCCATGTTAGGCTCCCCGGTGCAACTTAAAATTCATAAAGTTTTTGACATAGGATTTGTTATCATTTAGGAACACTCAAAAACTCATTATTATTTTATTTTTTTTAAACTCTGCCCAAGCAAGTCAGGGTGACCTCGCCTTGTTCATCGTAACTTTCGGCATAAGTGCATCATTGTGACTAACAGCAACCAAATAGCTCGCCAGATAGAAGAGAAAACTGCCACATTTAGAATATCTCAGGCTAGTTTGATGACTCCTCGAGAATAGTAGTACCTCGCTTTTTTTTTTTTTTTAATCTCGCTCTCTCTCTTTCTTATTACTAAAGCTGTTATGTACAGAGCAATGCCGCTCATATGGCTTCAAGCAGGCCTGTGAGTTTTCCAGCAACCTGCGGAAGTGAAATCTAATTCCTGAGAGGAAAGCAGATGCAGTCATGCGGTCCATTAGCGGGACACAGAGCTTCTCACGACGCCGTTGTCCTCATCCATATACATCTTGTGCAGCCCAAATGAACGGACACACTAGAATCCTCATTCTAAATGCGTGTTTTTAAACTAGATAAAGTGAGCGCTAGGCGCATTATTGATTAAATCAATGCGCTCTAAGTGAGTTCTTTGAATTTTCCAGGAACCTGGCATATAAGGAATCAAAACAGAAGTATAGCCTGCAGAGGCAAAAAAATAGTTGTCATGGTGATAACACTAGAGATGAATATAGTTGTGGAAAGAACTACAAGGCTGTAATTTGTCTAACCTTGCCACAGCCCGTTATTTCACACGAGAGATCACGTTTATGTTGTTATACACCTATTTAAATACGATTGGTGATGATAACTGTTATGTTAGCGATGCTAATCCTGTAAGAATGAAGTCAGTCGACAAAACAGTTTTATTTCATTCTAAATGTACGCACGTTTTTCATCGAAGCGTAAATGTTTCTTCGTCACGTCATTTTGCAAAACCTTACAAAACAAAACAAAACAGACGTTCATATTTCGAAGTGTTTCTTTATACCTTGACATTCAAGGTATGAAATGGCTCACAGAAACATATTTAACGATACAATTCAATCTCGTAACACAACACCTCCCACACAGGCAAATAATATCTGAGAATAAAAACTGTGTTTGCAGCAGGTGCAGATGGATATGGAAAGCCAGTAGATCAATATACACATTAAAGGATTTGAATAAAGCACATGGCGATGTAGGGAATCATGGGAGATTTATATAATGTCAATGAGTCATACGGTGAATCACCGCAAAGGAGATGTGAGATGCAGAGAGTAAAATAGGAGTGGAAAAAAGGGATGAAATGGAAGGATGGCAGTAGATAAGAAGGGCCAGGATGTTCAAGGAGACAGAAAGGATGAGGGAAGAGGTTGGCAGCTCTCTTTTTACAAATATAAATTGTTTGCGACAATTAAGCAACATTTAACTTAATCATAAATATGATATGACAAACTGCATGTTCATGTGCTGTAAATAAAACGATAAATAGCTCATAAAGTATTATTTATCTTAGCATGACAGTCCTTTAACATTGTCAGTATGGTAAAATATGCATACTACAGAATATCGTAGTTAGTTCTATGGGTTAAATGCTTTGTCCATTGGTTGTATATTTAAATTAAACATAAGCATGGATGTTCACAATAACATCAATAATATGCATTGGGAAGATAGGTGAACTTCATAGAAACCTTTACAAAATTAACTTTACATTTAAACAGTACCATTAAAATTTGTAAAATGCATAAACCAAAGTAAAATATTGATGACTTATCATGAACTACATGAT
Source organism: Puntigrus tetrazona (assembly GCF_018831695.1). Taxonomy (NCBI): domain Eukaryota; kingdom Metazoa; phylum Chordata; class Actinopteri; order Cypriniformes; family Cyprinidae; genus Puntigrus; species Puntigrus tetrazona. The sequence goes on along the minus strand of NC_056708.1, from coordinate 9,666,050 downwards.
TTTTTCCACAATCAAATGTCCCTGCTACTAATACCTCCTGCCTCCAATTAGCAAGAGACAAATCTTGGTTTGTAATTGCGAAGAACCTAAAGCATAACCTCCCGTTTCAAAAGTGAAAATTTATAACCCAAATGCAAAATGCATTTTTTGTGACATTAGACCAGGAATGTAGCTGAAATGCAGATGCATATTAAAAAAAATCTTAGTGCCTCGACATGAGTTTGCAAAAAAAGTAATGTTATTTTTGTATTTGTTAACACCTGGGGTTATTAAAACTCAGTCCACCAAAACCAAAAATGATAATTAGTCTGCATTTTGATGTGCATACTGATAAAGCATTTTTGTTTCTGAAATTATAATCAGTCTGTGTCTGACCCAGAAGCTCTAATCTCTCACCTTGTTCGTTCAAGCATGCCAGTCCAGAACTCCCCAGGTTTTGTTAGACATAACACAAAAATACAAAAAAAAAGCTTCAGACACAAATACATTTCCTCTGTGTGCAAGCTCAAAGTGTCTGTATTTTAATGCTGTAACTAACGGACATTCATCTGTGGTGGTTATCAATGGTTGACCATCGTGCTGGAATCAGAGGGATGAGGAGCGTGAAGGTCATCACCAGTGCTGCTGCCGCATTCTCTCAGGGTTTAAAACATGCAGAACAGGTCATTTCTTTATCAGAGTGGAGCTGTGGAGAGATTGTATCTGGAACCACTGATTTCAAGATATCATTCTCGCTGGCAATTATGTGCTTCACGAGGAAGTTGGCAGCTTCATTAATATTGACGTTCTCCTAAAATGTAGAGGGAAAGAACATGCATTAAACTTTTTTTTTTTTTTTTTTTTTTTTAGACAACCAGGTTTCAGATAGTTTGATTTGTTGATTCTGAAATAAGACTGTGTTCGATGCCATTGAACTTGACCTAATGTCGAGTAATGAATTATTAAAACCCACGGAAATGCTACTAGACGGAGGTTAATCTAAGTCTGATTGGACTCTTCATTAAGAACGAATGGATGGAGGTGCTGAAATAAATGAAATAAATAAATAAATCCCATTTGAAACCTCTCTACTGGTTTTAATGAGACCGTCCCAATATACCAAGAGTCCATTCTCCTGTTTCCCTCAGCAACTGCTCTGCATGTGAGTGGCAGGTCTAATTAGCATGCAAATATTAATGACCTTCAATCAGAGGCTTTAATCAAGCACTAAAGGCTCTGACAGTGCAAGTTCTGTCAAAAGATATTTGTCAGACAGAGGGATAGAAAAGCATTTTTTATTGTACATAAAATTGTACAATAATGTGTGATCCTTGAGATCACATGACAAATAAAATAATCTTTTTTGACACATGACAAATAAAACTCTCCCAACGCTTTTAGCTGCGGAATAAATTTATTACTTTGTTAAAGATAATAGACGATAGGTGTCACTATAAAATCTAAGATCTCTTTTGAATCGATCAGTGAAAAACCTCCAAACTTGTACCGTGTAAAAGATTGTAATCCATGGTATTTAGTATAAATTATTGCTATATTTACATACCAGGGAATTTACATGGCCCTCCAAAGAATACAAGCGTGCATATAGAAAGCAAACAAACAAAACACAGTATTATCTTGATAGTGATACCATGATTTGGTTAAATTCCCGCGATACATTAAAGAGGTTGTGTACCCAAAAATGAAAATTAACCTGCGTTTTATTCACTTTCGAAACATCCTGGGTGTATGTGACTTTCCTCTTTCAGATGAATCCAGTCAGAGTTTTAAAAACTTGTCCTGGCGCCTCCAAGCCTTTCCACGGAGATAAACGGTTGTCTGTTGTTTACTGTTCAGAAGATGTGAAATAATGTGCGCATATCCATAATAAAACCTCACAAGGCTCAGAGGGGTAAATAAAGGCCTCCTGCAGCAAATCCATGCGTTTTTGTAAAATAATTATCCATGTTTCATACTTAGTAAACACTACCAATGACTGTGGAACGCAGAAGCCAGGGTTGCCAGGTTTTCACAGCAAAACCTACCCAAACCTAGCTCAATCGCTTTTCAGGGGGATTCATGGCTTGGAGGGGCCAGGGCAATTTTTAATATGACTCCAAATGGATTTGTAGGAAAGAAGAAAGTCCCATACACTTAAAATGCTTTCAAGGTGAAAAAAAAACAGGTTAATTTTCATGTGTGAACTAACCCTTTAATGAACGTGGTATCTGAAACCATCCAGACACAAATATCTCTTTCATTTCTGTTTCTGTGTCCAAAATGTTATGCCTTACCTTCGCAGACGTCTCAAACCAGCCCACAAATCCGTTCTCCTTGCAGTACTGGTCCATCTTCAGGCTGTTGTTAGTCAGAAAGTCTCTATTTTGGTCGCACTTATTGGCCAGGAGCACTGTGGTGATACTCTGGCCATTTGAAAGTATTAATTTTGAGTCCAGATCCTCCTTCCATTTGGAGACAGCCTCAAACGTGGTGGGTCTGGAAACATCAAAAACAATGAACGCCCCCATGGCCTCCCGGTAATAAACCCGCGTCATGTTCCCGAACCGTTCCTGACCTTACAGTGTAGATGGAGAAGGAGAAAAAAAGGTATAAAACCACTGGGAAAAGCACGGCACAACAAGCCAAAATGCCACCACTATTCAGAGGTTTGAGGCTGCTAGGATTTTTTTACGTTCTTAAAAGAAGTTTCATATGCACAGCAATGCTGAATTTGTTTGGTGGGAAATACACACTGGATGTATTCATGCTAAATGAGAGTTTTAATTTATTAAGAAAGGCTTTTTAAATGCGAGCGTATGCTGAATGCATAAATTGCTTACACATAGTGAGATATTTTAAGTAGCAGCTCACGGCCTCAAATTCTAAGAAAGAGGATAAATGTGGCATGATTACATTTACTGCCGAAGAACACATGACTCTTTTTTTTTTTGTGCATTCACCTTCCCGCAACGTGCATCGTTCTGACTAGTATCCACAGCAAACTTTCCTGTGGTTCTTATTCAGTTGAATATGCTCATTACGACTGACTTTTCCGGCTAATGGCACATTCCGTCTATGCTCCTTTCTCTTGTCTGACTCTGAATGCAGCCACTCATCTGGGCTGCCGGTATTATACAGCATTCCCCAGGACAGCTGTTTCTCTCAGCTTGTTCTGTTATTTGTTCAAAATTAGAATCAGGAGGTGCGTGTTGATCTCCGCGGGTCCGACAGCAGTCTGCTTCGCACTTGATGGACCACGAAACAAGAAATGCTGTATTGGTTTTGTTAATCCATATGGCCTTTTGAGATATCGCACAGATGTTGCGCAATGAATAATGTAAATCAACAACAGAGTCTAAATAAATCAATTTTCAGGTTTTAAAAAGAGTTTTGGAGGCTGTCGTTGGCTGAAATTGGACGAAGCAGTGGGGAATGCCCATTACAGAAAGTGTCACCCGACTTGACAGCTTGGCAAAATGTGCGTGCTTTTGATGAAAACTATTAGTCACTAACAAGGAAAATGAACTCGGCGTGTTTCACTTCATGAAATTGTATGTCAGATGACTTCCCGGGCAGCAATGAGGAGTTTATGAAGCCCACGAGGAGTTTATGACTGTGTGAGTATGACTGCTGAGTCATGTTAGGATGAGCAAAAAGCCAGTCTTACTGAGAATAGTATAGTAATGATAAGGAACAAACCCTTGAGTACCTAGGCCTGTATGATTATGATTGGTTTAATTACTACTGTATGACTGCATTAGGCCTCATACACCTTGCTTAGCAAAAAGAGAAAGTCTGCTAATTTGGATAAGTATGATATTTCATTTAAATACAATAAAATTGGCTAAACGTTACGACAACTGGAGTGATGCAAACACAATGTTAGAAAGATTTAGCTTCATATACAGCATGTTATTTTGGTGAAAACTGAGGCAAACGTTTTTAAGAACCGCATTGGTGTAGGAAATGTGTTTTTGTGGGAGCAGGTGTGTTGTTTTAAAGTGGAATTTGCGGTAGCTGAGGACCGAGAACAGTACGTGCTGGAAATACTCTTTCCCGTGGTTTGTTTACAGAGATTTCATCGGTTTCATCGCTTCATCTCTGAATCTCGCTCACGTGAGAGAGCTCTCCGCGCGGGCACGCGGAAAACCAGTTCTTCTGAGCGGCGCGTGCCTGACACGTGAGGACGAAAACGTATTTTGACGCTGAACAAGATCAACTGACTTTCAATTTAACGACGTTAAACCGTAATTTGATATTGACGAAGAACTGTTCTTTAAAGTGTCGAGGATCTTATACGAGCCCTTGCAAAAAATTAAAAATAAAAAAATAACCACGTACAAAAAAGTGTAGTACTACGTTTTTGGCGGAATACCATTTTTATAACCACGGCTTTACTATAAATAGCATGGTTAGCGTTTTTTGTTTTATTTGTAGTAAGACTATGGTTACTAATTTATCAACGTTACAAAACTATAAGCAAAAACAAAAATTAAAAAACAAGAATACTTATAAGAATAAAAATAAAAAGTATTCCCTTTTTTGCTAATAAAACAATGATACTGTTAACAATACGATAACAATATTTTACCTTGAACCTTATAAATTACGCCTATTTAAATGGCTAATATTATTAAAGAACAAAAAAAGTAAAATAAAGTAGTCAAATGTTATTTTTTTAGGGATAAAACCAATTTAAGTACATTTCATTTTAAAATAGATCTATGCATTTGAACCTAAACGGTAAGATAACCTACAGTAGCCTGTTTTCCATTCAAATGACTAATATCTTTACAGTTTAGGTTTTAAGAGTAATGTTATTTAAAGACACGTATGGCAGCAAAACTAACTGTAAATATTGCATTTTGACTGAATCTATGGTTACTGTGGTAATAGTTTTTAAGGAACGATGAACATTTAGCTACAATTCCATTACGCGAGTTTCGTGCTACTTAAAAACAAAAGCACTTTTTGCAATTCTTGCATTTCAGCGTGTTTTTAATAAACGCCGACACGTATATGTCTTGGCTTTGACTGCTCTTAGCCTACTTTCTCTTACCTGCGATGTCCCACAGCTGCAGCCGGACCGTCTCTGAGTCCCAGTTAAGAACTTTAAGCGCAAAATCCACCCCGATGGTCGCTCTGTAGTTAGTGGAGTACGTCTGATGCACATACCGTTTGATGATGCTGGTCTTCCCTACTCCCAAATCACCGATGACAAGGATCTTGTACAAGTGCTCTTTCCGATTGTTATGCATCGCTGAGGACATTTGTGTGTCCAGTGTTTATCGCACTAACTAGTCGCCTGTCATTGACCTGAACTGGCGCCGCCCAGGGCGTGGAAAAACTTGTGACCAGCTGTCAGACAAACTTTGTTTGCTCATGAGCACTAAATATCCTGCCAGGGTTTCCCGTCCAGTCAGAGATTGTTTACTCATGATGACAGACACAAAGCTATCTATCTATTCATTCATCTCTATCTATCCATTCATATCTATCTATCTATCTATCTATCTATCTATCTAATATATAGAAATATAACTATAAATCTATCTATCTATCTATCTATCTATCTATCTATCTATCTATCTATCTATCTATATCTATCCATTCATATCTATCTATCTATCTATCTATCTAATATATAGAAATATAACCATAAATCTATCTATCTATCTATCTAATATATAGAAATATAACTATAAATCTATCTATCTATCTATCTATCTATCTATCTATCTATCTATCTATATCTATCCATTCATCTCTATCTATCTATCTATCTATCTATCTATCTATCTATCTATCTATCTATCTATCTATCTATCTATCCATTCATCTCTATCTATCTATCTATCTATCTATCTATCTATCTATCGGACATTTTATCTATCTATCTATCTATCTATTTATCTATCTATCTATCTATCTATCTATCTATCTATCCATTCATCTCTATCTATCTATCTATCTATCTATCTATCTATCTATCTATCTATCTATCTATCTCATCTCTATCTATCTATCTATCTATCTATCTATCTATCTATCCTATCTATCTATCTATCTCATCTCTATCTATCTATCTATCTATCTATCTATCTATCTATCTATCTATCTATCATTTATTTTATCTATCTATCTATCTATCTATCTATCTATCTATCTATCTATCTATCTATCTATCGGACATTTTATCTATCTATCTATCTGTCCATTCATCTCTATCTATCTATCTATCTATCTATCTATCTATCTATCTATCTATCGGACATTTTATCTATCTATCTATCTATCTATCTATCTATCTATCTATCTATCTATCTATCTATCTATCTATCTATCGGACATTTTATCTATCTATCTATCTATCCATTCATCTCTATCTATCTATCTATATATCTATCTATCTATCGGACATTTTATCTATCTATCTATCTATCCATTCATCTCTATCTATCTATCTATATATCTATCTAGTTGACATTTTATCCATCCATCCATCCCTCTGTCTGTCTATGTACTCTAACACAAAGTGAGAGAAGCACATAAAGGAACTATACTGTAAAAAAAACACAACCACGCAAACTCCAGTTGTGGTGCACAGCATCTCTAAAGACTTCATTTTGTGATTATATACAAAAAAATATAAAATGATTAAAGTAAAACAACATTTGTAATCGAGTCCCCTTTAATAACACTCAGGTAAAACCAATATTTTTACACGCCTTGAAGAGAAATAAAAAAGGCTTATCCACACCATAACTGAAACCTCGAAGTAACAGAAATATCGCAAGCTACATTCGTCCCACTGTCACGAAGCTTAATCCACTATGACCATCATATTGAATCAGCACAAATAGTTAGTAGAAAAATACATCACACACGCACGGCTGAAACCTACATTCTATGAATGTCTTGTCAGAAAAGGCAAAGAGCGAAAAATGCAAAAGACTTTTAGAAAATGTACAAAAGTTCTCAAAAGAACATTAAGCACTTATTTCAGCTAATGGCACTGCTTTGCATGCAAACATGTGACCTTAATACATTACACCTATTCAAGAAGAATATTGCACATTGATTAAAAGAATAGATGTCTGTTGGTAGGTACAATGTGCATTCCTGCTAAGTCTAAACAGTTCATCTTAAGTTCATACAAAAATCCTACCTTTAATCTGAGACTTTCATGTGGTATAGGCTTTGTCAATGAAAACTGTAATGCCCTGTGTGTAAGAATCATGTCCACAGTGTAATAAGAATGGGAATTTTTTGTTTTTGGCTCATCTACTGTATGTATGGATTTGGAACAAAAGCCTGAGTGGATTGAAAAAGGAAATGGAATTATTATCATTTTAGAATAGGCCCTGCATTCAAATATATTGCTTTATGTATAAATAACTTACATAACTGTTCAAAAGTTTGGGTTCAGTAATTTTATTTTTTAATTTTTAGAAATAAGTCTCTTAAGCTCACCAAGCCTGCATTTATTTGATAAAAATAAATCAAAGTGTTATGTGTTTAAAAATGTATTCCTGTGATGGCAAAGCTGAATTTCGTCAGTGTCAGAAATCCTTCAAAATTAATTTGAATATGCTAATCTGACGATAAAAAAACATTTTATTATCTAATTATATATATATCTTTTGAAAACAGTGATTACTTTCAAGATGATTTTATAACTTTTGTCCTTACTGAATAAAATCCTATTCACCCCAAACCTTTAAGCGGTAATGTAAATATTTTATAGTTTGTATAATTTTTTCAAATCTCATCTTTTCAAATTAAAAATTAAAGATTTATAAGATAAATACTTCAAGTAATACTGGGACATGTTCATATAAATAAATCCAGTCATCTGAAAGACATATTATCTATATTAAAGTGTTAGATTTGCTCGATATCTAAATAATCCTGCCCTCGCAACCCCTTCTATTTGATTTATTATGAAAAATATAATAATAAATATTATTTTATATGAAGTTATATGAAGTGGCAGAACATGCAACCTCTAAACTAGGGAAATAACAAAAATGACCAATATTTAAACAAACTACTTTGCGCTCAAAGGCTTCATTTGGTCCTACATTCAACCGTTTGCGCTTCAGTTGTACGTGAAGAATCGTGCAAGACGTTCAGGAATCTTGCTGACAGGCGACGAGAGAGATAAAAATGACATCCCCTGGAGCAGGAGTTTTGTAATTTCTCCCTCCTGTGTAGATTGACGTCGTTGGAATGTTATTAAGTAGCTGAAAAGCCAGGAAAACTTGCAGTACACAAACTGACCAACACCGGTAACATCTTGCCAAGAAGGACCATAAACGTGTCAGAGCGCCCTGGCGCACGAGAGCATATCAAGTACATCCTTAATTATCCGAAAAGCAGTTTGGTGAAGTGCCTTCCCCGACGCAGCTTGGGATTTTGAGGACGGGCTGGATTCCAAGCACCATAAAACGTCCTCAGCGAGTGCTTCTATATTTAAGAGTTTACACTCCTTGACATTTACAGCTGGGTTTTGCCATCTAAGCAGATGCAGGATCTCAGTAGCTGCCTCTCTGTCTCCTTCCTGCGCTCCGAATAATCTCTCAGAGCGAAGAGGAGCTCTGGCTGTAGTGGCGAAGCACCAGCTGGTCGTAAATCGGGGAGCAGGGCTCGCACAGCGGCAGCTCCGAGGCCGGCGAAGTGGGGGATTCGCTGATGGAGTCCACGGAGGAGTCTCTAAATGGCGAGGGTGGTGTCAAGACGCCCAGGTCCTCAAAATCAGTGGTCCTGACCGCACACGAAGAGTCGTAGGTGCTGTCAAAAAGGCTGGCGGGTGAAGCCCGGCTACTCCCTCCGGCGATGATGCCCCCGGCGATGCCGACCGCGGAGCGCGGGTTGGTGTTCGCCGCAGCCACTACATCTGCGTAGGTGGTGACGGTGGTTGGATGTGGCCTTTCTTGCGGGTGGAGGCGGAAAGTAGGGGAGCAGGGTCTTGGGACCTGGGCTGTGGAGGCCGTGTTTACGGCCGTTCCCGGCGGTGACCCCGGCAGCATCATGCTGTTGAGCTCACTGATGTTGGCTGTGAATCGACTGACCACGCAGCTGATCTGATCCATGATGCAAGTCTGGGACGGGGCGCCGTGCTGCAAGCGCTCCGTCAGGTATGAGGGTATAGCCACCACCGCCGCGCGCTCTTCGTCACGATCATCCATCTCCCGCCGCTGCATCGAAGGCCGCTGGCACACGGTGGGCAGAGGAGAAGGGGTCCGGGGCCGGTAGGTTACAGGGTAGCGCTGGTTCTTCTGAGAGCCGTCGTATGCCAGCTTCACCCCGGGGTCTGGAGGCCGATCACAGCCCTTTGAGAAGGGCTTAATAATGGCCGTCTGGTTGGCCTCCTCTTTTTTCTTGATGTGGATTGAGATCCGCTTCCATAGGTTTGGCCTGTAACTTCTCTCGTTCTGAGCCCAGGTCACTGTTTTGCCGTTGGAACTGTTGAAAGAAAATGGCAATGTGTATTTGATTGATTTCGATTGATTATGCATAAATGAACACGTTTAGTAAGCTCGTTGTTAAGTTTATGTATTGGGTAAAATTGTAGAATAGAGATGTAGAATAAGGTCATGTAGAATAAGGCATTAATATGTGCTTAATTGCTACTTATAAATGGCATATATTCTAGTAATATGCGTGCTAATAAGAAACTAGTTAAGACATCCTAAAATAAAGTGTGTGTGTGAGAAGAGTTTTTAACAGTTTTCAAAAATCATGTTTTTTTTTTTGTTTACTGTGCATTCCAGTTAATTTCATTCAAACTGAATTTATTTTGATTAGGTTAAAAATAACTACAATTACAGCTGAGTAACACAAAAACATGGTAAAATAATAAAGAAATAATAATAAAAGAATAATATCGCTTATATATTTTGTAACATGTAATTTGTTACATAGTAAAATACTAGTAAAATGTAATGAAATTTACAGAAAAATGCAAAGAAAATAATTTTACATGTACTTTTAAACTATTAATTTATATTTAAAATGTATTGTATATACTACAATATTATATGTTTATTTAATGACTTTAACATTCACCAAAAATGTATATATTTGAAAAATAATTGTTAATTATGTGGAATGTTCTAAACATTTACGTGTGTGTGTATTTTTTATTTTTTTTTTGATTGGTTCAGAATATGGGATTTTACCAACATGCCTGTAAAAACAATTAAGCTGATATGGCTACTAATCGAAATCACTAAAAGGTGAATGGACATAAAGTGAAAAAAAGCAATTGACTGCAAAACACCATTTAGATAACCACATAACAACACATCGTTTTATGTAACAGTAAGAATGAATAGAGGCTTTTGTGCCTCTGTGATGATAATAAGTTACTTGATTATCTAAAGGACATGCTTGCATATGTCAGTCGAACAACGATCTGCCTTTAAAACACAGAAATTTAGACTACATTTATGGACTATATTATGTCCTTACACTACAGCTTAAAGACGAGAGAGAATAGATCCTGCTATTAGCACTTCCAATCCATCCATTCCAAGCGCAATTACCACCCTCGCCCCATCCTGTATACGTCAGACAGGAAATCTCTAACTTCTCTTCTCCTAATGCACCTGGGGACCAATCGACCCAAATGTGCGTAACTCCGGAGTTGCTCCAGGAATGATTCACAGGCATACAGGGTAATTGGTCGGGGCTTTTTTTTTTTCTCTTTCGAGGGGAATATTGGCATTTTTTATGTGCTCTAAAATATGCTCAGTTGGGGAGTTGATTCATTTTCAGTCTAAACTCATTTTCATCCTCAAAAGCAAACCTTTGGCAGGCATTACTGAGAGATAAACAGATTTAATGTGAGCTTTATTTATTTATATATTTATTTTTCAGAAGCTGTTTCTTCTGCACCCGAGAGCAGTGATTGCACATCATCTTCTTACGAAGAAGTAAAAATAAGGATTTTCAAAACTGAAATGAAAAAGAATTGACAAGTCATGCCTCATTATCCTTCAATTCACTCACTGTGAACTCAATTAAACCAAAGACCACAATACATGTTTGTACTTCGGGATCTGAATAAAATAATCTCAATTCTGAAATTATGATCAAGCATTTATTGTAACCTCTCAAACTGGGTTACCGTTGACTAAAACTGTAATATTTTTAAAAGTAATACTTAAAAATAAAATAAAATAAATAATAATTTGAAAAAATCTAAATAATTATTGTATTATCAATAAACAAATCTTAAAAGAAAATGAAATATTAAACATATTAATGAATATATCGAAAAAATATATATAGGATATATAAGAATATATATAAATATCAATAGATATAAAATGAAATATTAAACATATTAATAAATATATAGGATGAAACTTGAAAAGTTCATTAGTTAACAAAATTAGTTAACAAAAACTATCTTAGTCAATGCTAATTTTAGCATTTACTACTACAATATTAATATCACAAGATGTGTTTGTTGACACCTTTTTTTCTAAACCAAAAATGAATTACCCCTTAAGAATAATATTAAAAAAGAAAAACAAATAAAATAACAAACTAACTAAAAATTTTCAAAATGAAAAAAATACTAAAATATAAATAACACTGGCCTCATACTGACCTGACAGTGTCTGTGCCAGATCCTCTTCGTCTGAACAGGTTAGCCAAGCTGCTAGAGCGGCTAGCGGCCGAGGCAGCCTTCCCATCACCCACGTGCATCCTCACAACGGTCGACGTGGTGAAAGCGCTGCGTACGTTCCTCTCAGGTTTGGCCAACATGATGTAGACTTTGGGCACGAACATGCAGCACAGCGCAGTGGTAGCGCTGAGGCTAACGGAGAAACACATGGTGATTATCTTGTAGTTTGACCCGAAATAAATGGGCACGAAAGCCAGCCAGATAATGCAGGTGGTGTACATGGTGAACGCGATGTATTTGGCCTCGTTGAAATTGGCGGGGACGTTGCGGGTCTTAAAGGCGTAGAAGGTGCAGCTGAGAATGAGCAGCCCGTTGTAGCCCAACGGCGCCACCACTCCCAGCGTGGTGGTGTTGCAGATGAGGTGCACCTCGCGGATGGACGGATAGTCGTGGATCACCTGCGGAGGTTCCATGATGAAGAGCGCTACGATGATGCCCAGCTGAATCAGGATCAGGATGAAGGCGATGACCAGCTGGGCGCAGGCGCTCATGAAACGAGGCTTCTTGGTGCAGATTTTCTTCTTGCTGCCGGCTAGGATGCGAGCGATGCGGTTGGTCTTGGTGACCAGGGCCGAGTAGCTCATGGCCGGCGAGAGCCCGATTCCCAATCTCTGCAGGTAACAATAGGCCACGTGCGGTTTAGCGATGAGGCAGAACGTACACAGGTATCCCAAACAGATGCCGGCCAGGATGATGAAGCACAGCTCTCTGCTGGAGGACTTCACCACCGGCGTATCGTGGAACCTGATGAAGACTAAAGTGACGAAGATGGTGGCGAGCAGGCCGAGGCAGGCGAAGACCACGGCGGCAATTGGCTCAGGATCTCCCCACAGAAGGTACTGCACCGGGATTGGCTCACAGCCTGAGAAACATGAACATGTTAATGTAATCAGTAGGGCCGATTTAGCATGTAAAATGGATGCATTAAATGTTCGATTGCAAAGTGCTGGTGATATAAGGTAACTGCATGAGGTAGGTTCAGGGTTAGTATCTACTTATTGCCTAGCTATTGCAATTACTACAATAAGGTCAAAGTACACGAGGAACAGGACTGTAAAATAAAGTGCTACTAAAAGTTCTTTGGAAATGTAATAGCTTACAGATTACAAGCTACCTTATTTAAATTGTAATACGTAATAACTAATTAAATTTAACACCATCAATATTAAGATTGTTTTAAAAATCATTCTCAATATTAAAGAACAGAAGAGTCCACAACTAGGCACAGAGAAACAATGTTGTCGGAATCACGTTCAGAATTAATTTTTTTCCAGCTGATGAAAGATAAAAACACTGACACTGAAAATAAACAGACGATATCGTTTGCTGGTGTGAACGCTAATATTGCTATCTTTATAGTTATCATTATCATTCTTGGTGGGAAACATTCATTTAGAAACATTTAAAGCAGGCAGAGTTCACCTCGCGGAAGTACTCAACACTGATTACTGTAAGACATTCAAAATCCTTCTTCTCTACTATTAATATTATAATAACTGAATTTTCAAGCACAGCCGTAACGAAATGACACTTTAGCACATTGTTTTACTTTGAGATTGTTAAAAAACAGCTAATCTTAAAAATAAATAAATAAATAAGTAAAGCACATACACCCAAATAGGACATAAAAAAAGCTATGCAGAAGTATGTGTCTTAAACTCCTGAAACATTGATGGCTGATATTTTAAAGTAGTCAATGGAAATCAATCATATCTGTATGTATGTTACTTTGCAAGTAACTGTAATTCAATTACACGTTTTTTTCCCCAGTGACTGTAACAGATTACAGTTACATTTGTTTTGGATGACACTTTATTTTAAGGTGTCCTTGTTACACATACTTACTATTATAACACATAATAACAGTCATGCATAATTACATTCAAGTAACCTAAAGCCAAACCCTAACCATGACCATATAGTAAGTACACATATTTAAGTTATAATACTCAGTATTTAAATGTATACTTTTTGCATTTCTTCAGCAACATACAGTGATGTTTTGATACTGAATGACTCTGCTTTTGGAGTAAGCTAATGATTCATTGACCTATTCAAAAAGACAGTCACTTGCTTAGCTTGTGAATGAATCAGCCTTTTGAACAAATCAGTTGAGTAAATGACTAAATGGCTCACTCATTAAGAAAAAAACCTAGCGGTTTTAGTTTTGGATTGGGAGTATCATTAAATCTTTTTCACATTTCAATATCTAAAACTATTTATTATCATTATTTACGCAATGCTGAATATTTCATTTGGTCGCACTCTGTTTTAAGGTCCAATTCCAGAATCGTGATGTGTGACATGAGAATCGTATAGAGAACATCCATCACTCAGCAGATAAAAACTGGTGGCTGAATTACCGTAGAACTTTATAAAACAAAAAAAGAAAATGTGCAAAAATAAACAAAACCATCCGTTCAACCAAGCGCCATGCATTATGCATTAGAGGCTGACAAACAAGCGCTGATATATTTAGCATGTGTGATTTGCATCAACAGTCAGTGCATGAGGATAAAACTGAGTCTTGGTTTTGGATAGCTTTTAATGAGGTTGGCCAAATGACACTGGAGGTTTGGTGTTTTTTTTTTTTTTTTTTTTTACAGGTCAGATTCACAAACCAGCAAAACCATGAGATACTCTGGAAAGTAACGGTTTTCTGTTTATCAAAGGCTTTTGTGAAAGTGCCTTTAGGGCAAGTGGGTGTATTCGGCAGCCATATTTGTAATGCCCCTGGGCAGCTATTTTTAGTCATGCTCTGAAATCTCTGTAAATGTTTGTCGAAATTACACTTCAATAACATGTTTCAATCAGGAATAAAATATGATACCAGCTGCACCATAATCTGCGCTTCTTAAGCACTAAAAACAGCAATTTTGAGGCTGGTCCAGCTAAAAAAGCATGCATTAATATTCATATTTGAGGATAAACATGAACACTTTCTAATAAGGTTCAATTCATTAACATTTGTTTGAATTAACATAATCTGAATTAAAACAATTATAAATTAAGCACTCACAATGACCAACTTTTATTAGATAAGGTATTCCCAAATTAGTTTTTTGTCAGCTGAACCCCTTCAAAATTTTCTTTCAAATATTTTGAAAAATGTAATATTTTAATTAAATATCTCAGTAATGTAACAAAAAATTTGCATGTTCACAGTTCTGTGATGTAGGTTAATGGTCATATGACATGCAGGTAAAAAAATGTTTATTCATTAATTTTTTTATTGTTTTTATTTAGGTTTTGTTTTTATTAGTTATTTCATTTTCATTTTTACATTTTGTTATTTAACTATTGCACTTTCATCAAACCCCCATTAATGTTAAATTATGAATATACTAATTCACGTTCATTGATTTACTATTGTTAATTTATACAACTCAAAATGTAACTTAACATGTGTAGAAATTAACATTACCCAAGATCAATAAATGTGTTTATTAATTATTAAAATAGCGCATTGTTACTTCATGATGTCTAATGCACTAACTAATGGTAAAGTATTGGAGATTATTATGAAGTGCTACTGTTTACTCATAAATGTGAGTATAAGCATATATGTACATTTGTCGAACATTTCCAGGAAAATACAGTTTATAGAGCTTAAAAAAATAAATATTTTACATATTAATTTTTTATGTCTTTATATAATGAATAAATGGCGTAAACACTAGTAAAAATTCCAAAAGTTCTAAATTAGTTCTATTAGTACAAAAAGTACTAAGAACTGCAGGTACTCAAACTCAAAACCACCTGCTACTAAATGTCTAAAATTGGCATTAAAGCTCTTGCATGAACAGCAGAGCGGCCTCGGCTCTCAGTAATGTACTACATGCTGAGAGACTGCTGCTTCAGGGCTTATGCTTGACAGCAATTCTGGAACATTCTGATGGGGACCCCCGCCAAGACCAAATCTCTGTTTTTGGCATTAAGTTGCCATGGTCCAGATTCTCAAATAACGCTCTAAGAGATAAATGGGTCTCCAATGTTATTCTGCGACCCAGATACTTATATCACACGCTGCTGTACAAGATGATAAGCTCATGTGGCTGGTTTGAGAAGTTTAGAGTCATGGGTAAAATATGGTTCTGGATGAACTACATTTTTCTCTGAAGGTGGATATAGATTCACCTGTGAGGTCATCTCTAGGCCAAGATCCAAGCTCGCACATTCGACAGGTGTATTCATCAAACACAAACTCGTTTTCTTTACATGGAGTGCAGGTCCAGCAGCAGCTCACCTCACCCTTACGGATAACCTGAGATGGTCAGAACAGAGAGGTCGAGTTATGTAAGTTATAGATTTCTCTGAAGAAAATGCTTGCTCTCAAAGCCGCCACCACAATGCCAAAGTGTTGTAGGTGGTTGCAGTGCACTGCTATGCGGTTGCTACAGTGTTCAAAGTGGGTTTTAGTGCATTGCTATGTGGTTACTAAGGTGTTCTGAGTGGTTGCCAAGGTGTTTTGGGTGCTCAAAGTTCTACTTCCAAGTTTATATGATAATCCTCTTTCTGAAGATACAGTGGTATGCGAAAGTTTGGGCACCCCTGTAAATTTTCATGATTTTCCTTTATAAATCATTAGTTGTCTGGATAAGAAATTTCAGTTAAATATATCATGTAGGAGACGAACACAGTGATATTTGAGAAGTGAAATAAACTTGATATGATTTATGGAAAGTGTGCAAGAATTCTTTCTTTACAGGGGTGCCCAAACTTTCGCATACCACTGTATGGCTTAGGCTCCTGTGTCCAAATACGTCAATAGGATATTTTTCAGAAATAATGACTTTAATTGATAGTGATAGTAAGGGATAGTAAAGTCATTTATAATATTACTAAAGATTAAACTTGCTGTTCTTTTGAACCTCAAAAAATTCCTGAAGACATTTATCATTGTTTCCACAAAAATGTTAAGCAGCACTACTCTTTTCAACTTTGGTTATAGTAAGAAATGCATATTAGAATGATTTATGAAGGAACACGTGACACTGAAGACTGGTGTAATGATGCTGAAAGTTCAGCTTTGCATCAAGGCATAAATTACATTTTTTAAAAATATGAAGAAATTCTAAATAGTTATTACAATTTGCTAAAAAATATTTCACAATATTACTGTTTTTAATGTATTTTTGATCAAATAAATGCAGCCTCGATAAACGTTCATAAACATTAAAAAATCTTACCAGTCCCAAACCTTTGAATGGTAGTGTATAATAAATAAGCACATATACACCTAAATAAAATACATTTCGTATAAAAACACACCTTTATTTGAGCTTTTTCACAGGGATCGCTGCACACTGATCTCATGATGGCACTGCTGTTTGCCCAAATCTCCTCGTCATCCATCTTCAGCCCACTGTTGTCCCAGCTGCCCACGTGGATGTAGCTATAGTCCTCCTCACTCATCTGTTTAAAGTTCATGATTTCATACCTGGAGGAACACACATAAAAGCACTGTTATGGAAGTGAAACGGTTAACCCAGCATCATTCATGTTTTACTCATAAAGCCATTCACTCTGAAGGAAGGTGTTTTTGAAAATCATGACATCAACAAGATATTGTTTTCGTTGTCTTTGAAAGGAGTTTAGAAGCACATTCTTACTTGCGTTTGGAGTACAATATGAATGATTCCTACCTCCCCGGGGAGTCTCCGTTCTCATCAAACAGCACCACTTCTCCCGAGACGCCAGTGAAGTTTGTCCTCATGAGGAATTCTAAGAGTTTACCTCCATCAATCGGCCGCATGGCTTCACACAGACCTGCGTAGCCGGGACACAGAGACTTCTGCATGGCGTGCAGGCCGTAAGCCATAGAGTAGATGGCATTGATCACAAAGCCCATTTTCGTGTCCTGAGCGTACTGGTGTCGGAGCGACTCTTTTTCTGTGAGATGGTGCAGTGAAAACAAACAACGGAACAAACAATATACTGACTTCTAAGAAAACTTTTTTGTACTGTGTATTCTGTGCTTTCATCTGCCACAGTTAAGTCTTTGTCTTCGTTATATTTTTGTTGACTGAAAGATTCATTTTTAGATAGATGAATAAAAGGACAGATGGACAAATGGATAGTAGCTGATGAAGAAAAAGAATGGGTGACTGGATATACGTATGATGACTAGATGAATGAAAAGGTGAACTGATGGAATGAAGGATTTGGATGTATGGACGTATGGATGGATAGTGAAAAGACAAATAGATGGAAAAACAGTCAGTATTGGAAGTACAAGACAGATGCATGTAAAGATATACAGATTAACAGATCGATGGATGGATGATTCATAGATAAATTGATGGAATGAAAGAATGATGTAGATATTTGGATGTTTGGATGGATAGATGGATGAATATATTGACATAGTATATGGATAATGTGTATATATGAATGTACAGAAGAAATAAAGTGATGAAAGATGGATGGAAAAAAAGACAAAGTATTAGAAGAGCAAATAGATGTAAAGATGAACAGATTGATGATATATAGATTAATATTCATTCATCTATATATCACCTATTTATAGATTAACTGACAAAATCATGGATTGATGGATAGTTGGATTCATGGTTGGATGGATGGATGAATGAGTAAATAAGAAATGGAAGGATAGATTGAATGAATGAATAGATGAGCTGTTAATCTATAACATGTATAGATTTGTGAGTGAATGGATGGGAGGAAAGACAAAATAATGGACATATACATTTAGAAGGATGGATGAATTGGGGAAAAGACAGATATATGGTTGGATGGATGAAGATCGACAAACGGATGAATTTAGGGACTGAATGGATGGATGAACTGATGAAAAGACAGACATCCAGATAAACAGGCTCAAAATGGTGAAATCTGAGTTGATGAGAACATCTTCCACTCACTGGTGCAGGTCTTGTTGTATTTGGTGCTCTCTTGAGGATGTCCCTTCAGCCGACACTGGAAGCGGTGCTGCCAGAACTCAGGGAACCAGGGGTTCCGGATGTTCGTGTCTGGCTGCAGGTTCAAGTAGTAATCATCAAACCACGTGACGTAAGCAGACTGCAGCTTGATAGTGATTCCCCCGGCTGCCTCCCTCTGGAAGCCGTCAGTGACATCATAGCGGTCAGCCCAACCATCGCTGCAAAGTGTGCAAGAGACAAGCGAGTAATGAATGGCTTTTATATAGAACAAACCCCCTTGAGAGACAGTCAGGGAGCCTCCCGGTCCAAACTGACCCACATAACAGGCAAAGCCCAGCAGTTATGACCAGGTTACTCTGTGAATTAGGTCTTGAGGACAGAGCTGGCCAGTTTTTCATAGTGACAGACTCATAATAAACGTCTCCATGATATATATGTGCTCCAAATACTGCCATTAAGCATCAAAAGGATCTTTGGATGACAACAGACGAGTCTTACCTTCGCCTTTCACCCAAACGCAAGAAAAATAAATTACACTTTTTTTCTATAGCGTCCAATCCGTCTATATGTTCCTGAACGCTTCCTAAACTCGCAGCGCTAAACGTTACACAACTCAGCAGTGTGTGGGAGGTATCGTTTTTGTTCTCATGGTAGGTAAGGAGAGGCTTTCATAACTTGTCCTTGGAGGCAAAAGCAATGGGAGGGAAGCATAGAGGAGCATGTTAGTAGCAGCTTGAATCATCTCATGGAAAAGAGCTGAACAGCTCAGTAAACCCACTCACTGACCCCAGCAGGTCAGCCTCCCTCTGCCCACTGCCGCTGCAGGAAAACTTAAAAAAAGACAACAAAAATGCCAAAGCAAAGGCGCCACTGCCTTTACAAAGATGTCTGACAGCATTTTAGTGCACATTGAAACATACAAAAAGTAGGGTTGGGCATATATTTGCTGTATGCATTTGCTATGTTGATATTTACCAACAAGTAGGACATTTCTCGCTTAATAGATATTTTAACAGTTAAAATCTTATTTAAATCTAAGTAGAAAATGTACAGGTTGAATTAGATTTAATTCTGAGTCATCTTTTAAACTGTTAAGGTCATTGCGCACCGAGTTCGAAATTTACGTCTGTGTTTTTTCGGATTGTCATCCTAAAAAATGAGTCCCACACAGAAACCTCACACACTGAAAGTCATTGCACACTGCGTCTGAAAAACTAGTCTGGAATTTTTACACGTTAAAAAAAAAATACGACCATAATATGTCAGTCGTGTTCAAACACTGCCTCTGAAACTTTCTTCCGTCATAAAATTTTAAGATCAGGTTAGATTTTCTGTGTTTTTGCATCCGTAGCAAGCATTTTGATAGGAAAGGATGTCAAATTCAACAACAACAACAAAAAACTAAAAATAATAACAATAACAATATTAATTGTGATTAATCGCATCCAGAATCAAAGTTTTTGTTACATATACATGTGTGTACTGTGTATATTTATTGTGTATATATATATATATATATATATATATATATATATATATATATATAAATACAGACTAATACAGTATATATTTTGAAAATATTTCTTATTATCTTAAATATAACATTTTATTTTGGATGAGATTAATGATTTCACAGCGCTAATAATAATACCTGTGCAACAGGTGATTAATTAATTATCAGTTTTGAAGTAATTTTTTTGATTACACTTAACAAGGATTTGTTGACAATAACATTAAATAACACTAAATTAAATAAATATGAACTAACAATAAAAACCTTAAAAAGCATTTATTAATTAAAGTTACTGTTATTTCAAAGCAGCACTTGTTAATAAACTGACCTGAGCTAACATGAACTAACAAAGAACAGTTGAAATCTTATTAACTAACTTTAAATGCCAATATGTGCGGTTCGTTATTAGTAACTGTTAGTTAATGCATAATAACGGTACCTTGTTACAAAGTATTACTTTTTGTAATTGTGTTTAAATGCGGTCAGGCATAAAAAATGACTCATTCTGATTTAGAGAGAAACAAAAAAAAAAGTAATAATAATAATAATAATATAATGTTTCTATGCTTTGTAGCATGTCTGTGGGCGTTTCACGTTTTTGGAATCTACACGGATCACGGTTTTAATCTGTTAACAATTAGCCCACAGATGAATAACACACACACACACACACACACACATTTATGTGGGAAGCCGCTGTATTAAAGACAGAAAATAATATCAGATTTACACAAACGAGATGCTGCAAAGTGAAACCGATGATTAAATTAGGTTACATTTTTATCCATCCCCAGCGTCGGGGAGAGTCAGATCAGCCCTCATCGGCAATAGATCAGCTCTTGTGCGCACTTCACTGATGAACATTTTGAAAGATAATACAACAGAATACAATAGTGTCCTCACACTCACTAGAGACAGATGGCTGGGCACAGTCTGCAAACTGCTCATTAGTAAATAATTGAAAGTCATTCAGTTGTGAAACGGAGGAGCCTGGACATCACTGTTTCCATGGCTGTCAATAGGCTGCTGAGTGAGGATGTTGACAAACGGACTTTGGTAACGATTGTTTTTGTAAGGAACTTATACAAATGTGGCTTTTTATGCATATGCTTTAGTTTTGCATATTTACTTGTTGGACATTTTTCAAATATATTTTTTAATATGAATTTAATTACATTATCCAAATAAAATGAATACGGGTACATTTATATTAATATTTTCATTTTGGAAATTCATGCTTGAAATACATTTTGTAATTATAATCAAAATCTATTGTACGTTAGAAGATTACACTGATTAACACAAATAGTATATATTGATAATATATTTTGATGAATTAATGCCAAATAAAGCAAACCAGAAAGCTACCGATAGACCAAAGAAAGCACATTGGGGTTTTTTTTGTTATTGTCTTGAGACTCTTTATCACTTTTGTAGCCAAGAAACTGGAACAGAGACGCAGTGGCCATATTCTCACTGAACCAAAGAAAAAAAACTCAATGTTCGCTACCTTCCCTGGAGCTGGTGTCTGACACCTCATCAAATACACACACACACACACAGACTCGGTCATCCACTCATGCACGCGCAAACACACCTCACCCACGCGCACACACACTCACACACACACACACACACACACACACACACACACTGGCACCCCCATAAACATGGCATCTTCTCTCAGCGCATCCAGGCTGTGTGGAATGCCCAGTGGCCCAGAATAAAGACCATGACACCATTTTCTGAAATAGATCCTCTTTAAATATTCAGGAACCGCATAAATAAGCAAAATATAGGTCCCTACCACAGAGCAAATGAACCAGCCTGTTAAACTTCACCAAAACAACGATTTTCCAGATGCGTACACTTTGACGTCAGCTGGTTCTAAAGTTGTGAAATGGTTGCGCTCGGTGAGCTACTGGCACTTTTTATTGCAACACAACCCAGAATAAACAGTTCAGAAAATTCACAAAATATTGTGTCGTTTTTAGTTTTAGGGCAACAAGAGAAGTGATATATATCAAGAATGTGAAGACCCATTTCTTTGTCCTATCCACATTGGCTCTGATGCCTTTGAGTCTTTAGTAAACCACATCTACTGAAACAGCTTACAAACGGCTGAGACAATAAATGCTATGCCACCCCATTAGGATGTAAACATATCCACGCTTATTATTTTGCCACGGCTGCGGGAGGAGTTTCTTATCTCGGATTTCCCTCAATATCTAGGGCATTCTTATGGGGAAAAAAATCATTGTACGGCATTTGGTTTAAGTCTATGCTTATATCCATTGTGTCCTGTAAGCTTATTTATTTGCTGTGGTCATCGTATCAGTATTTTATTACTTTTTATTGTGTGCTCTGAGTTGTCTAAATCAACAATTGCAACCATTTTACGTCATCAGAATAATGGCGCTTCCCACATTCCAGACTTTTTTTAAATAATATAAACCATTCAGGAGTTTTCTTCTAGTATATTCTAGTAAGGGACATAATTTATGCTATATTAAGCCATACAAGTCTTAATACCCAGGGTTCCCTTTAAACAATGCACTTTATAAATTGCTACTGGATAAATCAACAACAAAAAAAGATCATGTTTCATGAATATATTTTGTAAATGTCCTATACTGTAAATATATTAAAACTTAATTTTTTATTCATAACATGCATTGCTAATAACTTAATTTGTTAAATTAAGTAAAAAACTAAATATATATATATATATATATATATATATATATATATATATATATATATATATATATATATATATATACACACACACACACACACACACACATATTACTTCTTTCCATTTAGCAGAAGGTGAAGTAAATTTTTTGTAAGCATGTAAAAAATGACACCTTCACCCAAAAGTTTACAACACATCCACCAGCAATTGAATGTCTAATTATCCAACCGAAGACCTCTTGAACAGAAGCAGAAATTGGAGGGATTATTCTTAGTTTAATATC
Source organism: Puntigrus tetrazona (assembly GCF_018831695.1). NCBI lineage: Eukaryota > Metazoa > Chordata > Actinopteri > Cypriniformes > Cyprinidae > Puntigrus > Puntigrus tetrazona. The sequence goes on along the minus strand of NC_056708.1, from coordinate 9,642,974 downwards.
TCAAAGCCATAATACATTATTTCAGTCTGTAATATCCATAAGCGATTTATTAATGGAACAGCCTGAACTGAATTGGGGGGTGAAGCTAAAAATAGGTAATTTAGTTGTCACACTCCAGGAGATTAAAAATGGGAAGAATCATTTCTTACTTCATTTGACACTATGAATAGCACGTGCAAATTTTTCAAGATGTCGATGCCTAGTCAAACTTTTTAAATATTCTTCTCACAGGATCTGTCGCATACAATTATTTTTCTGTCAGTCACTGAATGGTGAATTAGTAATCTTTCACAAATAACTCAAGCGTCTCTAATGTCTTTCTTAGATGGGAAGAGAACATATTAGGTGAAGCTGACATCTGTAAGAGCGTTTAAGAAACAATCTGTACTTGTAAAATCAGATCCAGCATTACAGACTGAACCTCTCAAGTCCTCATTACAGAATCAGCAGGCTTACTCAAAACATTATCATAACATGACTCAAGTGCCTATCACAGGAATAAACATAAATCACATACCTTGCTTCAGCAGTGGATGACTGTTATGGTGATGATGATGATGATGGTGATGGCAACATTTGTGGTGATAACAGACAGAAAGATGAGCCTTGCTTCCATGTTTTGATCCATCTTGATTTGTCTCTCTCTCTCTCACGCACACAAGCAAAGAGTTGGAGATGATGATCAACAAGAGTGGGTGGAAATTCAAAAGTATCTTTGAAATACCTAGAGAACTGGCTGATGGCGTGACCCTATCTGACTCACACTCTCTGTGGAAAAAGCACTATATGAGCACAAGATAACATGCATTAAAGAAGATGTAGAAGACAGGGGTGACTGGGGCTAGTTGTCACACTGGGAAGTCATTGCAGAAAGGTTTTCGAGTTTCGAGGCTGAAACTAGAACCAAATTGACTTGTAATACGAGGCTGCCCCAAACCCAGATTTGTGAATGGTGGTGTAAAAATTGTGCAATGTACACTATATAATATGACAACGTGCCCCAAGAAACTTTTTCATGAGCAATTACGGCGGAATCTTTTAATTGGATAGTCATGACTATGATATGTATCTAAAGAGAGTCTAAAATTAAAAAAGAAAACATACTCAAAACAAATTATACTCTTGAGAAATAGTCACTGGAGTAAAACGTGTGGCAACTCCTCTACAATATTTCCCGAGCATGCTGCATAGTTGTTTTTCTGCAGCAGTAAGTGTTATGTACAGTAAGCTTTTCTAATACACCTCCTACACTTTGAAAAAAACAACAACAAAAAAACAAGATTTGTTTCCTGAACCTGCCAAGAGTGCTTGCCGCAGCTCTCAGGCACAATTTAAGCAGTGTTTTCTTCCCGTTGCTTTGATAAGAAATGCCTGCTAAAAATATGAATCCATGTGCACAGAGTTCGTGTTTTGGGTAACTCACCTGCCAACCAACAGAAACTCTCCAACTAGACGGCGGCGTCTCATGGCCATGAGGATGCCACGTACGGTCATGCCCTCGCAGAAACACGCCACCACTCGGGCCTTGGGCAGGTGGCTCCTCAGCTTATCGAGCAGACGGTCGAAACTCTGTTCTCCAGCATTGCTGTAGATCTTGTCAGAATGGGCAATACAGATGCCCTCCTTTGCTGCCATGTCTTTGAAGGCCTCCATCCCGCTCTCGCCGTAGTTCCCTGAAGATTGAGAGATTGTATGATTTTTAAGCTGATTGTTGTAATTGATTGTTTGTGTATGATATAAATTAGCTTGGAATTGAACAGCTATAATGAAACTGTGACAGAAATGGCCATCACAAACACCATGGCCGTGTTAAAATCTTCAGGAGAATATGAAGAGCTGTAGATGCTACTGTCTTGTTTTTTAACGAAACGGTAAAAGATGCAAAGTCTGCTTATTTTTGTAATTTAATTGACAACAACAGGCACAATTCTAGGTTTTTTTTGAATAAGCTCTCGAGTATAAGTCTTCGATTATCCCTTATTTGGTTCAATGGGAGGATAATCTAGGTTGTAGGGAGGTATTGTTGTTTTAATGATGTGATTCCAGTGAGACTGTTTAAAGAGTCAGAGACAGTTCTCTCATTTTTGGATGTGTTTCGGAGGAGTTTAAGATTGCTACGGTCCAACCGATCCTGAACAAGCCTTTATTAGATCCTGCAGTGGTAAAGAAAAGGCGGTAGGAATGCAATTGTTGATGGTTATAAATGAGAATAATATTTTAGCTTTAGAGCTGACCATAGCACTGAATGTGCCCTTTTACGAGTGATTGATGATAAATGATTTATTGATGGCAGAGGATGCTGGTGAATGTTCACTTTTAATTCTATTTGATTTGACAGTAGCTTTTGATACAGTTGACCACCCCCTTTTAATAAGTACATTAAAAACATTGGTGGGAGTTTCAGGGATGGTGCTGGATTGGTCTACGTATTTTTTGTCAAACAGGACACTTTTGAAGTGGTGAAGTATCACAACGTTCTGAAGCGCTATGTGGAGTTCCGCAAGGATCCCTGTTAGGACCAATTGTGTTTTCAATTTACATGCTACGTGCGGTAATCCGACAACATAATACAAATCTTGTGTAGATGATTTGCAATTACACTCATCACTGGGTTCGAAGGATCTAAATACTTTAGATTTTCTTCAAGCATGTATAATGGATTTAAAAAAATTGGATGGCTTTTTGCAATTTAATACTGAAAAGATTGAAGTGGTGTTAATTGGTCAGAGCACAAATAGAAATCAGATTGAATGTGTTCTAAATAGGGTTCTTCCTAATAATTGGCAGGTGGTACAAAATTTGGGTATTTATTTTGATACAAATGTAACACTTGAATTCCATGTAAAGAAGTTTTGATTATTGCAATGCCTTGTTTTTTTTTCTGAACCATCGTAATTTAGGCTGCAGCCAGATTATTGACATTAACAAAGTTATATCATCATTTTCATTGTTTTAGCTTCTTTACATTAGTTACCTGTTTATTTTAGGATTGACTTTAAGAATATTTTATTGACATATAAAGCTCTAAACGGCTTTGCCAACCTTCGTATTTAACTAAACTTTTGAAACCATAAGGAACAGGGAGATGTCTTAGATCCTCTTTTAATGAATTGCTGGCAGTTCCTAAAACTAGATAAAAAAAAAAAAGAAGATAGGGCATTTGCAGTGAGGGCTCCAAAACAATGAAATAGTTTGCCACTGAAAAAATATTTACTTAAATGTGCTTATAACACCTTGTGATTTTTTTTCTTTTTATATTGTGTATTCCTCTTCATAAACGTTTCTTTTATGATTGTCTTTTTATGTCGCGTAAAGCACTTTGTGCGCTAAAGCTTTAAAAGTGCTATATAAATACATTATATGAATTACATATAACTCTCCCACATTATATTCTAATAATTAGTTCTTCTATCTTACTTCCTCATTATTACCGTACAACCTGACTGGGTGGGCCACTTGAGGGAGAAGTGAAACATTTGGTACATTGAACACTAGTTTTCGGGAATCCTGGAAAATATGGAAATTTTGATTTCTCACTAAATGACCTTGTATTGCTGAAAGTAACTTGGATTGAAACTTATGGCCAAGTATCCCTAAAAATAGAGTTTATGTTTTATAAAAGCATCCTTGTTCTGTGCTTTGTTTCTTAAATATATATTCAGTAGGAAATAAAAATAGATTTCACTTTTCCATGCTTTGAAAAACTAATGAAAAACAGGCCATGGTGCCCCTCTTTCATAAAGCGTCAGGGGTAAACTCCCCCAATTTACATAAAAATCAGGTCACCTACTTTTGTGTGAGGAATGTTCCCAGTCTTCACACATTTTATGAGGTGTGAATTTGATAGAATTGTGATGATGTCTTGATAAAGGGGAAACATGCACCTCAAATACATCAAACAAATCAACTTTCATTGTTTCTTTCAAATCAATGCGCACATCTTAATTTCACCCGAGATTATGAGTTCTGATAATGGAGATTACGATGATTAAAACGACATTCACAAGATCATTCCAGAGATGGAGCTTTGATACAAGAATAAGGAGTGACTGTAGTGGTTAACAGTCTGGACTCAGGTTCAAATCTGGCTGAGGTGAACCGTAATGAGACCCCCTTCACCATCAGGTCCCAGAGGAAACCACTTAAACCTTCCAACGAGTGAGTTGTTTCTGCAAGGTGAGAAATGTCCACTGCTGGTCATCCTAACGTGAAAGTTTTGTAGAACTGTACCAAAAAATATGCTTTTGCTAAAAAAATGCAGCAGATATTGGTCACTCCTTCTACGCATATCAGTACTTTTATAATGCTTTATAATGCTTTTTTTTTATTCAGCAATTACACACTGCATTTATTGGAAGTGACACGATTATTATGTTTCAAATCTATTTTAAATATGTTTTTGCACTTTCTGTTTATCAATGAATCATGGTTTCTACAAAACAATTAAGTAACACAGCTGTTTTTGTTCATGATAATAACTAATGTTTCTTGGAGCACATTAGATGAGTGAAGTAATGGTGCTGAAAATTAAACTTTGACATCAAAGGAATATATTACAGCGTAAAATATATTTTTAAACAGAAAACGGTTACTTTAAATTGTAGTAAAATTTCACAATATTACTGTTTTTACAGTATTTTTTTAGCAAACAAACACCACAAATTTGTGTCTAAAGGACAAAATAACTACATTTAAATACTGTTTTGTAACCCTTTAACTAACTTTAAATATCATTTTATTACCATTTAACTAACAGATACAAATTAATGACATCACCGTCCATTTTTCGTAACTTCTTTCGCTTTTGATGACAAAAAACAAAAATACAAGCTTCATTAAGTATTAGCAATACATCCGAAGGACTCTGTGGTGTTTTGTGCTTTGTCTTACTCTCGAACATCCTGAACTGTTCGCAAAAACTCATAAATCAGTACGATACCAAAATTTGAAAAATAAAAAAAACGAGAATTGCAATATTTTTTATTTATAGCATCATATTTGTGTTTATACATCAAATAATTAAGGGAAAATTAATAAATCTAAGAGCAAAACCTGTGCATAACTTCAAACTATCAAACAAACTATCTCATTCCTCCCTGAAGTCTCAGATTTGAGAAGTGTATTTCCAAATGTGCATGACTTCATCTCTTAATCTCTCTCCTCAGGGAAGATCTTCTTCAAATCTTTCACTCCATTCCTCTGTGCCAGTTCGGTGAATTAATTCCCTCGCCGCTCACAAACTTCACTAGAACCTTCTGTCTCAGATAAAAATGGATATATAATTAAAAAAGTAGAGTTACATAATGTTTTACAGGCATTTCACCGATAAAGAGAAGAGAACAAGTGGTCATCCGATTCAAAAGGTCGGTCGCAAATACGGTTAAAATGACCTCTGCACTCATAATGAAGATATTCCGATGACCTCGACTTTTCGATGCCTCCTACAGAGAGACAGATGCTGCAGAAGCGACAAGTCTTCAACCAGCGTGTTCGCTCGCACAGGAAAATTCATTAAACGCCCACCGACTCTGAAAACACAGCTAAAGATGTAAATGATCATCACGATCGCCTTTCAGCTAATCATTTCTGTTTGTTCTGTGGTCCGTCATGAGGCCAAAAAAGGCCATAACAAAAGAGCAGCAGCAACACAATACGTGAGTGTGTTTAACCATTCACTCCGTGCGAGCCGCGTGCAAAGCATCATGGGGTGTTTTCAAACATCAAAGACACTCTTGAACACGATGAAACAACAGATAGACAAAACTGCAGAGAGGTACGGTGCTGCTTGACGCGCCGTCTGAATGGCCTTGGTTTGAAAGGGAACTTTAGAATTTTACTACCTTTAAAAATGTAAAATGTTTTATAAAAGCAGCCTCGCTATTAGCTTTCATTAACATGCGTCTACTGTAATTTTACTGGTGGTTGTAGTGTAAAACTAGGGCAAAGCACCTATTCTCCACTGGCGTTCAGTGTGTTGATTGACAAGCTGGTTAAACACAAGTCAAATCAAATGCGACTGCAAACATTTGTTCTACATTATCAATAGAGCCACAAATTACAAATGTCAAAATGTGATATATTACAAACGGAGCTACAGAATACGCCAGCAAATTAATCAACATTATGGAGCATTTCACAGCTCCTCGTTCTGTATGTGGGTGAAAACATTTAACTACCTGCTGGCAATTAACACGATCGATCTTCTAGTCGAACTTTTTCAGTTTGTAGTATTCTGTAAACAGGGATAATATTTAATGTATATAATACATACTTATAATATACAGCCTAAGTTTGCAATATAGAATGAATTCACCCAGGTTACGATTTAATATTCGTTAGTTGACTAAAACCAAACAGTACATAAAAATGATTAGCAGATGCCTAGATCTTGACTACATGTGGCACGTGCTGCATTAGAGACATAAACTCTTTATGAAGACTCCTCAAAAGATGTGACATTTCTTTCTACGAATAATAAAGAGGTTTCGCTGTAGAGGCCAAGATAAAGGTGAACCGTAACAGACAGAGCGATGCATTATCACCTAATAAAATCCCCCTTGAAAACCTCTCGCTTTGAAAACGTGGAAGATTTAAGACTTTAAATAATAGTTTTAGTTGCTTTTGGAGATCTGCCTTTCTTCACTGGAAGACTTTTGTGAAATACTAATGCGATGAAGAAATTAAACCTCCATAACTAAAAAATGAATAGGCTCAAAAGCAAAATAAAAGAGTTGGAGGCCAGATTTAGCTCTTTTAAGAAGCGTTGTGGAAAATCTCATAGTAACCGTGAAGAAAAATGCCCCCCAGAGGAAAGAGATCGCGTACCTTCAGTGTGAATGGCAGAAACGTAGGTCCAGTTGTATCTTTTGATGATGTCCACCATGGCTCTGGCCTGCTGGGCGTCAGAAGGCACCACCCTCATAAAGTACTTGTACAAAGACTTATCACTGAGATCCATACTGGTTGCCGAATACGCAATCTGGGGTATGTTGAAAAGCTGAAGGAGATTCTGAACCTGGATGGCCACAGAACTGGATCCAGGCCCGATCAGCCCTACAATGGGCTTCTTCCCTTTCATAGGTGTTCCTCCGCCTTCAGTTGAACACTTAGACATACCTTCTTCCTCCTCGGCTGAGACCAGAGTGTCACGGATGAACTCGATGCTCTGCTCCAGAGCCACGGCCGAATGCCAGCAGGAGTCCCTGATCTCGCAGCCCAGCGTGATGTTGGGTAGGATTTGCGGGTCTTTGTTGATGCGGTCCAGGGTGTGCATCATGGCCTCCACCCGCTGGATGCCATACTGCTCGCGTACAGCGCCACACTTGCGCTCGTGAACCTTGTCGGCCGGCGGCTGATGGTGGACGGAGAAAAGAGCCCCGATGATGATGTCGCCGGGAATGTGCGCCAAGACGCGTCGCTCGCTGGCTTGGGCCTTCGCTAAAATGTCTGGCCGCGTAGGACCCAATCTGTCTCCGAGCAGCACAAACACCAGCAAATGTAAAATCCCCATTTCCTCGGCCCTCTCAGATCAGAGTGTCGAATACCGGTAGGTCCCTCAGGGCATCTGAAAGAGTCACAAGAAGCAGAAATCTTCAGAACAATATCCCTGGAGATCATCAACCTCCCACTGAATCACAGAGGTGCATATTTGTGAGAGTCGTGATAAGGATGAGCTGTCGCCAGGGCAACGTCTTATTCTAAAGTGTGAGGATTTTTCTGCCTTCCTCTAAATATCTCGAGATCAGGAGGAAAACAAAGTTGAAAAGCACACAGAGAAGTTCTGTTAGATCTCAGTAATGAGATGCATCATTAACAATGACCTGCTAGAAACAAAGAGCATGTAAATCTTTAAATATGTATTGATTCTGATTCATGTATTCATTCTGAATCAAAACCTCTGAGATTTTCCACAACAGCGAGACCCAGAGGATAATGATCTTATGGAGATTTGCAGCCACTGAATATTTATATTGCCTCTTTAACCTCTTTTCATTACTGTAAATGAATTATTAATTTCATTAAAACGAGATACACGGTTTAAGAGAGGTAAATACTGAATTCCCAAGAATGATTTTTAGTTACTTACATGTGAGCCATTATATCATAAAAAAATATTGTTTCTTTCAGTTTGCAGGGTCTGAGGGTTGTATCTCATACTTTTACAGATCGCTTGGAGAAATCAAGAAAACGTGGAAGAGGGATCTGGGGCGGTTTTTGATGTCTAATCACAATTTATATTACTTTTTGTTGCAACAGACTAATAGAAACCCACTGTATGAACACAGAACTCATGTATACTTAATAAGATTGATTCTTCATACTTACCTCTGTGCTCAAAATGAGTTGGTATTTGTATATAAATTCACTATTTATGTTCTTCTATTGCTAGGTTATGCTCTTAATTTTTAAAACAGCAGGACTTTAGTTTTCCAACTCAGCAGAAAACTGACTTCCTCTAACACAAAACTCTTGGACAAACTTACAAAGTGCATCCTGTTCAATTGGATCCGTGACAAACCACCAACAGTTAATCAACAGTACAGAAATGCATACAGCATTGCTATGGTGGATGATGTGCTTTTTCCCACCCTTCTTTGTGGGATTAATTTATCCATGTAATTGTTTATTTAAACAACAAGTTAAAGACAAATTAAAAGGGTGGCAAACATAAAGTTACTAGCGGTGTCTGAGCTCTCCGTGGTGCTGAAATACAGTCGAAGCATCAACCATAAACCGGTAAATCTGAATCGACGAATAACAATAATGTGGCGAAATGCCCCTGTATATATCGCCATAACACACACTTCAGAACTTGGTGGACAAATAAAACATATGACCGTTTAAATTAACAGAAACGGGACCGTGAACTTAAGCGCGAGGCATTAGACCTCCGATGAAAAAGTGTTAAATAACACCGTTGATGCTAAAAGCAGCAGTAATAGTGTAACTCACCGTGCAGTCGTTAATTTGGTCCATCGCTCGTCTTCTCACAACCGGAGTGTCTCTGGGTGTATGAGCGCGTGCGATGCGCGTTCACTTCAGCTACAACTCTCGCGCGCGTCATGTGACTTTGAGAAAAATATATATTCACGTCTCCTTCTCGCAGTCCATGACCGCTCCGAAATCAAAAGTAACAGAGAAGTCTATATACATAAATATATTAAAACATTTTAGTCGGTAGGCGTTATCATTTTCGTGCCACTTTGATGCCCATAAACCTCTAAGACATGTTTTAAAAAGTGCAAGGCTATTTATTTTTCATTGGAGTGGCCGCCCTTGGTTTTATGAACATATCAACCGATTAGTTTAGGCAAATATATGTTTTAAAGGTCAGAATGTAAAAGGTTCGACCATCTCGTATTTCACGAACTATAACGCTTTTAATACAATTCTGTCACCATAAATCTTTCTTCCAGTGACAGTAACAGCGCTGATGCGGAATTTCTGACCACTAACCCCAGTCATACGGGCACAGCGCCATCACCTGGTGAAGCAGAATATTAGATTCTCTGTTGCATATCAGTGCTACTTCACACCTTTTTGTTTTACAACCCCTCAATCATTTTGTCTCAAGTCATCAACAACAAACAGATGTAACCTATAACTAACAAAGGATGTAATTTTATCATTATTATCAATCAATTGCTCACTATTTAAGTAATTCACTTTTAAACCCAAACAACTTATTATAAAAATAAAAAAAAGGTTGTGAATCTGAGATTGTGACCAGTTCATTTGAGACTGATTTACTGTAAAGAAGAGAGACGCATAAGGTATTTTACTACAACTGTAACCCATTTTTACATATTAATTTGTACTTGTTTTTGTGAAATACTGCTAAATCACCTTCATATATCTAGTCATACATACTAATACATACTAAAGATATTTAATGGCTGTAAATAGATGATTTAAAAATATATATTATTAATATTACGCAATTTACATACAGGTTTAAGAGAACTTTTTATACTTTGTGTACATTTTATATAAACATTTTTATCTTGTATGCATTTTTAATGAAATGTTTAATATAATTTACATACTTTTAAATGAAGATTATTTTATATAATCTATACAAAAGTGATAACAAATAAACTATTAAATTCAGTTAATCTGTAAAGTCATACAAGATATCAATATAAGCATGTACATCATCCCCATCCTCTATATTTCAGCATATTGCTATTGGCCTCTAGATGGCAATAACATACTTTTTGTTTTGTAGAAAACATAAAATATATATATATATATATATATATATAACTGGTTACCACTTCATTATACTGTAGTTGTGAGATCCAAATCCAAAGCATAAAACATTTTATTCACATCATCTCATCTGGGCCAGTTGCATAAACATAGACACTGTGTTAAGGCTGTGTCTTAAGAACCAGTTTGACCAACTAGCAGTTAGCCAATATAATCAGTCTTACTTCTCTGTTTAAAATTGGGCCAGTCTTTTTGTAACTGACTTTAAACAGATCTGACCAGTCCAAATGAAACTTAAATTAATCTTTTAAAGGCTAGTCTAAGCAATTTATGCACACCCCTGGTGTGTGGCAAGGCTACAAATTAATATCACCTGATTCTAATTCCGTTGGTCTATTTAGTGCTCTTTGCAGCTGACTGCTTGTTATTGCAGTTGAAGGTGATCTCGAAAGATCGGTTCCGTTTTATTGTTGTCTTAAAAATTCTTGAATACATTTGTTGTTGTTGATTAGCCTTTGCCTAGTGCACCGAGTGTCAAAATGCCTACTGAAAATCTGTCTGACAAACGCATGTCTAAGTTCAAAAATAAGGGCAAGGAACCAACGGTGAGCTGCGTAACCATACTAGGATTTTTTTTTTTCCACCCATTTAACTGTTCACACCTTAAAACCTCTTGATGTCTTTACACTCTATCTGTATTTGCAGAAAATGCGTGACCGCAGAATTGCAGAGTGCGTTGAGCTTCGCAAAGCCAGCAAGGTTGAGAGTATTATGAAGAGGAGAAATATTTCATCTGTGGGAGATGAGGAGCCTTTGTCACCAGAGTACAACACCGACAACAAACAGGTGTTTGATTGTAAAAATATGATTTCTAATGAAAGATTTCTTGAAATTTATCTTGAAACTGTTTTTATTTTAAGGTCATATCTGAAGCAATTCAAGAAATTGTTGCCAGTGTGAACGGTGACTGCCCAGAGAAGCAGAGACAGGGTTGTCAAGCAGCAAGGTGCAGTAACTACTTCAGTGATCTTTGGTCTTAACTTTCTTTTAGAGCATTACTAGTCTTCCAATCGATGCTTGCAGGAAGCTGCTTTCTCGGGAGAGGAACCCTCCCCTGAAGGAGATCGTAGAAGCTGGACTTCTGACTCGCTTTGTGGAGTTTCTAGGAAGGAATGATGACCCCACGCTGCAATTTGAGGCTGCCTGGTCTCTCACTAATGTTGCATCTGGCACCTCTTGGCACACACAGCAGGTGGTGGAGCACGGGGCAGTGCCAGCCTTTATTGCCTTGCTAGCTTCACCAATGCTGAACATCAGTGAACAGGCTGTCTGGGCTCTAGGCAACATTGCAGGTGAGAATACTTTGAACATCTTAAAAGAACGTGGCACTCTGCCCTGAGAACTAGGTACTTGAATGTTCAGAAAGGATGTTGAAAGTTTTTGTTCTCCCTTTTTAGGTGATGGTCCATCATATCGAGACACCCTGATTGACTGTGGCGTCATCCCTGCACTGTTGGCACGGCTCACGCCAGATGCTCCTGTGAGTTCCTTCTGGACACCCCACATCTGTGTCTGCAAGTGCAAAAACACAATATAACCCTCAATGTTTTACAGGTGGGGTACCTCCGCAATCTTACGTGGACCCTGTCGAACCTTTGTAGGAACAAGAATCCCTTCCCCCGTTTCAGTGCGGTCCAACAAATGCTCCCCTCAATCATCCAACTGCTCCACCACAGTGACAAATCCATCCTGTCTGATGCATGCTGGGCCGTTTCGTACCTCACTGATGGACCCAACGAGCGGATTGATGTGGTCATCAAGACCGGAATCCTTCCACGGTTGGTTGAGCTCTTGGGATTTGAGGAACTTGCTGTGGTGGTAAGTACCCTAGTGTTTAACTTTCTAGTGTTGAATTGCTTAAAAGTAGTTTCTCTATGATGTAGACACCGGCCCTACGTTCGATTGGGAATATCGTGAGTGGTTCAGATCTGCAGACGCAAGCAGCCATTGATGCAGGCGTGTTGAGTGCTTTGCCCCAGCTGATGCGACACCCCAAGTCCAGTGTTCAGAAGGAGGCAGCTTGGGCAGTGTCCAACATTGCAGCTGGACCCTGCCAGCAGATCCAACAGCTCATCACGTGTGGATTGTTGGCTCCTCTAGTGGATCTCCTAAGGAATGTACGTTGTAACTGATGTTTTGCTGGCATGCTGAATGTCTTGTGCCCACACGGAATTGCCTATAAAACATTTTGGCTTTAATTTGATTGCTTCTCCTAACGCTGGGCATAAAATGAGGCCAATTATACAAACAGCCCCTCCTGGGGTTTCTTGAAATACTGCCTTTCCAGCTGGCAAAAGTATACTTTTAACATGCTATTGTTGAGGTAATTACGTAAGCTACACACGCAACTATACTGAATTTGGTCTTGTGCAAGAATTTCAGACCATTTCTAATGTTTGTAGTTTCATCGGACTCTCTGATTTGCTGCTTTGGTACTCTTAAACTTTTTTGCATGTTTGTGAATGCTGCTAATTGGGATTCATAAATGGGATGTCTAGTTAACGGTCAATGCATCTTTTAAAGTCAGTTTAGTTTGATCTTGGATCTGTGACCCACTGGGCCGCTCTTTGTACTTATGCAGGGTGACTTCAAAACCCAGAGAGAAGCCGTATGGGCAGTGACCAACTACACAAGTGGTGGGACCGTGGACCAAGTTGTTCATTTGGTCAAGTGTGGCGCTTTGGAGGCAATCTTGAACTTGCTTCAAGTTAAAGACACTAAGACTGTCCTGGTCATCCTAGATGCCATAAATAACATTTTCTTGGTGAGTCCAATGCATGATTTCAAAGAGAATATGTAAAACCCCTCTGCAATTCCCAGTACTTGCGAGGGATATGCTAAAATATTAACTGTGTGCCTTCTGCAGGCTGCTGAGAAACTTGGGGAGGTGGACAAGCTTTGTTTGTTGGTGGAAGAAGTAGGAGGGCTAGATCGAATTGAGTTTCTTCAAAACCATGAGAACAATGCCGTTTATCGGGCAGCTCAAGCTCTTATTGAGAAGTATTTCAGCGAGGTGGGTATCTCAAGGGACTTCTAGGATGTGAGGTTTCTTGTCAAACAATTGTAATACTTTGAAAAGATTTGTTTCCCTCTCCCATCTGCATATTCCAATGTGTTTGTGCTTTTATTTTTGCGCACAGGATGGTGATGATCAGTGTCTGACAACGGAAGCCACAGATTCAAACTTTGTCTTTGGAGCATCTGATGTCCAAAAGAAATTTGACTTCTGATTTACTTTTTAAAGTTTTGACTGAATAAATTTTTTGCAGTACGTTCTGGCTTTTCTCGTTCAGATTTTTGGGCAAGAATTCGTACAAATTTTAATGGGTTCTAATTTTAACAATTGTCAGTCCTGGGTATACTATCTTTTTAACATGTTTAATTCATCTAATTTTTTTTTTTTTTTTTTTAACTCATGAAGCAGTTTCACAACTAAATTAAGCTGCAACAGTTTCAAAGCACTTGTTTTGAACTGCGAGTGTCATAATAGAATATGCAGTTTTACCTTGATCTCTTTTCAATTATGAACTCTCGCAAAATGTACATGAATGCAACTTCAATGACTTTTGACAAAACCAAGAAATGCGCCAATCACTGGGACTGCAGCCATTTGGTCTGAAACAAAATATTGTATTGTGTAACTAGGTTTTTTTTTAAAAAAAACCTTCTACACATGCCCTGTACAATAGAATTTAACCTTGGACATACATGAAGAGCTTTCAAAATTTATAATTCATTCATGCTTCATTTAGCCTTTACAATCCCAAAAAAAAAAAAAAAAAAAAAAAATCGCTATTCAGAGCAATAGTTAGTCTCTTAATCACATTCATCTTCACTATCATCTTTTTCCTTTTTTTCCTTTGGTGGAGCTACAGGTGGAAGATCTAGTCGGGCCCATGACATCGGTTCTGCCTTCTTCAACACGACCTCAATTTTGGTAGCCATCATGTTCACCAAACTTTTACTTGCATCAATTACCTAAAGGAAAAGCAAATCCAAAAAGTCTTAATCCATTTTTTTTCTGGTGATAAAGTTTCCTTTTAAAGCAATAAGCTTTAAAAAGCTGTGAATATACTTATTCTACCTGTAGGAACGCCTTTATTTTTTGGAAATCCACTCCCCCAGATTTAGTAAGTTGAGTTTTACCATTTTTGAATCCATTCAGTTGATCTCTGGGTCTGGTGATAGTACTTTTAGCATAGATCATTGAATCCAATTAAACCAGTAGTATTGCCTTGTGACCAGAGTTTTGCTATTTTTCCAATTTAAAACTTGCAATGTTATCACTCAGTGTTCTGTGTCCCCAGCTTGCAAGACACGCTCCCTGTGCAAGCAAGAGGGTTTGGCTGTTTCAAGCGCTGCATGATAACACTACGCCTGCTGTGGAAATGGTACAGCAGCAAACTTTATTACGCCGGAATGAGAGTAGAGTTCCTAATTCTATCAGCCTAGAAAATTTTTAAAAACTTTATTTTCCGCGGGTATTGGTACATGATATAACGACAGAAGAGTCAAACTTTAAATAGGAAAAATATCGAAACTATGCTAAAAGTGCTATGGCAAGATCCAGAGATCGGCTGAATGGATTCAAAAACTGTAAAACTCAACTTATTAAATCTGGGGGAGTTGGAGAATGACCCTAAAAAACAAAAGCGTTCCTTAAAGTACTTTGAAAAGTCTATACTTACCCCCCACAAACTGATGTGCTGTTCAAATTCTTTCTCTCCTTCAAATATAATGTGGATTTTGAGCTGCGGATTTTTGAGAATAAAATATTTTAAATTAGCTCTATGCAGAATCTTGAAAATAAATGTAAAATTATACAGTAAAATATTGAGTGCAGAAATTAGCAATAAAAAAAACCACACCTATGAGACTTTCTATGTAATGTCAGCATAAAAATCGAACTGAAATGACCTTGGTGCCTTACCACAGTACTGTTCCCCTCCACTAAGCTCAGCTCTGGTACTGCATTTTTGGCATAAATGGAAATGATGACCTGACTTCCTGTTTGGTGCCAATCAAACCTGCACGGCACAACTTTCTTTCCCTGTGTACACACAGAAAAATGGCATCCTCTGCTTAAAATAGGATTCACGTGTACATGTATTCAACATTAAGGCCTTCAACAAATTATTTGTTAATTTGGAACTCGGATATTGGCCTGCAAAAGGCCAGATCATTTTTTTTTTATTGGACTGGATGTGAAAAAACAAAAAAAAAATCCAATTAAAGTAATATAGTGCTTTGACTTTTAAATCTCAGGGTAGACACTTACGGTATCTTTTTTCTTCCACTGATGCTTTCCTCTGGTACAGCCCTCCTGAGACAGAAACGTGTTGAAGTCTGAGGTTTTCCTCTTACAGCAGCTCCAATATTTCATCCTTTTATGAGAAAGGATAAAAAGAGGACTTAATTGCAGAGTCTGCGGATATGCATCTCAGACTTCTTCGTTTACACTTTTCTAGTACTTTTTAGTAGTATTCAGTTTTGATCTGGCGCTCATTTACCCTTCATGGAAGATAGGTACACCAGAATGATACAAACATGTCTCTTCATCACTGTCTGGTCCGTTAAACGTCTGAAAAACAGAATAATGAGAAACCATTGTTTTTAATGAACTAAAGAAGCCCAATGTGCCAAGGCTTCTAATCGGAGAAGCAGGCATAGAGAACAGTACCTTACTGCAGCCTCCATTCTTACAGGACGTCCCTATCTTAATTTCATCACTATCCTCCTCTATAATACAAGAAAGAGAATAAAATGCATCAGAATAAAAGACAAATATAGAAAGGTGGGAAAAAGGATGGTCGGGCTACTCTTACCCTTTATCTCCTGTGCATTTTCCTCAGTTAATTTAAGCTTTTCTAAAGCCTGTTTGAGCGAAGGAGAGATCTTCTGCTGTAGAACGGAGAAAGGCTCATCTGGACTACAAAGACGAAAACATCTGTTTTCAGTCATTTATCGATTATAGGTTGTAGCATCAATGTGGGTTTTGTTTAAGTGAACTGTTAATAAGAAGAACTTCTCTTTAGTAGACTTAATGCTGCATTACTTCATCTTCTGAAACTAATAAACCAGAAAATACAAAATGGAGAAAACCCTGTCGTCTTCAAGTGTGCTTTTACCTTGGTCGCCGAATAGACTCTAGAGGTTTTGGTGCTTGGGTGATGCATTCATTAAACTTTGGCTTCACATCATTCACACTCTTGTCCACGGAGGACTTCACTTCTGGTTTAACAGGCTCAGAGGGCTTCTCCTGGTTGTGAGGGCCTTTCGTACACCCCTAACAGATTCATAAAAACTGTTTTAAAGCTAACCATGAAAACGCTCAGTCAGTTTCATCACAGATGAGCACTCACAGCAATACTGAGGAAATCCGAAAAGTCAGTTGTTCGTCTCTTGCAGCAAGACCAGCCCTGGGAAGCAATGACAGAAATAATTTTATGGGTTCAACTCTAGGTAACAGTTAAATTTCACATTAATAAGTAAACTGATCTTCGTGCGTGTCCATACCTTCAATGCATCATGAAACACTGGCACTCCTGGGTGGTATGTGCATGCGTCTTTTTGATAAAAAGAGATTTATAGCGTGAAATGTGACGTCACAAGAACCTAGTCACATGTCAGTGTAGATCAAGTGTGCTACTCAAACAACTTCTATCTGTAAACTTAATAATGTTTTTTTAGTAAACCGGAGCTATCGATTATGCATCATTCATAATGACCAGCACTGTATGTGCCTCCCTAAATTAACATAATAAATGACTTTAAAATAAAATTAATATGTGACTCTTGAGAGGCGGTCGTATGCCGGTAATACTACACGTACATCAATAAAGACTATTAAAGAAAAAAGGTTTTCTTTCTGCATTTATCCGGCTAACGTTATCTACTATAGCAATCCGGCTATCGTTTGTTTGTTAAGTCTTACCGTCTGAATTCTTGTCAGGATCAAACCGTTGTCCACATCCTTTATTATAACACAGTACAGACATAATGTATGACAGAAATTAAAACATATATTGTACAACGTGGCCAAGAGGGAATGATCCGAAGTCTTGACTAGCTTGCTGCTGCTGCTGCTTCCCGTCGCGAGGTCCCTTCCGGAAACCTTCGTCGATTTCCGTAAATTATCGTGCGTCACTTCGGCTCCGTTCGTCTATTTTCGGAATGTCTCGGAATTAGTTGAAATGATGGGATCAGAGTGAGAGATGGGATGCACCACCTAACGGAGTTGTGAATGAAAAAACAGACAAGGCAGTGCACGGAAATGAACCCTGTTCAATTCTATTTCACGCCGTCGCTGAAGAAAAAAAATCGAATTATCATGGTTATTTTAATGTTGCCATAATTCTATGCGTTTTGAACGATATTCTAAAGAACACCAGTATCGTTTGCGCGCTCTGTTCAGCGTAAACACATTAATCTAATTGTCTAATGTTGGCGTGAGATGAGCTTTAGATCATTTTGTTGCTATGGGACAGCAGCAGCAACACCGGTTTCGTTTGCGCATTCACGGGATAACGTGCATTCGTGAGCGCGCTTTAGAAGGTGCGCGCTCCGCTGATTACGGTCAACTGTGAGTGGCACTGAGTCCTGTATGGCAAAGAAGTGAAGGATGTAGTTTCACAAAGCGGGCTCTTGGATGTCTGCAGAGCAGAGATTTCTTTCTCCCTAAGCCAGAGGTAAGAGCGCATTCACATATTTTGATGCACTAATTATCGAAGAACAAGTGAGTGCTCGGTCTCAGTGACAAACATCTTTTTCTAGAGTCCACAGCGTCGAAAGTTTCCTTTGATTGAATCGCATTTTAATAGAGACTCGAGCGTTCATAGAAGAGAATCGGTTTTGTTTGACATGATCAAACTTATTTACTTCAAATTCAATACGAAATTATTTGGCGAAACTGTAGGTTACGTGTAATTTATTCATATTTTCTCTTGTTGCACTTTACTTATAAGAATATTCAAATATTACTTGTTTTACCTGTATGTCACATATATGGCTATATTAACCCTCATTTGTGCTCTTCGTTGCTGTTATCAATCTTGCAGCGAGATTACCATCTAACTCGCTTGTCAGTGTTTTGTGAAAGGGTATTACTGAGTCCATTGAGAACAGGGTCAGGTATTTATTTATTTTTTGACAATTTAATCCAAACCAAGGGCTTCTTAATAAATAACTGCCTTCGCATTTATGTGAGCAGTAGGATATGTCTTTGTGAGATGAATGCTTTAGATTGAAATAGTTTACTGCATATATATCTCTCTTTTGCAGGATAACTGGATGATGGCATGGCTATAAACAGCTGCCCTGGGGGGAGTATGAGGATCTGTCTCACCAGTTTCTCCTTATTGCTCCTCCACCTCCTTCCTTGTTTGGGGCAACTGCAGGAGCCAGGGTCCTCCTCCTTTCAATTTACTGCCTTCCTCTACAATGCCACCATTTATGAGAACTCTGCAGCTCGGACATACATTAGGACTGAGGTTAAAATGGGGATTCCTTTATCTAAGTTTGGTCCTTTGGACATCAAATATTCAATTGAATCTGGAGACGATGAGGGGCTGTTTCAGGCTGAGGAATATGTGTTGGGGGACTTTAGCTTTCTACGCATACGGACTAATGGTGGGAGCGCTGCCATCTTGAATCGTGAAGTGCAGAATAATTATACGTTAATGGTGAGGGCTACCAGCACAGGTGGGCTGGAGGCTTATGTGACAGTTAATGTACAAATTATGGACATGAATGACCTCCGACCTTTGTTCTCGCCCACTTCCTATACCATTGATATTTCAGAGAGTTCTCAGTTGGGTGCAAGCGTTGCTCAGGTGACCGCCACTGATGCAGACATCGGCTCTAATGGCGAGTTTTACTATTTCTTCAGAGAAGATGTGGAGGAGTTTGCTGTCCACCCAACCAGTGGGGTGGTATCGCTCACAGCTAAGCTAAATGCAGATAAGAACAGCAGATTCGACCTTGAGGTTTTAGCAGTGGATCGTGGAATGAAGGTTTATGGGAACAGTGGTATTAGCAGTACAGCCAAACTAGTGATCAGTGTTGTGCGTATCAATGAGTTCGCTCCAACGCTGACTGCAGTCGCACGTTACCCTTTAATATCAGACAAAGAGCCAGTTTACGCCATTGTTACTGTTGAAGATTTGGACGAGGGACCCAATGGAGAAATTGAATGGGTTGCCATCATTGCAGGTGACCCGCAGGAACAGTTTGTCTTTGACAGAGCTCCACTTGGAAATGAATACAAGCTTAAGATGTCTGAACCAGTCAACTGGGACACATTTCCTTATGGTTGCAGTCTCACTTTTCAAGCCAAAGACCGAGGAACACCACCAAGACTGTCCAACACTCAGTCTGTTCAGCTCTTAGTGAAAAAACCACAGTCTGCGCAGGTGAGTTTTGAAAAGAAGATTTACAAAACCTCAATTATTGAGATTGCACCACCGGGGACCATAATAGAGACTGTGAGGATATCACCAAGAACACCAGTCGTCAGTTATGCTCTAAGCCTGACCTCAGATTCAATTTATTTTATCATTAATCCACTTACTGGTGTCATCTCAACAGCAAAACGGTTTACCACATTAAAACAGGAGCTCTTCAATTTAGAGGTGATGGAGACATTAAGTGGCATTACAGCAAAGGTCCAAATCACAGTTGAGGATGCTAATGACAACTACCCAGTGTTTACTAGCACATCTTATGAAGTCTCTATCAGTGAGATTGTCCCCATTGGCACGGTCATTCTCACTATATCAGCAGTGGATGATGATAAAGGTGATAATGGGTGCATAACATACAGCATAGCCAGCCTTCAGCCCCTTCCGTTTATCATCAACCAAAACACAGGAGAGCTGACGACATCCAAAGAACTCGATTTTGAATCATCTTTGGAGACATACGTGTTTACCGTCCGAGCCTCAGACTGGGGATCGCCTTACAGACGAGAAAGTGAAGTCAATGTCACGGTACAAGTGTTGAACATTAATGACAACCAACCTCTTTTTGAGCGTGTGTCATGTAAAGGTACGATAGGGCGTGATTTTCCTGTGGGTCAGACGATCATCATAATGTCTGCCATTGATATAGATGAGCTAGGGTTGGTTAAATATAATATTCTTTCTGGAAATGAGCAAGATGCCTTTACTCTTAACCCAGACTCGGGGGTGTTGTCATTGAAAAGACCCCTCTCTTCAATGAGTATAAAGAATGAACAGTTCAGTTTAAAAATAGCTGCGTCAGATGGCGAGTTGCTCTCCGCACCCACCTTTGTAAATATATCAATGGTCAGAGGCAGAATGCCAGCAAGAAGTTTCAATTGTCGAGACACAAAAGTTGCACAGAAGTTAGCAGAGAAACTTTTGAAAAGAGCCACTGCTATTAGCAAATCCAAAGTGGAGGAAGGCTACACAGATCTATTTTCTGTTAACAGACAGACACCTCAGTTTGAATCCTTTCCGTCTGACATTGTAGTTCGTGAGGATATGCCCGTGGGAGCCAGTGTTCTTCAAGTAAACACCGATGATGGTGACACAGGCTTCAATGCTCGCGTTCTGCATGCCATATCAGATGGGAACATTGACAGCTGCTTCAATATTGACATGGAAAGTGGCCTAATATACATCTATCAGCCACTGGACCGTGAACGAACAGATCGGTACCTTCTCAACATAACTATCTATGACTTGGGCGTTCCACAGAGATCTAGCTGGAGATTGCTTACAGTTAACATTGATGATGTGAATGATAACAGCCCAAAATTCTCCCTCGAGAGCTATACTGCCATTATACCAGAGAATGCAGCTATCGGTATGGAAGTGTTCCAGGTCACAGCCTCAGATGAAGATCTCGGTCAGAACGGTGAAATCTCATACACCTTGTTAACAAACACCCCTTTATTTGCCATTAACAGCCAGACCGGCTCTGTTTATGTGTCTAGTCAGTTGGACAGGGAATCTGTCTCGGATTTCGCCCTCAAAATTCATGCCAAGGATAAGGCAGAAAGAGGGAATCAGATGTTCTCAGAGACAACACTGAGAGTCTACCTCGAAGATGTGAATGACTGTGCCCCTATGTTTATTCCCAGGAGCTACAGTTGTCGTGTGTTGGAGGACCTTCCTGTAGGTGCTGTTATAGCTTGGCTGCAAACTCAAGATCCCGACATTGGATCTGGAGGATGGGTGAGATACTCCCTGCCCAATGATTTCAATGGAACATTTAAGATCCATCCTGAAAGTGGTGCCATTAAGGTGGCCAGAGACCTGGACTATGAGAAGCAACAATTTTACAATCTCTCGGTAGTAGCAGAGGACTTGGGTTTTCCAGTCAAGCTTCGGTCCGAGTCTTACCTTGAAGTGGAAGTCATTGATGTCAATGAGAACCTCAACGAGCCATATTTCTCAGAATTTGCAGTGAGGGGCACTGTGAAGGAAAACTCTCGGCATGGAACAAGTGTCCTCCAGGTGACTGCTCAAGATGATGACAAGGGCAGAGATGGAGTGATCAGATACTCTATGAAAGCTAGAAGTGGTCTTGGAAGGTTCTCCATTGATGAAGAAACAGGTATCTATAGCTTAATTCTTTATGTGCCTTTTTGTTTGGGCTGTCTGCTATTCTTTGTCTTTTTTGAAGACTAACCAGTCCTGAGTCGATGCTTTCACAATAAAACAAAACCTGTGAAAATGGTTGTGAATTTATGCCCTAACATTTTACTGCAGTGTGCTGACTGAATGGTATTAAAAGGTCACAGTGACGTTATTTCTCTTGGCAATGAATTTGTGCTCTGAGTCTACAATTGCCTCTGAAATTGCCGCCACTGGAGAAGACCACTGACCTAGAAAGGTAGGACTTGACCTCTGTGTGGTTTGAAACAGTGTACTTCTGTGATTTTCACAGTCTGTGATTTTCCGAATCTGTGAGATCTGGCATTTGCTGTGAGATCTGATATTTGCAACACTGAAGAAGAAAAAATGCTTAGTTGCTTAGTTACGACTTGTTATGTGGTTCCAGCTTCACTATTAATTACAACTAATGACTATTGATTAGAGAACTACAACTGGCAGTAGGATGTAACTGTGGTCCTCCATTCACATGTCAGCTAATTAGGCTGAGCCTGTTAATCAGGCCCCTGTTTAAAGTAAGCAAGTGGTGCACAATTGTGCCAGAACCTCAAATGAGCATGGATTTTCCACAGAGAATTGAATGCCCTACCAGCAGCAAAAGGCAAGTTGTAGGGGAAGTGAATACATGAGAACAAGAGTTGTCTTTCATCTTCAAAGTAAAACCTCTGGGACAAGTAAGGACAGTGGCATTGGCTCAGCGCACCCACTACATATCCGCCTACCGAGATCCATTTAGCTGCCATGTTGTCTGTTGTGTTACGAGTCCTTGTTGTTGTCGATGGACTTTTGAGATGATTGAAAGTGGGCAGTTAATGCAACAGGCATCCAAACAAGTGGAAATCAAAGACACTTGATCTCAGCTACTAGTTGAGATGTGTTGAGTTGAAGTTGTGTGTATGTAAAGTGATTTCTATATATACGAAGTCTCATTGCTCAGATGCAAGAGTGAACTAAAAAGGCTGGTGGGATTTATGAAGGCCTTATCGGCAGAGCGCTCTGCTGCTTTGAGCAGGCATTGGTATTCCTGCCCACACTTTGGGAAATAAATCAGAGTGCACTCTCACTCAGACGCCTGTCGAGAAACAAGTTCAGCTCTAATTTGCCTCTGAGATTTGGCCTCTTTTTCTCCAGAGTCAGGTTAAGTCCTTTGTCAAAATCTCTCAGACACCTATGCAAAGGGCTGCTTGTGCTTCACATCCCCACACATTGCACAAGACTGATGTATTCTGTTTTTCTTTTTGAAAGATAACATATTTTTGGAGCATAAGGGAGTCGAGGATCTTTACCACAAGCCCACTTCCTCTTACAGACTTCTTGAACTTTGATTGTAATTCAGGGGAGATATCAAGGGTTTTCCTATTGATGCCTGCATGGCATACAGAGGAAACTTCTCTCAGACCGTAACAAAGATGCAGATTTGGAGTAGAATCAAAAAGACAGGGAAAAGATTTATGCTGAAAGAGAAAAATGCCTTTTCAGCATGTTTAGGCGCAATGCGTGTGAACTACAGATAATTCAAGATGCCTGGCATAAAAAGAACTGCCCTTGATCTTGTTTGTAGACATGAAGGATGAGTTGATGGCTTAGTTCTGCTTGATTATGTTCTGAATTCAGGACAAACTATGAATATTTGATTGTTTACATCTTAAAATATGAACTACGATTTTTCTCAAGGAATTAGAAATTAAAATGCTGACACCAAAAGCATTATGGCTACCGTCTCACTTACAGCAAAACATCTGCTATTAAACTAAATGACATGCTTGTCAATGTGACTTGCATTTGAAATGGTTATTTTCTCCAATTTGCAAGTTCTTAGAGGATAATTGGGACCTCTTTTGTGATATTGCTAACCACAAAACACATAATCATCCTTTTAAGTCTGTTGCAGTTGAAGGACACCTCACCGATTTTCTGCCTTCTACCTCCATAAGCAGTCCTTGATGTTTATAATACACACCTGTGGATGGCTTTCATGAATAATGATAAATGCGAAAAGCAATGGCTTGTAAAGCTAAAGACGCAGATGGATTTAGTGCTGCTTTCAATGGCATGATCAGTGGTTTGAGATTCACAATCAGCTGAAAGCCAATTGCAGCGTGTCAAATCGTTTGCATTTCTCTAGTCCCTTTCGCGACAGCAAATTAGTTTCTCGTGTTCAAATGCTTTACAAAATCAGGCACTTAGTGTAAATCTGTGTCTCTTTAATTTGAGCTGGGACAGGCCTCGTGTTTTGTAGAATTTCTGAGCCTCAGCATCAGAACCTGTGGGACTCCATCAAAACAACCTCAGCTTCAAAGCTAGGATCTTTGAATCAAAACTGTGGAAAACATGTCTGAGTCTGTAGAGTCCTGTTCCAGACAGCATTGAACCCTTGTGTCACTTTTTTATGCCATCTGTCATATTTCTGACATGACTGATGCTGTTTCTCAGTATATGAATGTATGCAGAGTGCTGTCTTCTTAATATGATCGTTAATTGCTTGTGTTACCT
The DNA here is from genome assembly GCF_018831695.1 of Puntigrus tetrazona. Taxonomy (NCBI): domain Eukaryota; kingdom Metazoa; phylum Chordata; class Actinopteri; order Cypriniformes; family Cyprinidae; genus Puntigrus; species Puntigrus tetrazona. The sequence goes on along the minus strand of NC_056708.1, from coordinate 9,618,570 downwards.
GTAAATTTACAGCGGTTTGGTTCAAAGGATTTTTTTTAATATGATGAAAAGGTCTAATGTGGTATGATGACATCAATTAACGTTTTGTTTCTGCACTGAGTTTAGTTATCTCATGTATGGGTTTAAAAAGCAAACTTCATACATTTTTAACATCTTTCCGAATTTCAAAGGATGTTTACTCCTGGAAAACTCTATGTTAGGACATGCTATGTTTTCTATATTTCCTGAGACGCGAGACGTGAATTTAATAAGAGTACCTCTGGCTGCATTTCAGACTGAATTGCACCCCAATTTACTCCTATTGCAGTATAAAAAATCCAGCATGTTTAAAGGCAGAAGAAATGGCTCATTAGTGAACCCTCTCTCCATCCATCAAATTCACTTTAACTGGAACTATCTAGATTAATTGGTACACTTTTCATTTAACCCTCATTTTCTGTTTAGGTCTGAAAGACTTCTATTTTTAGCTCAAAATGCTTATCATTTAAATGCCGGGTTGATACGTGTTGACTTTTGCTAATCTTGTGAGAACTGATCATAAAGAAACCTTTCAGCTTGATAACCTCTTTAAATAGACCAATCTTATTTAGTGCCTATCTGAAAGTCTTTATGTATTAACGTTATTTATGACCTAAATTAAAGGTTTAATAACTTTTTTCTGCTGGTTTTTGATTAGTCATTGGAAGACTTGAGGGATTGAAGACAGAAAAAGAGGGTAAATTCATTAAAATGTCTTCTTTTTACATGTAATCTACATGTTTAGCAATTCTGTGACTTTAGACATACAGTAATGGGTTAGAATTTAGTGTTGCAAATTACCACTCGTAATATTTCTTATTTCGCATATATATTGCATGCTATTGTATAATATATGTGATAAGATTTGATGTTTTCACACAAAAAACAGGTTTCTTTTGTAATTTAGTATAAATAAAGTAAAAACTAGATCGTATTGATACACAAGCATCTGGCAAATGAGATGTCCGCAATAAAATCATGTAAACACAATAAAAAAACATTTGTTGTGTTTTTAAGTGGTTTGATAATGGAGTGCTACAGGGGTGATATTTCTGGGCTAAAACCTAGAAATGAGTTAGCATTTTAGCACTTCCAATTCCATCATCCTGAAGTCCTAAAGGGATTTTTCAATGGGTTTATGCTTAAATGCCAGAAATGAGCTCTGTGGTTGCACAAGCTCAAGGTATTTTCACATTCTATTTTATGATTTAAAATACATTAGTAATACCCCTTGTGAGTTTTTAAGGCACACAGACATAGTCTGGGTCATAGGTCATAGTTTGGGCATATTTTATGCAAATTATTAGCTGCGGGCAAGTTCTCCTTCATTATAATCCAGATTCAACATTAGAATTCAGACATGCAGTTGAATGTAACATGTGAATCCATCTGAAACTTTGCATAAGAACATACTCGGGGTGTAATGGTACACAAACCTAACAGTATGCCAGTTTTGGCATCACAGTTTGGTATGATTTGTACTGAAAGCTCTTCTGAAAGCATTTCCGCTTGATACAGCAATATAAAACACTACACACAAAATAATTTTTTTTATATTAAAAAGTGTTTAATTGAAATTAAATTGCTTTCTTAAAAATTCTGTTATAATTACAATTTTCCTAGGGATAAAAATCTACTTTATCTTATGCTCTGAACTGTAGCAATTACTATAAACCTAGAATTAACAACAGCACCCAAACCTAAACTTGATTACTATTTGTTTTTAAATACAATAATCAACACTCAACTTTAAACAATTGTATGCAATTATATACACTGCACATAATGCAGATTTAAATTAATTTCTGAATAATACAATTTCTAATTGTTGTTACTCAAACTTTCATAACATTTATTTAAAGACTTGTTAAATAATACCGGAAAAGTAAAATAAAGTACAAGTCTAGTAATATCAAATATAATAGAGTCTAATATATTGCGAAATGCTCTTTCCTACACTTCATTTCCCTAGCGAATGGAAGAGCTAATGACTCGCATGAGGTAAATGAAACGCTAAGTAACATTTTCTTTAAAAGCTGTTTTGTTGATGTTTTTTGTGGTTGAAACACTGATTGAATAATTAGATGAGACCTAGGTCGCGCTCTGCGCTGCTGTTTGAACTGAGGCCTTCATACAGCGACGTGTCAATCCACATCAAAGTGTAATAAAGAACTGATTGTCTGTATTACCTAAAAGAAAACTGACAGAATTCGAATGACGAAACTTTGTCACTTTTCAAATGCACCTAGGAAGTTTCTAATGAAGTTTCCCTCGTACTTTACACCCTTAGAATGTACGTAAAGTTGTTTGTGAGTGTGGCCGAAGTACTTTTTGAGACATTTTGTTTGTCTGCTTCATCAGTATGTATTGCGTCTTGCTCTTTGTTTAACAGGTTGATTAAAAAGTAAAATAAGAGGAGCCGTTTTGTTTTTCTTTGAAGGTGTGTATTGTGAATATAGCAGATTTCCTTCAGGCAAGCTGACCTGTCACACTGTGTTAGCTCACTGAGCAACCATTCAGTCAGCTTCAGATGTCCCTGTTTAGTTTTCACCCATATCCTTTGTGTCTTTGTCCCCTCGGGTGTCCTACTTCTCAATGCTTTTAAGGTTTTAGTAAGAATCAGGGACCTGCATGCTGTGTGAGTACTCCTCTTTTTTTTTCCCAGCTTTTGCTGGCTATGAGGGGTCGGAATCCCCTCGGCTGAATCACTTCACGGCCGGGTGGTTTTGTTCTGTGCCATGGTTGACCGATCGACTCATCGCATTGCATTGCACAGCCACGAAATGGGTCATTCTGTCAGCGACGACCCTTCCTATCAGTGATCGTATTTACATGTGCCCGTGATGCAATGTCGAAGTGCTCCTAATCACAGAATGGCAGAGCCAGCACTTTGGTCAGGAATGATTAGATGTGCTGTGCTGAAGACCTGAAGGTCATACAGGCTCTGAGTGGAGCTGTTGTACCCTGCGGTGGGATTCCCAGCCCATCTAAAGTTAGTGGTATGTCCAAGATGTCAGTTCGGATTGGACACCACCAGCTAAAAATCTGTCAGCTCAGCAAACATGTCCTCTGCAACGTGTAACTGTATTACACCTAAAGTGTAAACAGACTGTTTGACACAATGTTATATAGAGGAGACTGGGGCTAGTTTCAGCAAATTTCTTGTTGTCACATATGTTGTCATGTATTGTATCTCAACAGTATTTAAACAGAGGCATTAATTATAGGCTTAATTAAATATCTGGCTAATTGATCATATAGTAGAATTTATTAATAAATTAACGTTAAAATGCATTTTTAATCTACACAAAATAAGCAGATCTTCAGGAAATACTACATTTACGCAATATGTAGAAAGACTGTAAATTGTAGAAAACCCTTTGTGACAACTAGCCCCTTTGACCCCTACAATAATGATTTCTATGTAGCTCATTGCCTCTTTGAATCATTTAGACGCTGTTATATGCATCTAATCGTTTCACAGTTGAGTTGTGGGCAATAGACTGTAGTAAGAGAACGAACCTCTGCAAAAAAAAAAAAAAAAAAAAAAAAAAAAAAAAGCATTTTCATTGAATTGCTTTAGGTTGGTCTCAGGTATCGTTGACAGTTGAGTAAATTTCCCCGGAGAAAATCTGAAGAGAAATTACACTTTTAGGCAGACCACACCAGCTCTGGTTTTGAAACACTCTGCTGAACTAACTCTGGTTTCTGGGAGTGTGTGCCTAAAAACATTAATCTTTCAGCCTGACCGTAATCTCCTCAAAATGTTAGGCACATTACAGTTTAATAAAGTTTGACACCAAAGTTTGACTCATGGTTGGGTTGGACGCTTTTGATGTAGTTGAATCACAAACCAAGTTATGGATAGCTTGAAAAATAAGTGAATGTTCCCAGCTCACTCAGGCCAGAGTGCTGATAGCAGTTGATGTGTCTTAAAAAAATGTCATAAAAGCTCCCAGAGTATGTCAAGTACTTCTTGTTGAATTCATCAAACAGGTGATCAATATTAAATATGTTTTTTTTCTCTGTTTTCACAGGAATGATTTACACCGCTGGCAGCCTGGACTGCGAGACTCAAGATTCATACTGGCTAACGGTATATGCAACGGACCGTGGCGTGGTGCCGCTCTCTGCTTCTATTGAGGTGTTTATCCAGGTGGAGGATGTGAATGATAATGCACCTTTGACCTCTGAACCCGTTTATCACCCGTATGTCATGGAGAACTCTCCCAAAGATGTGTCTGTGGTCCGTATCCAAGCCCAGGACCCAGATGTTACCGCCTCAGATAGCCGTCTCGTATATCGTATCACGGCTGGGAATCCTCAGAACTTCTTTTCCATTGATTCCAACACAGGTAATAAAAACTATTTTTTTAATTAAATTTTTATTTTATTTACTCTCTTTTTGGCTCTATGAAGAAAAAAACTCATAAAATCTTTTTATTTTTCATTATATTACCAAGGCTGGAAATTCTTAATTTTTTTTTTTTTTAATTAAATGCAGTTAAATTAGACAAATCACATTTAGTTGCACATATCAATATTTTCTTGAAATTCTAAGAATTTAAATTCAAATGACATTTAATTATTATTTTTATATCAGTATTTTTTCATACTTAGTAAGAAATAAATGTATGCATTTACATTTTTATATAAAATTAAGAATTTAGTGAGATTATACTGCATGCATTTGTATTATGAGATTATATGGCACAACTTTGTCATTTGCATTTTTAATATAAAAATAAAACATTTGTAATATACAAAGATCATACTGCATACATTTATATCATTTACATTTTTAACCTAAAGAAAGTAAGCAGACCTACAGGAACTCAATAATAAATAATTGATTTCCCTTTTAATATGAGCAAATAATCTTTGATCATATTTTCCTTTGAAATTTCATCGCACTGTCCGCTGATCCAATCTCCCTTCTATCGCCTTCTCGGATGCTTTCACAAGTACTACTAAACAAACTGAGCAGCACAGGCTGTAATCTGCTCAGTGTCAGGACATTCTAGTGTGAAGTGTTAACACACATGCAGAGCTCTGATCCCATGGCATGCTGGGTGCATGCTGCACTGCTGATTACACTGAGGTGCTGCTTTCCTTGTCATTTGAGAAGTGAGTCATGGGAGCTTATGTATGCAGCTGTAGTCAGTGAATTAATTAAGCAAGGTTTGGTTGCCAGCAGGAAAGCTTTTCATTCTACTATCGGCAAATCCCTCCAAGGCAGCATGTGGCAGCACATATTTACACTGGAATACAGAGGTTTAAGCTCAATAAATCTTACTCAGTATATATAATGAGATGTGAGCGAGTGTGTGCATGCATCGATATGTAGTGAGCAGAAAGGTAACACTCTATTTCACTCTATATGACAGCCTTTGAGTATTCAAGGATGAAATATATGAGAAACAATATGTGGAAGGAAATTAAATTATGCTCGAATCAACCCAAAAGTATCAAACCTTGGGCATTTTATAGTTTGACCCTGAACTACAGTCATAGATTCTACTTTAACTTCAGCCACTGCTGGGAAAAAGCCATTGTAATTGCTCCCCACTTATCTAGCTCTCTTTTTGTGATTGTTGAACTCAGCCTAAGTGTTCAGATAAATTGCATTGTGAGCTCTTTTATAAAAACAAATGTGCTGTGACTAAGCCAGCAACCAATTACTGCACCCTGAAAATAGAGAGTGCATGTTTGATTATTAGTTTAGGGCGCTTGCCTCTAATAGAGTCATATCTTATATGATTTCTTCTTTTCCCTCCCGACAATATCTTTATTCTTAAACGAATGGCTTATGAGTGAAAATCCTTCGCTTATACTTTCCTTTTTTGTGCTTCAGTCCCTCATCGCCTCTGTGAGTTCATAGCTTCTCTAATTTCTCTAATTGAGTCTCTCTGGATGACACACGTTAGGGAATGCTGTGGATTCCAGCAGTGCAATTCAACCTGTGCCATCAGGAGTTCTTTTGTTGCCATGGTTATGTTTCACAGAGAATCACTGGCTCAGAAAGCATGTACAATAGATTTATGTTAGGTAAATAACGGGAACTTGTGCTAAAATGATCACATTGCTCTACAAAGTGATGAAAGTTGCAGAATGTTGGTACATTTATATATATATATATATATATATATATATATATATATATATATATGCCACGTATCACTGTTCTGTGGAAAATCAAAAGGAGAAATGCACTCACAATTAAAAAAGGGTGGAAAAAAACATAAAAGTATGATTAAAAAGTCGTAAATATATCACTGATGCACGCTATAGTTGGAGAATATGTTACACATTCTTCAAACTTTTCTTTCCGTGATCGACAGAATTGGCATATGGGCTTTAAATGAGATGAGGATGGGTAAATATATTTTTGGTGTCTTTCTTTTTGAGATTCTCAAGCCCCCTTCTTTACAGCTTGTCAGTATGTTCACAGCAGGAATTGTTGTCAAACCCATAGACCTGCTTAAAATTATTTACCTTCAGACTGCAGCATCCAGATGTCTTGTGCCTTAAGGAAGCATTCATATTCAGGAATGTCTTCCTGTTCTCAATCTCTGCTGTTCTGTCTGCACTGAAGTGTTTTTAAAGCCACCAGAGGTTTGAAAAATAACCCTATGCGTTCACCACATACCATCTGTGGGTTTTCGCCAAAGGCCCTTGTGTCGTGAGTTGCTATTTTTTCTGCAATAAACAAACAGTGTTGTGTAAATTTATGCACCCTTGCTGACATGTTATTAATCATTGTCGAGTGGAGCGGCTTTCCATGCTGATTGTTGCAGCTCTTTCGTTGCGTGATTGTCAAGGAAGTGTGCAGTTTTTTTGAGTTTTATCATGTAAAAAAAATACTGTTTTTCAGGACTCATCACCACCACATCAAGGAAACTGGACAGAGAGCAACAAGCAGAGCACTTCCTAGAGGTACTGAATACTTCTTTGCCTGTATGATCAGTGATGAAAACGGTTGTGCTGATTAATATATATATATATATATATATATATATATATATATATATATATTAATCAGCACTACCATTTTCAATGTATGCATATGTTAAGGCAGATGATGTCGTATTGGAACTTTAAATGGGTGGAAATATCAGTTAAAAAAACTCCAATCCTTAGTAATATTGTAAGAATTCAGAAGATTTGGAATATATAGAGAAGTATATATAGTATGTATGTGTGTGTATATATATATATATATATATATATATATATATATATATATATATATATATATATATATATATAGAATAGTGAAAAAGTGTTGGCCCCTAAGAAGAAATGTATAACTATAACTATATATTGCTATATAGCTATATTATTACCATAAAATAGCATTACTAAGATTTTGGCCATCTTGCCCAACCCTAGTATATACAGTGGTGTAAAAAAGTGTTGTCCCCCTTCCTGATTTTTTGTTTTTGCATGTTTGTCACACTTTAATGTTTCAGATCATTCACCAAATTTAGATATTAATCTAAGATAACACAAGTAAAAGCAGCATTTTTAAATTAAGGTTTTTATTATGAAGGCAAAACAAAATCCAAACCCACATGGCCATATGTGAAAAAAGGGTTTGCCCCCCAAATAAATTCAGGAACTGAATTGAGATCTATCTGTCTGGAAAAGGATATAAAGCCATTTCTAAAGCTTTGGGACTCCAGCGAACCACAGTGAGAGCCATTATCCACAAATGGCAAAACAGTGGTGAACCTTCCCAGGAGTGGCCGGCCAACCAAAATTACCCCAAGAGTGCAAGTGATGACTCATCAAAGAGGTCACAAAAAGAGGTCACTTGCCTCAGTTAAGGTTAGTGTTCATGACTCCACCATAAGAAGATGAAAAACGCTGCTGAGCAAAAAGAACAGAAAGGCTTGTCTCAGATTTGCCAAAAAACATCTTGATGATCCCCAAGAATTTTGGGAAAATATTGACGATACAAAACGTTTTGGAAGGTGTGTCCCATTACATCTGGTGTAAAAGTAATTTTAGAAAAGGGACAGCATACCAACACTAAAATGTGGTAGAAGTGTAATGGTCTGGGGCTGTTTTTCTCCTTCGGGACCTGAAAGAATTTCTGTGACAAATGTAAGCATTAATTCTGCTCTTTACTAAAAAATCCTGAAGGACAATGTCTGGCCATCTGTTCGTGCCATCTTGGGTTCTGCAGCAGGACAATAATACAAAACACACCAGCAAGTCCACACCTGAATGGCTGAAGAAGAACAAAATGAAGACTTTGAAGTGGCCTAGTCAGAGTCCTGACCTGAATCCTATTGTGATGCAAGTGGCATGACCTTAAAAAGATGAGTGGGTCAAAATGCTTCCACAGCGCTGTAACAGACTCACAGCAAGTTACTGCAAACTCTTGATTGTTTGTTTTCCTTTCACAGTAAAAAATTTTAAAACTGCATGTTGTGTTTACTTGTGTTATAATAGATTAATATTTCAATTTGTTGAATGATCTGAAACATTAACGTGTGACAAACATGCAAAAAATTAAAAATCAGGAAGGGGGCCAACACTTTTTTACACCACTGTATATACTAGGGTTGGGCAAGATGGCCAAAATCTTAGTAATGTTGTTTTATGGTAATTATATAGCAATATAGCTACATAGTTATAGTGTGTATATAGTTATAGTTATATATTTCTTCTAACTAAATTTAAAAAAAGTGTTTTAGCCAAGAGCATTGATAGATTTTGTTGTCTTAAATATTTGTTTTAAATATAGTTTTCTTTCTTAGCTGGTTGTTTTTACTTAATTTACTGTTCTCTTTTGCTGCTAATTGCGTTTCAATGCCTTAAAAACAGTTGTTTTTGACAGCAATGCTTACAAACGTGCAAACAACAAGACATGAGCGTGTAACATGATAGAGGCGATAGTCCAAAATCTCTACCAATTCACGCATTTCAACCAGTTCATATACAGATTTAGAATGACATGAGCGAAAGTGCAACAACAGTTTTTATTTTTGGGTGAACTATCCCTTTAAAAGCAAATCTATTGACTTATCTATTCTCAAGGGCATTTTATAGTTTATAAAACGAAGTCATATAATTCCAGTAATAGTCATAAGTGACAAAACTATGATGTAACTACAGTGCAGCTGGGCTAAAATGATTACCCATCAAGAGCCTCAAGTATTTTATTGATTATCATCATACAGGATACACACTGACTGAACCCATTTGTTAGACCAACGAAATAGAGAGATGCTACCAGTAACCTACTGAATTCATTTGAATGTAAGGAGAATCAGTAGTATTGAGTGAGGAAGCAACAGCGTTTCCATGTGCTTTTTTATTTCTAATGTCTTATAATGAGGTGCAAGACAGCAAACGACTTGTCTTCATTTGCATTATGAGTGACAGAGAGGATAAAGCCAGCACATACTGACCAAGGACTCTTATTTAATTCCAAAACACGTGCAGATGTGCTAATTTTCATACAGTCTGGTGAGCAGCTCTTAAATTACTGATCAGTCAAAGGGGGCAGTACAGTAGCACTGATCAATGGGATGGGTGTGGCTCCTCGTGATCCCTGCTCTACATGGACCGAGCGGAATGAGGGCCATTGATTTTTGTGTTCACTAAATGATGATTCACTCTGCAGCAGGCTTCAAGTTTCAAAGTTCATATCTTACATCTAATGCCTCAAGGTGCCTGCTTTGACAGCCACCCAGGCATCAGCATCTCCAGAGCGTGGCGCTGACGGCGGATGGTGGCCATTAAAGATTTAGTTCATAGAGACTTTCATGAGCCGCTGCTTCTGAGTTCTGCAGTGGCGCAATATGCCCCTGGCCCCAATTTAGTGGCCACTGTCTGATCAAGTTCTAGGAATCTCCAGTGGAGCTCCATGAAGAAGTTGGATCATTGTGTTGTTTTCTAAAGAACACATTGTATTGATGTATTTTTCTATTCATTTATTTTAAATTGAGGTTGAGTGGGGACAGTTTTGTTTATATTCATTTTTTATTTGTTTGGAGAGCAGAGAGACAATGTAGAGTTGCTGTGAAGTCGCTAAGGTGTGTGAATGATTTTTGGCTCACTGCTGTGTGGTTTCTAGGGTAGTTGCTAAATGGTCACATACTGGCCCAAGTCAAAAGAGGCGATCATCAAGTATTCATTTAATTAAAACGTATAGTAAAACAGTATCGTGAAATATTACAAGTGAAAATAATGATGTCTAATTTTATATATTTTAAAATGTAATAAGGCAAAGCTGACTTTCACCATCTAGTCTTCAGTTATCTTCCAAATAATATTATCAATATTGAAAACAGTTGTGCTGCTTCATATTTTTGTAGAATCCATAATGTGATAATAAAATAATAATAATAAAATTAATCTTTTGTAACATTATACATTTCTTTACAGTCTTGTTTGATTGATTTAACTGAAAAATAATAATTTATTTCAAATAAGAAATTTTACTAACACCAAGACATGAGTAAAAATAAATATACATAATTGCATGAATGAAGGTATGAAGAGACAACAAGGAAATCTTTGAATAATGTAAAAACTCTATTTGCAGCTTCTCTGACCTGTTAATGTCCAATATTGACACTGAAATGAATTGTACTGCTTACTTTATCTTCAGAAGCAATGGATTTTTTTACCATGATTTTGTTTATCTAGGTTACAGTTATGGATGGAGGAGGGATCCTTAGGCAGTCTACTGTCTGGGTGATAGTGCACGTTCAAGATGAGAATGACAATACGCCTGAATTCAAAGAGGCTGTTTACCGCATCAGCCTTCCAGAGCGGGACCGTAACAAACGCGGTGATCCTGTCTACAGAGTCTTTGCTTACGATCGAGATGAAGGGTCCAATGCAGATCTCACCTACAGCATCGTGGATGGAAATGACGACAGCAAATTCGTAATCGATGCCAAGACAGCTATGGTGTCTTCCAGGAAGATGGTCACAGCTGGTGGCTATGATATACTCACAGTAAAGTATCAGACAGATGGGCACTTCAGTGGATATTAAAGGAAGTGGTAACACTTTAGAATCATGTTCAATAATTAAAAAATAACTACACAAGAACTTATGTGTAATGCCGTATTAGCTCTCTAGTAATTACTTCTAACTACCAAGAAAATCTGATTAATAAATTTGTAAGTAACAGTGTTTAGTGAATGTGGAAGTATTAGCTAATTGAGAACTATATATTTTTTCATAGCTTCTAAAGAACTATTGTATACAGGTTCATAATTAATATGAATAATATATAGTGTATAATTAATTCTAAAATGAAGGGCATGTTAAGGGAATAGTTAACCCTGAAGTCATCCTAGGTGTGTATGACTTTTTTCTTTCAGATGAACAAAGTTTTTTTTTTTTTTTTTTTTTATTATCCTGGCTCTTCCAAGCTTGGTAATGCGGGTGGATAGCAGTTTGTAAGTTTTAACCTAGATAACTGACTCCTGTAGCTCCGGCCTATTGGCTGAGCTATGACTCGACTTGCGTCAAGTCAGAAGTCAGCCAAGAAGCTGGAACTTGTCTGTCACTCAGTTATTTAGTTATTCAGATGTTACTACATCCTTCTAAAGGAATTAATATTTTTTGAATAGTATTCTAAAGTGAAGATTGAAAATTCCCTAGTAATTACTGAAGTCAATGTAAACTTTTGAGGGTTTTGTGACGTCCTGGTTAGTAATTAAATCATTACTAGTGGGTTACTGTGATCTTAGCTTTATAATGCTGACTAGCAGTTCCTTCAGAAGGATGCAGTAGCACTTGAATCATCACTATCCAAAACCTTACAATTATCTCAAAGGCTTACAATGATGTCAGCCAATATTAATGAGTTATGCTTTTCACTATAGAATTCTGATCCAAGTAATTAGAATTCCTTTAGAATGATTTGGTAATACTTGAGTCATTACTAGTGGGATAGTATTATCGTCATTTTATAATTATTTATACATGATGCATGGTTCACATTATTTATGAACCTTTACACAGTAGTTCTTAGGAGTTTTCCAGGATGTGTGAAACATTTTTTAGTTATTGATTAGCCAATAGTGAACTACCAATTATAGCTGAGCACTGATTAAATTGTTAATCAGAGTTTCTTGTTATGTAATAGTAGTTACTGCAATGTGTAGTTATTCATTATTGACAAAACAGTATTTTAAAGTGTTACCAATAAAAAAAAACAGCATATAGTTCTCACTTTGTTTTTCTTCATTTTCTCTCAGATAAAAGCCGTTGATAATGGGAGCCCTCAGAAGTGGTCGACTGCCCGTTTGCACGTTGAATGGATTCGGAAGCCCGTGCCTTCGCCACTAGCCTTGCGATTTACCACAGCCATTTACAACTTCACAGTGGTGGAAAACGCCAAAGTGTATGAGTCAGTTGGAGTGGTCTCTGTTTGGCAGACAGAAACACCTTTATGGTTCGACATCATTGGTGAGCATCAATAATGCAGCAGTTCCAGTCATAAATTAGGTCGGGATGCAAACTTTAATGTCCCTCATATTACAGATGCTACTGTCTGCTTTGGATGAATCGCTTGTGTTGTAGCATTCCTCAGATGCTTTAGATAAAACCGTGCGGATAAATGAGTAAATGTAAATGTAATTTCAAGGAGTGGATATCAGTGGTAAACTATTCTGACAATGATTTACTCTGTTTGCGTGTTGCTTATAGCTCTTCTACATATTTATCATTTGCACCTATACTTTTTACTCAATGTAAGATGCATGGATGGTCATTTTGATTAAATCCTCTCAGTATTTTGAATCTCGCTGAGCTTTGCAGATGTTTTCCCATGTGTTAGAATTGTTTGTGTCAATTTTAGTTGGAAATCTGAAGAATGAATTAGCATTTAAAAAAAGACTTGTTTTTGAATTTGTCTAGCTTAATATGAGGTTGGGACTTCAATGTCAGTTTTCTGTTTTCTTTTTTCTCTGTGTTCATCTGTATCTGTTTCTGAGAAGGTGGAAGAACGTCCCGGGAGATGTTTTATATCCCACAGAGTTCCTGTGGTGGAAACTGTTCATCTGACAGTGGTAGGCTAACTGTCAGTATTTTGTAGTTATTTTCCTAAGCGTGAAGGGTTGGCTGGTTTATCTGATACTTTTAGATACTCGCTTTTAAAAACTCCATTTGCTGCAGGGCAAACGTGAAGCGCTCAATCCTGTAAACACTTTGAGTGCTGAGATACCTTCCAGACTTTTGGTCTTCTGATCTCACTTAAGTGCAGTGGAAATTGAGTGGAATTGGAACAGATGCATGCAATGCATACTAAAGATGCTCTGAAAGTTTGTCCTTATCCGTCAGAATGGACCTGAATTAATGATTTGAGAATCTGCCGTGAAGAGGCTTGAACTTGACACAGATGTTTGTGGGAGACGAAGATAAGAGACCTGAGGCTGATGGGAAAGATCCCAACATAAAGCAGTTGATGTTTCGAAAGCCGTGAAACTTTGATGAATCGCTGTGAAACATAAAAAATGTATTACTCACAGACATGCCAAACTGCATGACAGTTCGATTGGTGGAGTGTTTACCTTGACCTTTTTCTGCTAAATCTTTACCTCTTTATTGGATTTTTTTTAAGTGCATGCAAAGCATTTTTAGCACTTTACATTTTTTAGTTCATGCTAACTGTGATTTCTTGGTGTAATAGGTAACTATAATGGTCCATTTGATATTCAGAGAGGGATGGGGACTATAGTAATAGCCAGACCTCTAGATGCAGAGACACAGTCGCTTTACAACATGACGGTACAGGTGACTGATGGGACAAGCACTACTACCACACAGGTAGGTGTATTTTTAGTTATGCAAACCTCTTGGAAACTTTTCCTAACAGATGTTACAGGTTTGCTAACTTTGCCAGAAACTTTGCAAAACGAATATTCCTGGCAGCTGTGGTTGAAATATCCAAGAGAGAAATGTCTGAAAGATTGTATGCAGCGTGCCAGCTTTTATCTAATTTTATCAATACAAGTTTGCTGTGTGAAAGAGATATCTATATAATCTTCACTGAAAATGTCTTCAGATATGCCAGGGGCTGCTGAGTATTCCAGTGTCCCAGAAACCTACATTATATTGTCACTCTAGCATGTGCGTTTTCTGTTTCTTATTTAAGCTGTTTTGACAGAAGTGCCTATTGCAACAGTGTAGATTACTCATGCATCTGTTTAACTGAGATTGAATGTCTCTTTGAAAAGCTAAAAATGACTCTGTCTGTTGTATCTACAGATTTATATAAAGGTTTTGGACAGCAATGACAACAGTCCTATTTTTTCTGAGCGTACATACGAAGTCTTGGTGTCTGAAGATACACCAGCCGACACTGAGGTCTTGCGTGTCCGGGCCAGGGACAAAGATGAACGGGCGAAGTTGAGCTATTCTATCCATGGCAGCGTTGATCCAGCTAGCATGCGGATGTTTAGGATCAATCCTGGTACTGGTGTCATGTACACAGCAGATCGACTGGATTATGAGATCCGCACTCAGCACATCCTTACTATTATGGTAAGAAAGAACATTTGAATTATTAAAGGAAAAGTTCACCCAAAAATAAAAAATTGCGGCATATTTCACTCACCCCCCAAGCCATCCTAGGTGTGTATGAACTTCTTCTTTCAGACGAACGTAATCTGAGTTTTTTAAAGTTTATCCTGGCCTCTTCCAAGCTTGGTAATGCTTGTGGACAGCGATCGTTATTTTAATGTTCCATAAATCAGATATATTTGTCATGAAACAAACCTATATGCCTTCGGGGGTTATCACATGTCTTCTAAAGCAGATCGATGTGTTGTTTTTTTTTGTAACAAAAATATTTCTAGTTTTCAAATTCTAATGTAAATAACTGACTTGAGTTTTTTCCGTGAGAACAACGACATGTCATAACCCCCTGAATGTGTATGGGTTAGTTTCACGACATATATATATTTGATTTACAGAGCTTCAAAATAACGCCCGCTATGCACTAGCTTTACCAAGCTCGGTAGAGCCAGGATACATTTTTAAAAAAACTGAAAGTCGGATACACCTAGGATGGCTTGGGGGTGAGTAAAATGTGCCATAATTTTCAGTTTTGAGTGAACCATTGCTTTAAATGTGTAGATGTTTAGTGATTTCAAAGCTGAAACAGACCATTTCACATATGTTACAGTGAGGTCAAAAGATCAGAGAATTGTGCATTTTTCTAATTTAATAAGATAAAACAAATGTCTAATAATAATTACAAATATTTTAAAATAATACTTAATTGAATTAAAATGTATAAATTAAATTATTACATTCGGACAATTCACATTTTTAACTGCTCCTTTCTGTCTGTTACCTTTTTCTCTTTTTACTTGTTTCCTCACAAATCTTTTCTATGCAAAATCTTAATTTATCTTCTCAGGTCTGTTGCCCTGTCTCTCCTCCTCTTTCTTTTTTTGTTTAGGTGAAAGATCAAGAATTTCCTTATTATAGAGACCTAGCACGGATTATTGTGACCTTGGAGGATGCCAATGACCAGCCTCCCTTTTTTACTCACACTATTTATGATAGTACAGTGTTTGAGTCTGCCCCACCAGGAACATCAGCTCTGCAGGTGATCGCACTAGACAGAGACTCGGGGAGAAACGGCGAGATAGTTTACTCAATTGATGCAGGTAAACACTTTGTTCTCAGCTTTAAATTTATTGCGCTCCTTGATAACATTTCTATTGTTCAGCTGTTTTGAGTAAAACTGATTGTCTGTTCCATGGAGAGTGTGATGCATTAGCTCATTCTTTCAACCTGTCATGAGTCGTAAGATTTATCTTAAATATATCCTTTACCTGACATGCCCCTTTTCATCATGAACTGACAGGTATGTGATGTTTTTTTTTTTTACAGGAAACACTGGTGGCATATTTGGAATAGATCCATTATCTGGCATAATTTCAGTAGCCAGAGAGCTCGACCTTACCACTGTGGGTTTTTATACCCTTACTGTAAGAGCCACAGATGGAGGTACTCCGGCGTTAAGTAGCACAACTACTGCTAGGATCGCCGTCTCTCTGTCAGATTTCTCCAGTCCAAAGTTTGCCCAACAAGAATACCAGGCTGAGATCACTGAGAATGTGGCTATTGGGAATTTTGTCATATTGGTCTGTGCAATTAGCCGAACCACACTGATTTATGACATTATACAAGGAAATGATGAAAGGAGGTTTAAAATAAACCGTTATACGGGTGTCATCACGACACAAAGGAATTTTGACTTTGAGATGACCTCTTCATATATGCTGGTGATCCAGGCTGTAAACATGGCTGGGATTGCCTCCAGTGTCACAGTATGCATCCAAGTGGTTGATGAAAATGATAATCCTCCAGTTTTTCAGGAGCTCACATATACAGGGACCATCAGTGAGGCAGCCCCCATCAACAGTGTGGTGATAAGTGAGGATGGAAAACCCCTGGTAATTGAAGCCACAGATGCTGACAAGAATCACAATGCCCTCCTGGTCTTCCAGATTGTGGAGGACACAGCAAAATTGTTCTTTACTGTGGACTCAGGAACAGGCTCTGTCAGAACTATAGCTAAACTGGACTATGAAACATTCAGTGCTTTTTATTTTTCTGTTAATGTGAGGGACAGTGGCAGGCCTCAGCTGACAGCAGAGAAGCCAGCCAAGGTCCTAATCAGGGTTGTGAACATCAATGACTCTCCCCCTCAGTTCTCACAAGAAGCTTATGACACTGTTTTGCTTCTTCCAACATATGTTGGGGTTGAGGTTCTGAGAGTAGAAGCCACTGATCCGGACATGACCACTGATCTGATGTATTCCTTAGCTGATAGCAACTTGGAGCACTTCGAAATGGATTCATCATCGGGCATACTCACGGTCAAAAACAATAAACTCTCCAAAGACCGCTATCGTTTTAATGTCAAAGTGTCAGACGGGCGGTACTTTTGCACAGCACTTGTGACTGTGTTAGTTAGGGAGGCTATGGACAGTGGCCTCCTCTTCAGTCAAACCACATATTCCTCATCTGTACTGGAGAACAGCGTGAACATTACCACTGTGAGCATTGTAAATGCTGTAGGAAACCGTTTAAACGAACCACTAAAGTACACGCTTTTGAATGCAGGCACACGCTTTACAATTCGTCCCACATCAGGAGTCATTCAAACCACAGGAGTCCCTTTCGATCGAGAACAACAGGAACTGTATGAGCTGGTGGTTGAGGCAAATAGAGAATACGACCAGCTGCGAGTTGCTAGAGTAACCATTAGAATAGAAGTTGAGGATGTTAACGACAATGCCCCAGAGTTTCTAGGCCTTCCATATTATGCGGCTGTGCAGGTAGATGCAGAACCTGGCTCATCCATCTTCCAGGTGTCTGCGACAGATTTGGACAAAGGGATAAATGGAGCTGTATATTATGAGCTTAAGGAGAATCATCCGCATTTTGAAGTGAATAAGCTTACTGGGGAGCTTAATCTTAAAAAGGCCTTTGATGCAGACTTGTCCAATGTTGAATATCCGCTGGTGGTCATTGCACGTGATGCTGGCTACCCCTCCCTCTCCACTGTTGTCAAGCTTCCAGTTACAGTTGTGAACAAGGCCATGCCTGTTTTTGACAAGTCATTTTATGGCATATCAGTTAGAGAGGATATTGCAGTGTCAACTCCCATATTATGCATAAATGCCACCAGCCCAGAGGGCCAAAACATTATATACACTATTGTGGAAGGGGATCCTTTCTTCCAATTTGATATTGGCTTTGAGAGTGGTGTGATTAGTGTCATATATCCTTTAGACTATGAAACTACACCCAACTACAGGCTAACCATCAGGTCTACAGACACTCTCACTGGAGCCAGATCCGAAGTAGATGTGGACATAGTTGTGGTAGATGTAAATGACAATGCCCCTGCATTTCGTAATGCATCATACACCACCACTTTAAAAGAAAACTCAATGATTGGGTCTAGCGTGTTACAGCTTTGGGCGACAGACAAGGATTCTGAAAAAAATAGTATAATTAGTTATCAAATCCTCTCTGATGGGTTTAATAGCACAGATTACTTTCACATTGACACTACTAGTGGACTCGTGTTAACAGCCCGTCTTCTGGACTATGAACTTACACCGAGCTTTAGCTTTATCGTTAGGGCAACAGACAATGGTTCCCCATCCCAGAGCAGTGAGGTCACGGTCACAGTCTTAGTGAGTGACGTGAATGACAACCCACCATCCTTCAGCCAGCCACTTTATGAAGCTTTTGTGAGTGAACTGGCTCCCCGAGGGCACATTGTGACATGTGTCCAAGCTTCTGATGCAGACAGATCAGATGCAGAGAGTTTGAGGTACAGCATACTCTCTGGAGATGAGAAAATGAACTTTATAATAGACTCTCAGACAGGTGTCATTTCCTTGTCCAGCCAGCGTAGGCAGGGCATACGGCCAGCATACAGCCTCAATGTGTCTGTATCAGATGGGGTCTTCACCAACACTGCACAGATAAACATTCGAGTCATGGGTGCCAACCTTTACAGCCCTGTCTTTAGTCAAAGGTTCTACTTGGCTGAGGTCCGGGAAAATGCACCAGCCGGTACCAAAGTCATTCAAGTGCGTGCCACAGATGAGGACTCTGGGATTTTTGGTCAGATCATGTATTCCTTTATCAATGACCTTGGAAAGGCACAGTTTTACATTGGAGCTGATGGCCTAATAACTACAGCTCAGAAACTCGACAGAGAGAACCCAATAAACAGAGACATTGTGCTAACTGTTATGGCACTTGATGGTGGGGGAAGAGCTTCCTTCTGCACTGTTAGGGTAATTCTTGCTGACGAAAATGACAACGCGCCACGTTTTAGGGCTATGGAATATAGAGTTAGCATAAAAGCTAACGTGCCAATGGGATCACTGGTGACTCAAATCCAAGCTCAGGACCCAGATTCCGGCGATAATGGTAGAGTTAGCTACTCACTGTACAGTGAGGCAAGGCTTCCTCTTGTGGATGTGTTGGAAATTGAACCTGACAGTGGTTGGATGGTCACAAAGGGGAGCATGGCACATCTAAGAGGAACGGTTCTCTCCTTTTTTGTCAAAGCTACTGACGGAGGTGTTCCAGCCAAACATTCCCTTGTGTCTGCATTTATTCATGTCTTACCACCTGATGCAAATGTACCCTCCTTCACCCAACCCCAGTATTCCTACACGGTCCCAGAGGACACATCTGTTGGGACAGTATTGGGATCAGTGTACCTAAGTCCTGGTCAAACAGCTTTCTTTTCTGTGGTGAATGGAGAGACTGGGGAGAGTAACCAGGGTGGGACATTTTTGATTGAGAGAGAAACTGGACTTCTAAGACTTGTTAACCCTCTTGATTATGAACTCATTAACATTTATCGTTTCAAAGTTGCAGCCACCATGAGACAGGCACTAGTTGAATCCATGTCTGTAGTGGATGTAGAAGTCAAGGTGCTGGATGTTAATGACAACAAACCATTATTCGAAACCAGCTCTTATGTTGCCATGGTTATGGAGGGCATGCCTAGGGGTACACGGGTCATCCAGGTACGAGCACTTGACCCTGATTGGGGCTCTAATGGACAGGTTAATTATAGCCTTGGAACAACTTTAAACCAAGAGCAAGACAAAGCTAGTGGCTCTAAATCTGCTGCTGGTGCCATGTTTGTTATTGACAGCAAGACTGGTTGGATCACTACTCTCGGTGACCTGGATCATGAGATGTGTCCATCTTACACCTTCAATGTGGTGGCGTCTGATCTGGGTGAGGGTGTCTCGCTTTCTTCCACAGCAGTAGTGACCATTGCAATCGCAGACGTTAATGACAACCCCCCTACCTTCGAGAGAGCATATTACAGAGGTGCTGTACGAGAGAGTGACCCCCTGGGAGAAGTGGTTTCAGTGCTGAGCACTCGTGATGGGGACAGCTCTGATCAGAATCGGCTTGTCAGCTTCCATATCACAGGTGCGTATTAAAGTAGGCCACTGGAGGATGATTTATGGCTCACAGAGGCTCTCCGGGAAAGATAATCACATTGAAAGGGTTTAATTTAATGAACTAAGTGTGCAAAAGCTATATGAGTAAAGAGCCATCTGCTTTATGTGTCACATTACTTTGTTTAAAGCCCATCTGGGGATGTGAACAGATTGTTAGAATTAAGCTCAGTTTATTGTTTCCAATAACTTGGGATGCAATATATACCCCTTACAAAAGTGTTCCTAAGTGTTCTGGTTCACTTAATTTGTTCTTAGAGTTATTTTGATACATGTTAGCGCATTTTAATATGATGTGTTCAATACAGTTTATGAAATACAGCATTTTGTTTTATTCTACATAAAGAACAATAACACCTTAGAGCATATAAACACTAATGGGTTTATAGAATTGACGGTTTGGTCTCTGTGCAGGCCATCACAGAGATTTGCAAATCTACCTTGCTCATTTATCTCAATTCTGCTGCCATCTTTTTACTCAGGAGGAAACCCCAAGGGGGTATTTGCGCTGGCTCCTGTTCAGGGGGAGTGGAAGGTCTTCGTGAAGCGGCCTTTGGACAGAGAGGAGCAGGATCGATACCTGCTCAATATCACAGCCAGCGACGGCCTGTTTGTAACCCGCATAGGCGTGGAGGTCACTGTCATGGATGCCAATGACAACAGCCCCATCTGCAATCAGGTCTGTGCAATTGATTTAGGCTGGCATTTGTCATCTCATACAGCTCAAGTTAACAACTACCGTGTTTACTGCTTGCATACTGATGTACGTAAATGAGGTTTTGGTATGCAGAAGTATTAAGAATTTAATACATTATTTGAATACATTTTCATCATTATTTTTAGGCACAATATGAGGCCTCGTTTCCAGAAGATGTGCCTATTAATACTGCTATTCTGACAGTTGGAGCAACAGACTTGGACAGTGGCGTCAACGCAGAAATTCAGTATTCTCTGTTTGGCATTGGCGTTGAAGATTTTTACATGGATGCAAATACTGGTATTTCTGTCCAAACTCCTTTTGTCATGTGCTTTCATGTTTTTGATGCTTTTAGGCTTGAATGAATACACTGCATGACTTTTGTCCAGATCTTTTTTCCTGAAAAACACAGTTCCACATAATTACAAATTGCAACAATACAACATGCTTCATAATAAAAACTTACATCGGTTGGTTAAACACTTAATAATTCTAAGTCGTCTACCAGAAGGCATTGTCTCAAAGTGCAAGGGGTGCATTTCATTATTCATCATGATACATCTAGCTTTCCTTATTACTTGCTGCCCAAAAACAAGATTTTTTTCAGCTCCCCAGTGCTACACCAGTAATTTCTGAGCAAGGTCAAACTATTTTTTGGAGGCAATGCTTATTCTTAATAGAAATAGATGCAAACCACCATTAGAATGAAAAACTTAAGACACTATCAATAAAAGTATTATAAAAGACACTTAAAATAGATTTTTGTATCAAGAAGAATTGTTTCCTCAGGGCAAACTTTCTTTGGTGAACCCTCTTGATAATAGCTTCTGTATTCTACTGAAACTTTGTGTCCAAAATGTTATGAAGGTTTTATACTCCTCTACTTTATAAACCTGTCTGTCCTGAATAAGCTATGGGGTTTTTTTTTTGGAGCATTTGTTATTTAAATCAATCCCCATCTCTTTTGTTTTTGTTATATTTAGTCTCAGCTATGCTTTGCTGCAGCATGTAATAAATTTAAGATTTGCATGACTCCTCACGCTTTGAAATAGGAAAACTGTATAGTCTGCATATTTAACAACATAATAGTTATCCTCATAACACATTTGTATAAATGCTAAAAATAATTGGTGACAGTACACAACCCTTTGGGTACCCAAAGTGTGTCTGATAAAACTCATTCATCTTAAACCTTTGCTCCTTACAAGTTAAAAAATCCAAGATCCATAAAACCAGCCCATGACTAACATAGAACTTGTATCTTTCGAAGTGTTTGGAGTTGACAGATTACGTATGACAGACGAATTCTTTTATGTCTGAGGATATCAAACATTCAATATTTTGAGTTGATTTGAAACTTTATGCATGTTTGTTGTGTTTGCAGTGATTTGCGAGTATGGCAGTGAATTCTTTAATGTATGATGCCCTTTTTTTTCTTGTGTAACCATGTGTTAAAAAAGTTGTGTGTTCCAGTCTTCAATTTATTTGAATAAATAGAATATTTGTTTGGAATATTTAGAATAAATAGAATATTTGGTTTTCAGATAACTTTTAACAAGTTTGCCTGTTATCCCCGAATGACAGAAAAGTTTAAAGTGTCTTTAGATAGATGGCAGTGATTTAGTAATTAATTCATTGACGTCACAAGTCTCGATTGAATGAAACATTTATGACAGATAAATATTTAGCACTGTCATCCATCACTTACAATATCTTTTATTCATCTGACAGAAGTTTTTACTTAATGCAGTTCTGGCCTGTGGTTCTGAAATCCATCCTGTGAGTCTTTGCACTTTTCTTATGTCTTTCTCTGTTTCGGTACCAGGTGAACTGAAAACGGCCTCTTTATTGGACCGTGAGAGAACTGCAGGTTATAAGTTGATAGCACAGGCTACAGATGGAGGAGGGCTGTTCTGTCGCTCTGAAATTTCTCTGACCATTCTGGATGTTAATGATAATATACCATCATTTGCCTTCACACGGTTCATGGCGAGTGTATATGAGAGCGCGGCACCCAAGGCCTTGCTCACACGCCTTCGTGCTAATGATCCAGATGAAGGTATGTATTTTTGTGTAACATTTAGGTTCAACTTTTTGTGAGAGCATAAGAGATCTTGTGACTGATTACAACAGCTTTTTTCCTTCACCACTTTATTTTAAATAGCCCTGCAAGGATTTTAAAAACTATAAATATCAGTATTAAAAAAAATAGCAAAATAAAGTTTTTAAGTACAGGCCGTACTTCCTTTTTGGATCATAAAATGATCATTACATGTTTGATTACATGTTTGAGCAAAATAGTCTTCTAAAATATGCCTTCTCCCAGGGCTAAACAGGAAGATCGTGTACTCGCTTGTTGACTCCGCTGGTGGCATGTTCTCGGCTGACCCATCGTCTGGTGTGGTGATCCTGGAGAAGCCTTTGGACAGAGAGGTGCAAGATTCGTATCAGATCAGAATCAAGGCTACTGACCGATCAGGGGGCGATGGCTCGCTCTCCACAGAGGTGGACCTCACCATCATGGTTCTGGACGTGAACGACAATCCACCTGTGTTTCAAAAGCAAGATTACATGGTCACAGTGCCTGAAGATGTTACTATTGGAACAGAAGTTCTGCGAGTCTTTGCCATGAGTATTGACATTGGAGTGAATGCAGAAATCTACTATAGATTCTTGTCTGGAAATGAGCTGGGGAAGTTTTCCATTGATGGTTCAACAGGCAAGGCGGAGAGATGCACTTTTTCTGCAAATATAAAATGTATTTCTGGTCTGACAATGTTTCGCTAGAGTTCTTTTGGGAGCTCATTTGTGATTAATACAGACAAAGACTTATTGTCAGTTCATTTATTGTTGCTTTTTCACGAATCATTGACAGAAATGTAAGAAAGTCCATTGACTGTAGACAAGACATTATGATCTGATAAATTGTTTCTGTTAAAGCAGCACAATATGAGTGCAGCGAATGGGAAAATTAGTTATGAATGCTCCACGAAACTCTAATACCGGTGCTTAACATGCAGAAAACATGTGAACGGTTATTGAGAGCGCTCTTTGTCTCTTAGAAAGATGTGGGCAGTCAGTGGAAACCAGTTATATCACTTCTCATGCATTTATTTTTGACAAAAGCATAAAGTGCTTTAGCCTAAACCCATACTTTAAAAGAATTAAGCTCTTGAAGGCACAGCTGGGAAGGACTTTCTTTTGGCTATTGTGCGTGAACTAAATATTCAGGCTTTTAATGCGTCCCAAGGAGCCTTTGTATTGCGAGTTATGTAACTGTGTTGTCTGTCATATTCATATAAATTAATTGGCTTTACTCTGACTCATATCTTGCATGATTTCAGGCATAATTTCTGTGGCGGATGATCTTGACTATGAGCTCTGCAAGGATTTTTTCCTAAATGTGGAGGCCTTTGATGGTGGAACGCCTCCCTTGAGAGCCGCCACAATAGTGACCATAGAGCTTCTGGATGTCAATGACAACTCGCCTTCATTCAGTGAGGACATCTACAATGTTCTGATCAGCGAGGACGTAGCTATCGGGGAGACGGTCACGAGGGTAAAGTTCTCTCATTAGCCGAGCCACTTCATTGGCATTTAATTAGCCGCAGACATAATTTCAATTTCACAGCTAGCATATAATTAAGCTTATTGCTCGCATAAATCCCCTTAATGAACTTACATTAGTTATTCATTTGTACTGTGTACTTGAGCTGTAATATAATTTACCGTATGAGGGTGTAATTTGCTTCATGATCCGAATAAATTCAGGGAGTTTTGGCCTCTTTGCTCTCAAATGCGCTAGAATTTATAGGTTTGTTATCTGTGTTTGTTATGTGCAGCTGTTTGCAGAAGACCTGGACAGTCAAATCAATGGGCGAATCACTTATTCCATTCTGAAAGGGGACCGGGAAAATCAGTTTTGGATCGACCCTGTCACCGGGCTTCTGAAAGTTAACAAGGCACTGGACAGAGAGACGGTTAGTCCTTGGAATGAGCTCGGTTAGTTTGGCTAATGGATCTTGACAACCTTGCGCTGTGGCTCTTCTAGTCACTCTCTTGAGATATTGCATGATTTCGGCCAATTATCTTTAAATCAGCCATAAAGTTTTTTAATTAGGCAATGTAGGGCTGAAATTGAGGCTTTTGAGTGACTGTGGGTGAGCGAACGGTCCTGTTCTTTTTTTTGTTGTTGTTGTTGTTTTAAAGACATTTATCGAGAGTTGAGTCGTTTTGAACTGTTTTTGCCTGACATTTATCCTCCTGTCTCGGTTGCTTAAGGTCTCCAGCTACTCATTGTCTGTGCAAGCGTTTGACAGCGGGTCACCTGCCAAGTCAACCACTGTGAATGTCAATATCGAGATTGCCGATGTGAATGACAACCCGCCAATCTTCTCTCCTGCGAATGCTTCAGCTGTTATTCAGGTGTGAGGTTTAACTCTTTAGTTTGTCATCAGCAAGAATGTGTCATTAGATTATCTTTAATCTATGTAATTATTAGGATGGAGTTGTTTTAATTATTAACTTCTCTGACTGAAATGGTCAGGAGCAAAAATGGTTTCATAAATTTTTTTGTAATTCAGTTCAAACTGCATCGATTTAGAACTTGAGATGTTCCGGCCGTGACATTTTAAATGTGCTTTAGTAAAATATACATTGCCATATGGGGTTGGTAAAGTTTCTGAAAGAAAGCGTCATATGGCCAAAGAACCATTTATTGATCAATATTACAGTAAAACATTCAATAAAACTTTAATATTGTGAAATGTTACTCATTTAAAATAACTTTTATGTAATTTATTCCTGTGATTCCAAAGCTAAATTTTCAGTAGCATTACTGCAGTCCTGAGTGTCACATGATCCTTTAGAAATTATTCTAATATACGGATTCGATGCTTAAGATTTTTTGTAACTCTTTCATTTAACTCTTGTAACTTTTTAATTAAAAAAATAAATAAATTTTGCGCTCCCTAAGAATTTAAGTATTAAATTCTTAAAAAAGTTGCAGTTTATGACTATTATGTGATGTCCAATTATATTCTCTAATATTGGTACATATAAATGGAAACTTTTATAGTTTTTGTGTTGCTTTATTTAATGTATTGCTCTCATAATTTAGCACTTACTTGAATGAAAATACGAGTAAAACATTCGGTGCAAATACATAAATATTGAGATTTATTCTAAAAGGGCTGAAAAATATTGAAATACAGTTCCCCTACTTTTAAGCATTACATTTTGGCACGTAACTCATCTCCCTATGGAAATGAAATGTACTGCTTGTTGAGGAGAGGTATGCTGTGACTTATGATCCACCCCTGCCGGGTGATAAAGTGTCTAAGAAATCTCATAGACTTACTCGAAAGGTAGTACCTGAGCAATATATATGGACTGGAATGTCATATAAATTAGGGTGGGATATGATACAACCCCTTAACGATTACCCTAGTCACTCATAAAAAAAAACACCAGGCAAACATCCCACAGCACCGTAGCATTGTAGTATAGACACTCACTTTTCTATAAAATATAAAATCGTGACCTTTAGACCTTTTTTGAATTAAAAAAAAAAACTTAATTTAGTTTTTTTTTTTTTTCTCTCAAGCTGAACAAGCCTGCAGGAACTACCATCCTGTCACTATCAGTTTCTGATAAGGACTCCTCTAGAAATGGTGCACCTTTTGAGTTTCGCATTGTGTCTGGAAATGAGGGCAATGCTTTCAGTCTGGACCAGAATGGAGAATTACGAACGAGCCGAGTATTTGGTCCTGATGCAACACGAGAGTATATGCTTGAGATACAGGTTAGTGCAGCAGCTCAAAAAAAGAACCTGTCAGTTAAAAGTGAATTCAGAATTATAGAATTCTCATGCTGGTGTTTCTTCAACTACGAGCACTTTTGACCTCTGCAAACATTTTTCTAGAATGAAATGTCTGACGTTTTTGCATTTCTCAGAATAATTTCACAACTCATTTATATCAACTCATTTATACATCATTTATATTTATATAACAAAATATAGTAAAGCTCAGTATAGTAGTATAGAAAGTTTGAACAAATCGTATTTAAAAAAATAAATAACAATACAATGTTCTCAAGTTAAATTTACTTTAGATTTCTTATTTTGTCACGTCACAGGTCCCATATTTCATATCAATTATGCTCTTCACTGGTATTGTTAATAGTTAATAAAATACATTTATTTAACTCATTGTTTGATTATCATAGTTTTAAATATTTTTTTGATGTGTGTTTAGTACAAGGATAAAACAATAAAAGCTGTCTATAACAATAACTGGAAAATACAATATATCAGTTAATGAAATAATTAAATAGTTAACTATTCTTACACAACTTTAACCTTCATATAGCAGAAAATGAAATAAAAAATCAAGCTCTGAAATATAAAAGTGCCTGTAAATGAAGAAATGCCCACATAGCTGTTGTGACATTTCTATGGGATTAATTTCTTTAGTTTGATCAGGTTTTAAATTGTTAGAATTGTACAGTGTGATCTTGTTCTTGTCAACAAGGCGCGTGACTCAGGGAAGCCTCGTCTGTCCTCCACATCCTTTGTGTTTGTGCGTGTCATCGGAGACAGCCTCTTCAAACCTGTGGCCTTCCCACTGGAAATCAACATTGTCATGGCAGCAGATGTGTTTCCTGGCGGGATTATAGGCAAGATCTATGCCACAGACCGAGACGAGAATGATGTTCTGTCTTTCAGTCAGAAATCACAAACAAATAGTCTTTTCAAAATCAACAGACAGGACGGGAAGATTGTGGCACTAAACGGTCTGGAGCCTGGAAGGTAAAATAAATGCTCATATAATTTGAAATATGCATTTCCTCAAGTATGGGCTGTTTTGGCCAGTGGACCCCAATCTAAAAATGATTTCCCTAAAACACTCTTTCACACTCTCACTGTTATATTTAAATAGTTTAAACTAGTATATTTGTTTATTTTTCTGTAATAAAAACAACACAAATAATATTTTTTTCAGACATATTACATTTTACAATTAAGAAATAAAAACCATCCAGAGGAATAACCATTGCTGCAGTTGTGGTGGAGGAAATGAAAGCTTGAACATCATACAAGCATAGCGCAATAAAATCTAGATATAAAAATCATTTGAAAAATAACTATAGATGAAGGTTTGACTGAAGACATTGTTAAATGCTTCTCAGACAATTTGTTAGATATGAACTTATTTATAAAATTACGAAAGCTTATTTATACCTCAGAATATAAAATACATTTTTGCATCTTGAGTTTATATCTTATATCAATTTTAACTTACTTCATTGCACTTCTGAGAAAAAAGTCAGAATTGCAGAATTACCATCTAACAATTCTGATACTGAATTATAATGATACTCTACTGATATTGTATAATAAATTGTGATTTGTCTGATTAAAAAAAGTCACAATTACCTTAGTATACCTTTTTTGTCACAATGGCAACCTCTCAGAATTCAGATTTTATAGAATTGTAATGAAAAGGTTGCAAGTGCTATTTTTATTTCTTTAATTCCTTCACGGAAATAATCTTTCATCCATAACAAAAATAAATAACCAAATCCACATAAAAGTGCTTTAAAATGTACAAATGGCTAGCTTTCTCTCTTTTTTTCTTCACAATACGCTGCAGATATATAATAGTCTGCGATGTGCGATTATAGATGCGTATTTAGTTGCATAGCTGCTTAATGATCAGTAAAATCTTTTTACAGATACACCCTAAATGCCACGGTGAGTGACGGGCGGTTCTCTGTGACCGTGG
The DNA here is from genome assembly GCF_018831695.1 of Puntigrus tetrazona. Taxonomy (NCBI): domain Eukaryota; kingdom Metazoa; phylum Chordata; class Actinopteri; order Cypriniformes; family Cyprinidae; genus Puntigrus; species Puntigrus tetrazona. The sequence continues at coordinate 9,590,065 of NC_056708.1, read as the reverse complement.
GTGTTAGCGTCCAGGTGGAGCAAGCCACGGATGAGATGGTGCAGAATGCAGTGACTCTGCGTTTCCAAGACCTGTCTCCTGAGGATTTTGTGGGTGTGTACATGGAAGAGCTGAAGAAGGTGCTCCGTACCTCACTGGTTAGTGACGGGACGGGTGCCGTTGAGGGACCAGACCCTCTTCACATCCTGGGAGTGCAGCCACTGAGTCGCTCCAGTCAGCTGGAGGTGCTCCTTGCCGTGGAGACACCAGATGGGGGTTATACGGGTCCAGGAGAGCTGGCTCTCAAGCTGGAGGAGGTGAAGGGTTTTCTAAAGGGAGCGCTGAGGGTGGTCAGCGTCCTGGATCAGAGCTGCTCAGGAGAGCTCGAGTGCGGGGAGAGAGTCTGCGAGCTCACCCTCAGTCTCGACCCCATCGGTTTGGTCACCTACACCACCTCCAGAATGAGCTTTGTTTCTCCACGCTTCAGCAGGAAAGAGATGTGCACGTGTCCAGGTTAGTGATTTGATTTAGTCCAAATAATAAAACTGGCGAAAGCGTTTTAGAATTATTCCAGGGTTGCCAGATCAAACATTTGGCGCGAGACATACGCTTTCGGGTCCTCACGCTAACCTTAATAAAACTCACGGGAAATAAAAAGAAAATGCTAAACATACTTGGCTTACATCATATTTTTATGTTCTTAATTATGAAAAAGTTATGACTTCAAGGTCAGGCGCATATTTCCGTTTCACAAAATATAAGAGCAAGCGAATAGAATACCAACTCTAAACTTCAAAAGCAGAGAGCGTACAACAATAAAATGAGTTTAAAATGAGAAATTTAATCAAATATTGTTACTGAACACCATTCTTTTTCCCAAAAATGCTAGTTAATTTTATTTGTTAATTCAGTTAGTTTTTTTTATCAACTTTTCTTTCAATAATTTTTTTTTATTAAATATTGCCCGCATTTTTCACATAAAATCTGAGGTAAAAACTTAAGAAGTTATTTACTTAGAAGTTTAAAGATTAAAAAATTAAATTCGACAAAAAGAAAAATCTGATAGGATTTTTGTTGATGGCATAATGAGAGATTTACAAGCTGGTACCCTTCTAAAACAGCATGCACTATATGACAAAAACTGAATATTGTACTACAGTAGCCGAAAGTATTCGGATAAAATAAAAATGATTTGTTGCCACCTCAAAGAGGTGCCTGTAATTGATCTGCCCATTCCATCAAAATCTCACTCCACCCTGGTAACCAAAGTTGGCAACCTTGTTTATTATAGGATGCATTTCATAGTATGCATTATTTATCCTGTTTGATCAAATCCAAACAGTAGCTTGAGCGGCCGAATTTCCATTTGCCTGCTTTCTAACTTTTTGGACCCACTGCAGGAGGAATATGTCCATCTTCTCTGGAGCTCTGTGATGGCCAAACGTGTCCGTCTGACATGCAGTGTGTGCGCAGCGGCCCCGTAGCGCCATCTCTCTGCCAGTGTCTGCCTGATACACTGGACAAGTGCGCAGGTTAGATCAAATAGGCTTTTCACGCTGCTCCTTTTAAACCCTGGCTTAAGGCCATGTATAATGTTGGTTAAAGCAGCATTTTATATTTCAAAAAGAGGCTCTGCAACACTTTCAACACGTGTGAGCTGGTAAATATTCAAATGCTTGTCCACATTTGAATGCAGCATATTGATGAAAGTGTTACTTGTTAACATTAATGTATTAACTAACATGAAAAACAATACATGTATTTATTAATCTTTGTTAATGTTAGTTCATATAAATAAAATCATTCATTGTTCATGTTAGCTCACTGTGCATTTAACTATGTTAAACACAACTTGTGATTTTAATATTGCATTGATAAATGCTAAAATTAACATTAAGGTAATAATAAATGCTGCAAAAGTATTGTTCATGTTAATTAATGCGATCAGGTAATTTTAATTAATAAACCCTATTATCAAGTGTTACCATTTTTTTTAATTAATTTTTTTTTAAATGACAAATATTACATATATTATTTAATTGTAATAATTCAGGTTTGTAGTAATAATTATTTGATTTAATTCGATTGTAATAGTAGTTACAGTATAGAGAATAAAGCTTAACCTAATAAAATTAATTAAAATTCAAGTGCATTTATTTAAATATTATACTTTCTTATTGTAAAATTTCTAAACATATATAAAAAAAATTTACTAACTAATATTTTGAATCATTTTGAAGCTTATGAAAACATTCTGGGGGAAATATAATACAATAATATAAAACAAGTGATGCCTTATAGAAATGTTTTTTTTTACTTTTTTTTTTTTTTTGAGCCCCTCAGGCAGCTCCAAGTGTGTCACTACTAATACACAAGACAAAAATTCACAATGCATTTTCCTTTAACTTGATACGGTTGGCAAAAGTTACGTAAACATTCATTTCCCTTCAAAATAACAGTTCCTTCTTGTGGAATATCCTGAGGGTGCGTCAGACATATATATTTAAATTACGCTCCTTCGTACGTGATTGAGGCCAAAACTCTTCTGCGAATATTTTGTGAAAGTGTGTATGAGGAGCAGATTTTGAAATATGGAGTTAGCCCTTGACTGACTGATTTCTGTACCTGCGCTGGCAGGACAAACATCTCTGAGCTTTGCAGGGAACAGTTACATCAAATACAGAGTGACGGACGGTGATAGGAGCAGAGACATGAAGCTGGGCTTGAGAATCAGAACGCTCCACGGCCAAGGAGTCATCATGTATACACGCGCTGACCCCTGCACACTGCTCAAGGTCAGAAGGACACACATTATTGCATAGATTATGTGCACATTATTAAGCACGATTTTGTTACCTTTCAATTTTTTCATGTTTTTGAAAGACGTTTTTTATGTTAAGAGTTATTTATCGCAATTCAAAATAAGCCTATCCTATCATATTTTGTGCAATTTATTCAAGTGATGCAAAGCTGATTTTTCTGCATCATTACTCCAGTCTTCAGTGTCGCATGATCCTTCAGAAATCATTCAGTTATGCAGATTTTCTACTTGAGAAACATTTCTTTCTTATTATGTGCTCTATGTATATATAATGTATGTATACATGTATATATTGTTTTGCAAACACTTATGATTTTTCAACGGTGAGTCAAAAATAATTTTGAAAGCATTTATGCATTTTAATTATATAAATTATTTAAATAAAAAAGATTTTAAAAAAATTACCTTTTTTTTTTTTTTTTTTTTTTACTGATCTTTTAAATGGCTGTGTATCTGTAGTCACACATTTGCATTATTAAGCATACATAATTGTAGCTAATTAAAATTTATGTTAATTTCATCATCAAAAATGCAAATTTTTAATGGTTTTCTGTATAACATTATGCACTTAAGTAAATCAAATTCAATAATTACATTTGCATATACACAATGCACATATACACTATTAATAATACATACACTTATTTACTTAAAAAAAAAAAATAGTTAAATAGTATATATATATCTATATCTATATATATATATATATATATATATATATATATATATATATATATATATATATATATATATATATATATATATATATATATATATATATATATATATATATATATGCGCTATATATATATATGCATATAATATGTGTTAAAAAATAAAAAAGATTTTATGCTTGTTTTTTTTTTCAGATAGAGGAAGGGCGTCTGTGGTTCCAGATGGACTGTGACAACAGACTGGACATCCTGGGCATCTCTGGGCGTCCTATCAATGATGGGTCTTGGCATGCCGTGACCCTAGAGCTCACCAGCAACTACACTCTCCTTTCGCTGGATGACAGCTATGTAGAGCGCCGGCGTTCTGCGCGGGCCCCTGTCCGCATCTGGCCCCTGGCTGCAGATGGATCGCTGTTCTTCGGGGCTCAGGTGTTGCGCGGACCAGTGGGCAGAGGCGGCCAGAGGCCCCCGCGGGCACAAGAAGGCTTCCAGGGGTGCCTAGGGTCCATCATGCTGAACGGGAATGAGCTCCCTCTTCAGAATAAGAGGAGCCGGTATGCAGAGGTAGCTGGGCTGAGTGACGTGAAGCTAGGATGTGTTTTATACCCCGATCCCTGTCTCGGAGGACCGTGTCTGAATAGTGGTTCTTGTACAAAGCTACCCTCTGGTGGTGAGAAATAGAAAGCACATGCAACCATCAATGCGTCAGTTTTTCAGATTTTAGTGCTTAGCCTGAGAAGTCTTATTTCTCTTTGTATTTGTCCCAAGATTTTGCATGCAGCTGCCTGCCACAGTTCACAGGGTCCCGCTGTGAGATGGAGGTGACCTCCTGTGTGCCCTCACCTTGTCAGAACGGAGGTGATTGTAAGGCTGTGGGAAACACCTTCCTCTGCGGCTGCCTCAAAGGCTTCGCTGGACTCATGTGAGACATTTTATTTCATTATATACTCTTTGTAGGGTTTACCATAAATCTTGCATACATTTCAGACTTGAATAACTTTAGAGTGTCACACCACAGGCAGTTTGGTAGTAACTGAGAGAAATGATATCACATAAGATAAAATAAAAAAACAAAACAGTAGTGTTCAGTAGTATAATAATCTTAGTAATTTTCATAAATGTACATGCATACTACATAAATAAACATATGTAATATATTGCATGTAATATGGCAGCCAATTATTCTGAAAACAATGTCACAAAAATAATTAGTTCTCAGATATTTAGGTTTGCTAATTTATAAATATTTACATATGTATATCAATACATATACATTATTTTAGTGGTGTTACCCAATAGATTGACCCAATAGTCGTATTAAAAATATTGGCAATTCTAACAATTCTTAAGTACATTCTTAACTCAGAGAGAAAAAAAAAATATATATATATTCAGGGGTTGGACAATGAAACTGAAATGCCTGGTTTTAGACCACAATAATTTATTTGTATGGTATAGGGCCTCCTTTTACGACCAATACGGCACTGCCTTCAGGATACAATGTTTGAACCACTGGGTGCACATGGTCCTCCAGAATGGTTCGGTAGTCCTTCGCAGTGACATGCTCATCTAGCACAAGTAATATACCTAGAGAATGCCATGATATTGCAGCCCAAACCATCACTGATGCACCCAGTGAAGATGTGGGTGGAACAGTGAAGGTGGACTCATCAGAGAACAATACATGTTTCACATTGCCTACAGCCTAAGATTTTTGCTGCTGGCACCATTGAAACTGATGTTTGGCATTGGCATGAGTGACCAAAGGTTTGGCTATAGCTGCCCAGCCATGTAAATTGACCCTGTGGAGCTCCCGACGGACAGTTTTGGTAGAAACAGGAGAGTTGAGGTCTACACTGAATTCTGCAGTGAGCTGGGCAGCTGTGGTTTTATGTTTTCTGGACACAATCCAGGTTAGCACCCAGACATCCCTTTCAGACAGCTCCACAGTTACTCCTGTTGGATGTGGTTTGTCCTTCTTGGTGGTATGCTGACATTACCCTGGACACAGTGGCTCTCGATGCATCACAAAGACTTGCTGTCTGGGTCACAGATGCACAAGACTTGCACCAACTATTTGTTTTATTTTGAATTCCGATGTGTCACCCATAATGTTGTGCGCATTGCAATATTTTAAGCAAAACTGTGCTATTACTCTGCTAATGAAACCTTCACACTCTGCACACTCTCCAACAGGCTGCTCAAACACAGCCATGAAACCTCCAACACTAAATAGGCCAGTGTTTCAATTTTTTTATTGTTCAACCCCTGTGCATATATGTAAGAGTTCAGATGCAACAGTCTTTAAGTGCTGTTTGATTTTTTTCTAAAATTAGCATTTTTATCAGGCTCCTATGTTTTTGTTCAGTTATTTCACATAAATGGCAATGAAAAGAACCTAATCATTGCCATTAAAGTGAAATTATTGAACCTACACACAGGAGCCTGATAAAAATGCTCATTATAGAAAGACATTTTAAACGGCACTTAGAGGCTTCTCACACACACACACACACACACGTTTCCATGTTTTATGGGGACTCTCCATAGGCGTAATGGTTTTTATACTGTACAGAGTATATGTGTTATTGCTCTACACCTAAACCTACCCCTTACAGGAAACTACTGCCATTTTTAGATTTTCAAAAAATTAAATCCTGTATTTTTTATAAGCTTGTTTCCTCATGGGGACCTAAAAGAAAATATCCCCAAAAGGTTCAAAATTGACCGGTGTTCCTATCCTTGTGGGGACATTTGGTCCCCATAACGTGACAAATACCAGGTGCACTCTCACACACAACCACACACGCACCGAATATGGTAATTGATCAAAAAACTGTAATTCATATCAATAATAATTTTTTAAAAGTAAAGTTTTGTATTATATTTGACAGTTAATGTGGTTTCTGATCACCAAAACGTCCATTATTGTTTAGCTTTAAAAGGTGTTTTTTTCATTTTAAATAATATATATGAAAAAGAACATTTTTCCTCTGACAATCAAAAACAATCACAACTGTGCTAATGATTTTTATATATTCGTTATTTAAAATTGTTTTGAGATTTAATTGCTCATAGATGGATTTTATGCTTATTTTCTCCCAAAACATAATCATGGGGCATAATCACATGCTTAACAAAAGCAAAACATTTAAAGGACCTTTTTTTTTTTTTTTTTTTTTTTTACAATCAAACAGTTTAACGGTCAATGTCATTTCTGAGGAAAAATAGTTTGTCTTCTGGAGCAGAATTGGTAACCAGCAGCTTACTTTAATCACGCTCTCTTCTGAATGTCATTACACTTAGCGTTCACCTGCTGTTTTCCATCTCAGACCTTGATTGTACACTGTAAAATAGGTATGATGTTTGCTTGCGTTAATTAGACCTTTCTCACTAATTACTAAAGTCGTTTAATAAATAAACAACATGTCTTTAGAGCAATCCATCAAAAATCCCATTAAGACTTCTCTAATCTTTCTTTTTTTTTAATGCAGGGTTAGTTTTTTTCTCCACTAGAGGGTGCTGTTGTTTCTTTTTCAAGGCAAACCTGAACCTACACTGAACAACCCGATCGCCAAACGTGGGATACTTGGGACCTGTGCCCTTTTCCTCTCTGTCCTTTTATAAAGTGGGGAGAAAGTAATGAAAATCTAATTGCTTTATATAACTACTATATATCTACTTTCTCTGCTTTACCAGCTGTGTCATTACATTACACAATACAAACAACCCTCTCATTATGCTCTCTTATGCTCGCTTGAGAGGTTCGTTGAACTTTCTCGTACTCGAGAGTACGTATAAAGAGTTCTCTGAGCAACCGATCGTCACGTATTCGCAGTTTGCAGCACAGAGGGGAATTCAGCTAAATGTGAAAATTTATGAATCTTAAAAGGCAACAAGAAGCCCCATTCTCTCAGCTTCTGAGAACTAATTAGATAATGAGAGAAACGCTAAGGCTGTTTTCACTTCAGAATAGCAATATTCTTCTACTTCATGCGGTTTATAGTTTAGAGTGTTTAGTGTGTTCGCAAAGATGCATTAAATTGATTATTAGCGCTAGTAAAGACCTTTTCAAAATATTTTTATTTCTGATAAGTGCTGTTCTTTTGAGTCATAAAAAAACCCCCTGAAAAAAAAGCATCACAAATGAAACAAAATAAAGCAGCACAATGTTTTCAACGTTGGAAATTATTACTAATATGCATATTAGAATAATTTCTAAAGGTTTATGTGGCGCTAGAGACTAAAGTAATCACTGCTGAAAATTCAGCTTCGCAGGAATAAATTACAAAATAAAAAAGGTTTATTTAAATGCTAATAAAATTTCATAGTAATTTTAATACTAATAATATTTAATATGGAGAATTTTACGTCTAAAAAATACACTAAAAGGTGTGTGTGTGTGTGTGAATGCAATATGATTTCTGTCATACTGCATCTGGCGGGTTGGCATTGTCATGTGATCTGCATAATCACAATTTTACAGTTCTGCACCATTTATGAACATAACAAAGGCTCTCCCGTGACTTCCTCTGATAGCAAGAATTTCTTTGGATGCACATTTGTTCAGAAGTAATAGGTCATTTATCATCAGCTTTTCTAGAAACGCAAACGTAATTATGCGAGGTACTGCTTTCCACTTCATATTTAGGACTGTATGCCGGTATAGTCTCCCACAATGCATTTGACTTGCCCCTTCACTTACAGAGAGATGAATGAATGTAATATTTAATAATCCCATTAAATCCCATCAATCAGAAGATGTAATTAAGATTAGATTAAACCGAAGAAGGAAAGATAACAATTTTCCCCTACAATGTAGCATGCAGTTGTTTAAAATACATAATCACAAATAATCATTTTTAAAAGGATACTAGAATGAGTCAATATTAATATATATATATATATATATATATATATATATATATATATATATATATATATATATATATATATATATATATATATATATATATATACGCCATTGTCTTATGGTTTTATTCGAATATTGTCTTATTGATTTATTCAGCTTTTACATTACACTTTTTTTTTCAGTTGACCATTAGGACTGGTTTTATTTTACTTACTAAAATAAACCCCCCGACCATTTGAGCACTTTTTAGAAGTTTTTGAAGCGTCAGATTTTGGGTTACTTCCACGAATCATATAAACTCCCAGAAAAAGTTTACTCTTCTAAAAATCTTAATTTGTGTTTGTCTAAAAAAAAAAAAAAAAAAAAAAAATCAAAAACATCTGGAATAGTTGAATAAATGTTATTTTTTGCCTAGAGTATAGCTTCAACCAAGTCGAACTCGCACCTTCTTGGAAGTCTCTAGTAATCCTGAAGAGCTTGATTACCTGCATCAGGTGTGTTTGATTAAGCTTGGAGCTAAACTCAGGCCCTCCAGGGATTGAGTTGAGACCACCGCTTTAAAGAACAGTTTGCTATGTATACAGTAATAACCTAGTATTTCCTTCCCAGCAGTCTGACTATCCTTCTGTCCACAGATGCGACGAGGATGTGAACGAGTGTGAGAGGGAGGAGTGTGAGAACGGAGGGGCGTGTGTGAACACGTTCGGAGCCTTCTACTGTAACTGCACCACGGGCTTCGAGGGTCAGTTCTGCGGCCAGCCGTCTCAGGATGTCCCGGACACTCAGGCCGAGGCCCTGTCGTACGTCGGACCGGGGGAGATCATCGGCATCGGCGTATTGCTCTTTGTGGTGTTGGTTCTTCTGACCCTGCTGGCCGCGTTCCGCAAGAAAGTCCTCCGGAAGGACTGGAGCCGCGGGGAGGCGGTGGGCATCTCCACGGAGAGCAACTACATGCTGCAGAAGACGGGTGTGGGAGCGGAGGGCATCGAGTTCAAAGCCGTACGGGTCAGCGGCGAGTGTCGCGCCAGCCTCTACAGGAACGACAGCGCAGGAGGGCCGCCGCAGGTCATGGTGCGGCCCACAGCCTACACGCTTCCCCACTGCCAGGGAATCCCTCGAGGGGACACGGAAAAGACGGATGGAGGGCTGGCCACCCTCTCCTGCCCTCCGCAGATGAGCACCTTCCAGATGGATCCGCCACACATCCTCGGGATGCCGCGGAGAGGCGTGGCCGTCTGCAGCGTGGCGCCCAATCTCCCCCCGTCTATCTCACCAAACCTTTCTGAACGCAGCCCGATCCGCAAGCCTCCGTGGGAAGAGGAAGACGAGGAAGAGGACGATGACGATGAGGACAGCGCCACGGAGCATCAAGTCCAAGCTCTGGAGTGGGAAGACAGGGGTTATCACGCGGACCGAGAGGAAGCGTACAGAGCCGAGGGTAATGAATTGGCGCACACACTTTCCGCTCAAGCCAGATCAAACGGAGGATAACAAAACTGCAGCGACTCCGTAACTCCACGTGGACAATTAAATGTGTGGATGAGATTATACATATGCACCACAGGCTCCATTCAGTAATGTGTGATGGAGTGTAATTACCTTCCAGATAACACACAAAAGGAGAAAGCAAAACATTTAGAGTGTATCTTCAAACGGTAACATCCATCTGGATTGTGATAAATGCTATGCATAATGCGTTAATATATATTAAAAAATAGCTGGGTTTGAATCGAATCTCCTTTCCCAATGAGTTTCTTTTTTATTATTTTTTCGTATTGAGCCTTCTTGCTGTTTTTTTTTCCGCTTTTTTATATTGGCTCCATCATGAAAATTGACCAGGGATTCATAAATTGTTTCACAACAGACCAGATTATAGTAATCAGAACCATCTGCTGTGCTGTATTGTAGCACGAAATAGGCCAACAGGAGCCTTTCTCCTCATAAAATATTTAACAGTCTGGCCGTGTAGGTTGGCAGCTAGTACATATGTGAGGGTGATTATTTCAGTTACGCGTTATCTAGGTGTTATCTAATGTAAGTTTTTGTGTTCTTAAGTGGATAACCTTGGTCTTGTTAGTGTTTTCTTCAAGCAGAAAGCATTTGTCATGGGCTGGTTGCTTGCTTTTGCAATCTGGGATAAATATAGGACGGATATTATTGCTCTTTCACTTTAGCAGATTTGAAAGATTTTTATGCCGTAGAGAGTATTAAGCTGTAAATGCGGGTTTGTTTGTGCGTGTCTGGGTTTTGGATATTAGATGTCTGTTTGGTAATGAAAATGGGCCAGTAGTTCAGACTCGACATGGCTATGTTTTCACTGGCTTAAAAAAAAAAAGATATATGTGTTTCTTGAGCACCATTGCAAAAATGAATTGCATGATAAAATATATCAAAATAGAAAATAGTTTTTTATAATATTTTTTGCAATAATATTTCACACCATTATTTAGATTTTGTTGTGTTTTTCCTTCAAATTTATGTACCCTTAGTAGCGTGTGTGTGTGTGTGTGTACATGCATGCAACCACACACACACACACACACACACACACATATATATATATATATATATATATATATATATATATATATATATATATATATATATATATATATCTCTATATATATATAATTTTTTTAGTTTTAACATAGTTTTTATCATGGGGTGAGAATTCTACAGCACAGCTTTATGTATTTGCATGTGTGTGTGTGTGTGGGAGTGTATAAGAATGCACTATTGTATTCTTCTGCAGAAGCTGGAAATGCACCAGAAGAGGTCACCTGCTTCTCCGACAGCAGCACGAGCGAGGCACACTCCCTCAGGTCCTTCCAGTCCGATTCCTGCGACGACAACGGTGAGATGCATGCATTACAAGCCCCAAAGTCCTTAACGCACCCTCCAAACAACCTCCAAAAACTTTCTCGGCTCAAAGGATGTTCAAAAAGTTTAACTGTGGAAAAGTTCAGCTAATCGAATTTAAGGTGGACTTTTTGGAGCATCTTATCCTGTCATGTTTTAACCATTCCTGTGAGCATACATAAACATTTCCCAAATCTCAAAGGTCCCACAAAAATCAATTGGCCAACACTGCAATTTTTAAATCTTTTTGAATAAACCACAGAGCAATTACATAAAATATTGAATAAACCCTATGCGTTGATTTATCTTGTTGTATAAGCCTGGTCTCTTTGCGCTTATTAGCTCTTTGTATTAGTCAGCCTTGATACGCTAAATAGTGCTGTCGGTTGATTAAGAAAAACTCTTTACATACAGAAAATGATATGTAATGGTGGAATTTTGTGATAAGAGATGGTATTCAGTGACTAACAGGAGCAGTTTCAGATTTATGTTTCTCGAGGTTAGTTTATATTATTTAGGAAGGTGTTTTGCTCCAAAAACAGCAGTATCTTTCTTGTGATTGATGGACAGAAATGAGTTGTTCATCAATTATTTCATGACACTGACACGTTAAGGGGTGAGTCGAGGGGAAATTGTAATCGCAACTGATTTCAAAATTTTGGAAGAATATAAAAGGAAAAAAAATATATAATATTTTAAACTGGGGAGTTTTTGAACTGTAGAGTAATCTTTCATGTGTTGTTATTAAGACCATTTTGCTTCTCCATTTAATGGCCCCTTTAACTGCATATTGAATGAAGGTCAGCTTCACTGATACTATTAATACTTTTTTTATTCAATTTCTGGGGATAAAATTAGCAGTTATAGCAATTCAACATTACATTATAATTAGCAAGAAGTATAAAAAGCCATCATTTTTAACATTTTACTATGATTTACTGCAAGTTATTAGATTTGTAATTATTAACAATTACAGAACATTATTTTAAAAACTTTTAATTTAGGAGAACTTAATAAACAGTATCCATTAACTCGTTATAATAAACACATTTAGTCTTTTTTTTATAGTGTATTTTGTACTTTGTCAGCTCTCTGAGATTTATTTTATTTTCATGATAGAGTTAATTTGCAAAAAAACGATTTCATTGCGCATTTGAATTAGACTTCAGTTGGGTTATTGGACCAGGCTCAAAATAAATAAAAAAAATAGCTAACTAACACAGTTATCTGTTTTTTCACATAGTGTTCTGAAGCCCTATGATAGCTTTTGAGCGATGAACTCCAATTTGAGTCACTTCCTGCATTTATATACTAAAGAGACCACAAACACATGCATCATTATCACATTGACCTATACACGTACTCTCACGCACACACCTGTATTATAATGACCTAATCTCAGGCAGTGCTAACTGATTATTCCATTCACCTAATTAAGATGACTTGCGTTGTCTGATCTTTCCAAAAGGAAATCATGAGGATTAGTAATAACCCTACCCTGCTTTAACAAAGTGAAAGCCTGAATAGGTCAGAGCAGTAATTACAATCCATCTGCCTTTGATATGCTTTCCAAACCTCATTGCTATCGTGACTCAGTAATGTAGTATCACTTCGGCTGTACAAAATAAATGGCAGGCTGACACATCAGAGTTCCTCTTGCTTCTGTTTAGCAGATTTGATGATGCTGGAGGATTACAACCGGGTCATAGTGTTTTATATAAATGCTTATGTAAGGTTTTCAATGAGTGTTTGATGTTTGTTTGAAGTGTTTGATCATCGATTCAATTGTTTCCTGACATTTTACACTTGGTTGTGCCCTAGCTTCCATAGTGACGGTGATACGACTGGTGAACAATGCAGTGGACAGCATAGAAAATGAAGGTATGACTCAATTTCTGTTACATGACTGAGCGCCTCGTGACAGTGTACTGAGAAATGTTGGCAAAATGGACTATTGATCTTTCTCTTCATAATTTTGTCCAGTCCTCTTTCTTTCATTCTTTATTTATTTCATTTTATTCATCTATCTGTCCATCATCCATCCATCCATTCTTATTATGATCTATCTATCTATCTATCTATCTATCCTTTATTTTTATTTATTCATTCATTCTTAAATATTATTTTTGCATTATCTATCTATCTATCTATCTATCTATCTATCTATCTATATATATATATATATATATATATATTTATTCATTCAGTCAGTCTGAATGAATAATTTTTCATTCAAAATCATTTACACATTATTGCTGAAATGATACGTTTTAAATAATTTGTATAATATTACATATAAAAATATTTTTTTGGACTGTTTCTATACACATGCAACCCTTGATTTTAATAATGTATTCAATTTTTAAATGACATCAATCAATTTTAATGTGATTTTCTACTTAAAATATATACAAATATTTCAGAATTAAAAAAAAAAAATATTACCATGTTATGGCATATTATTTAGAAATGTTGTAGTCACCATTGCAAAATAAACCCAAGTCATCGAGGCGAAGCAGAACTTACTGCTTATTAGATGGCTTCTAGGCAAATAAATAAATAAATGGATGTGAAATATTGATTTGTGGTGAAAGTATTTTATTGTGTGAGAAGAAAGAAATGTATAGAGTGATACTAGAGACATCCAGCACTACAAGGAAATCGGTTGCCTGGATACAACCGTTTAGCATCATTATAGAAGAAAAACTGACCATGCAACTGACAGAATGAAATATAGAGCTGTAGAGTCAAGTAGAGTGCCACGTAGTAATATTTTATAGTATTATTCAGTTTAAATGCTAGAGGGATAAACCGCGCTGCATGAAAAGCTAAAGGTGAAGTCCCAGAGCACAGGAACTGAAGTGTCCATTCACGCAGGAGTTCAGGTCACGCTGGACAAAGCAGGATTAGAGCCGTTAATTAAACCCCACATCTCTGGACTCGAATAAAACCGAGGTTTAGATTCGCATTTTAGTCACTCACATAATCCAGTTGCATTGAAAAGCTGAACTATTTAGTTAGTGAAGAACAGCATCCCCGCACTCCGTGGCTCAGCTGCAGTGACCTGTTTTTTGAGGCTCACCAGAACCAGTCTCTAATTAAACCTGCCCTAGACCAAAGCTGTTTCCAATCAGTGCGAAAACAAGCTGTTTGCTTAAGAGTCTCACACTCTATGGTAATTTCTGCTGTCTGTGGAGTTCTCAGCTCCACCTTCTTTCTCAGAGGTCTGGATGAAAGTGGACTGTTTTTGTTGGTTATGCTAAACAGCACAATGTGATTTATCCAAGTAGGACATGTTCCTGGATCAACAACTTTTTTGGGTCTTGGACCAGCATTCTTAAACTTTTAAAATGGGTAAACTTTTAGTTGTTGCTTATTCATTTCTATTTGTTATTCCGTTTATTACTATTACTGTATTAATTGCTAATTCTAAATACCTTAATTAATATTTATATTTAAATTTTATATATTATAAATATAACAGAAATATAATGATTTTATATATAGTTTTATATTAATTAAAAATTAGCAATTTTTAAAATCAGATTAATTTAATGTTAGAACTGCCTTAATAACTTTTACTATTTATTGTTATTGCTATTATATTCATTACATTTTATAAATAACTGGTGTAACCTAATCTAGTCTAAGTTATCTTAAATAATTGAATCTGCATGTGCATTTAAAATGGAAAATGTACACATATTTTACAAATATAATATTTTAATCTAATTTTGATATTTTTTATCAAATATCAATTATTTAGTTTTAGTTGAATTAAACAATAATTAAAAAAATTTCAGCAGTTTTTTCATATATTTCAGTTATTATATAAATATTTCCATTATTACTATTTAATTAAAATAATATATAAACAAACATATGTATTTTAAATGTATACACTTAAGTCAATTTATATCTCTTACACACACTTTATTATTAATTGTAAATATTTTAAAAATAATTTTATTTTTAATCAAATATGAATTTGTTTAATTCAAATTTAAACCCTTGAATAATCATAATTTTCAGTAGTTATATACTGCTCATTTATACAAGGATGTTGAGTAAGTCTGGCTAAACATAAGTAGTGATACATGGTGTGTTTTCCTCTTCTCCTAACAGTTGCAGGTCTGGGCGACGTGCAGCCTCACAGTACCACCTGTGAGTCCCCTTTGTTTGGTTTATTGTTCCATTTTACTTATATAACTCTTCCTCCCTATCACCTGGTCAGACATATTTCTAAACCTTTACATGCAACCCATAAAAACATTCCATCTTGAATATTTCATCAACCATGAACAGGTTGATTGTTCTAACTGTTTTGTTTTGGCTCTTGTTTATTTGTTTCCATCTCATTAAAACTCTCCCCCTGAAACATTTTTCATTTTATGTCTCTACACAGCAAGCCCACACCTCCACTGTGAGGATGAGATATGCGTGGAATTCGTCAAAGAGTATTTTATGAATAGTAAGAGCTCATATCTTGATTAACTGTACTAAACCACAGATCTTTTGTATTCAGACATCAAGGTCCCATGACAGTTTGCATTTTCTTCTCACTTGAAGTAAACTGTTTTCCAAAACAAATTTGAGAAAAAAGAACAAAACAAAACAAATTATCTATCTATCTATCTATCTATCTATCTATCTATCTATCTATCTATCTATCTATCTATCTATCTATCTATCTATCTATCTATCTATCTATCTCTCTCTCTCTCTCTCTCTTTCTTATTGTTCTTGTATTTTGTGGATAATAGGAGACATTTTTTAATCAGTTTAATGTGTATTTTCTGAATAAATAATAATTATGTGTTAACATAATTCAAATAAAATAAATAAATGTGACCCTGGACCACAAAACCAGTCATAAGTTGTTGTTTTTTTTTATACACCATCTGAAATCTAAACAAATAAGCTTTACGTTGATATATGAAATTTAATGTTGTCCAAATGAAGTCCTTAGCAACGAATATAATATAATAATCATAACTTTTGATATATTTATAATAGGGAATTTCAAAATATTTTCATGGAACATGATCCTCACATCTCTGGACTCTGTGTATCCTAATGATGTTTGGCATAACAGAAAAATGATTAATTTTGACATAATAACACCCTTATATTGTTGGCTACAAATATATTTGTGCTACTTGTGACTTTACGGTTTTGTGGTCCAGGGTCACTAATAATAATATTAATAATAATAAAAATAAATTAATAAAAAAATAGCTTATAATAATAATATAGTACATTTAAAGTATATATAGTATATAGTAGTATATATATAAAAACAAAAAACACAAGTACAAGTTAAGCTGAAAAAACGGTTTTCAATATTGCTTGAGCACAAAATCTTCATATTAGAATAACTTCTGAAGGGTCATGTGAGGCTGAAGTGTAATGTCTGCTGAAATAGTGTGAAAACTGGATAAAGATATATTTTGAATACAATAAAGTCTTTTACTTTTTTTAGCTGCTTATACTTGGGCACTTTGTGATACTCATATCCTGGCATTTATTTTCCAGCCTACCAATGGCAAACCTCGGAGTGGCTTGACACATGTCTCCCAGGACTGGAATCATCGCCTCGAGACCGGACCCCTACACCACCACCTCCACCCCTCCCTGCTCCTCCACCTCCCCTGACCCCTACGCGGCTGGGCGGCACCCCTCTCCGTCTGGGCGGCAGTGTGCGGTTGGATGGCAGCACCCTATCACTGCAGACTGGCTACCCGTTACGACGATACCAGGGCCAGAGGGATTTCCACACATCTCTAACCCTGGACGACAACAACTCGCCTGTGTATGAAGAATACCGTCACCCGGATCACTACGACAACGGCTCTACTGTTCACCCGCTGGGTTTTAGTGAGGGCCGATCCAGACCCGACTATCATCACTCCAGCCAGTACCTGCTCTCTCACCCTCCCCTGCTGGCCTGGGAGGAGCGTCCCCGTGTCTGGGAGGACACGCACCCTTTCGGCAGCCAGCAGGAGATCGACAGACTGGGCAGGATTTCGCTTCGGGCTCAACGCTTGCGCAGTCAGAGCCCAAAGACTTCTTTCTCAGGCATGAGAGAGTATTACTGACTGTTAACAAACACTCCTTGATTATACTGGACGTGTGTAACGCAGCTCTAAGTGAACGGAAACATCCTGGTAAGTTTTAAATCTGAAAGTGCACAGTGGATAAAGTTATCGTCTCGCAAAAGAAAAAGTTGACTATGAATCATCGAAATAAGTCATATTTAAAATGAATCCGAAGCTGTTTTAATGTCGACATCAACATGAAACGATAGCATTTTGCCCGCCCACTTGTTTCCCTTTTCACGTTGGTCTGAAGAAAAATGCTAATTCGTTGTTTGCCACTAGGTGCCGCTTTTGGAGCATTAAAAGTAGCGGTTTCCCTGGCAACGCTTTATCAGGCAATACGGCTGTGATTAATTAAAAATAAGACCAATTGGACTAATTGCTGCAGATAAGCTTTCGTTGTTTGCCACGCATGCATTAAAAGTAGCGGTTTCTGGCAACGCTTTATCAGGAACTTGGAAAAATGAATCATTAAACAAATCATTAAACAAATCATTCGGGGGTCGAAGAAGGTAAAACTAAATGCATATTGTAAGATAATGAAAGTGTTTTTTGACCTTGCATGCATGTCAACCTGTTGTTGGGGACCATAATAGGGGCACTTTAAAAGAATATTTCACCTGGAAACGAGGACTCTGTCATCACTTACTCAACCTCATGTCGTTTCAACTTATACAGCTTTCTGGTGTAGAGCACAAAAGATATTTTTAGTGAAGTCCAAAACAGTTGGATTGGAGATCCAAAATGCAATGGACTTTATTTTGAAGAATGAATAACTATATAATTCAAAATATCTTATATGTTTTTTCCAGAAAGTCGTACAGGTTTGGAATCACGTGAAGGACAGTAAATGTTCGTTTTTGGGTGAACTGTATTTTAACTAGATGTGTGTGAGAGCATTATTAACTCCTACTTTTCCACAAGCGCATCTAAAAAGTTGATGATGATTAGGTGATTAGGGTTTGTATACTTGGCATGCTACTGTGTTTGAGAAACCACATATTTTATTGATGAAGTCCACTTACAGCGGTGCTTCTCAACCGGGAGGCCTCAGCTAACTTACGAGGGGGTCTCTATATGACCTCAAAAGATTTAAAACCAACATACAGTTCTTTGAGCCTCTCTGGATTCCTACAGTCTTAGAGAACATGGCTATATGAGGCTATTTTAAAAGTGTTATTTCTGGAAAAATACGTAAATGCTTAAATTGCCATTAAACTATTATTTTATCCTGTAGAAATTGAATAAAACGTTTAATAAAAACTAGTCGTAGGGCCTCTGGAACGTTGCCGTGGACAAAGGTGAAAGAGGTTAAGTACCGCTAATATTTATGACTAAGGAGGAGCGAATCTTCCAAGTACGTCTTTGAACAGCCAGTGTTTTGCTGTGAAAACTGTCTCAAGAGACGGAGGAAACCTGCTTCATTCCATGGACTATATAGAAGCTGTGGAGAAAAACAAGCTCATGTAACTACACTTTTGTCGAAGCTTCAAGGTTTGTAATGTATGCATACTCAAAATGATTCCAGGAATGAAAGCACACAGGTGCATTTTACATAAATGAAGAGCTGTTTATGTAGAGCTGTTTGTACACATGACAATCTCTCATCGCACATCTGGCATTTTAGTGTTTTGCTGTTTATGCTGCTGTTTTTGTGATTTTGATTTAGTTTAGACGGGAGCAGTTTTGACACTTCAGAAACATCTGTTAAATGTTTAGAATGTTATAGACGTACTGTAACTTAAAGTTTTTATTAAGGTTGTTGCTACAAAAGGGACATTATGCTTATTATATTCTTAATATAAGCTTATTAAACGCTTATAATATGTTTTCCTTCATCCCCAGTAGCAGTTGCCCAATATAATATATACAGTATAAAAATCATACTGAAAATCAAATTCTTGGAGTTTGGCATAAATATTTTTTAGTTTGTCCTTGATTAAATATTTTAGATATTTTTAATACCTCGTTTTAGTGATCACGCATAGACTTATTGAAATTCTATTTGTAATTTTTATTTATTTTTTTATTGTTTTTATAGCACAGAGTCATTTTACATGGCATGATAAGCAAATAGCAAAAAGCATGAAGAGTGTTTTTATTTAATTTTATATTTAGTTTGTTTCTTTAAACAAACCAGAGAATATTTTATTAAAGCAATAAACCTGATTATTTTAATGGTTTCAAGATGACCCTGTGGGTCAGCGGTTCTAAAGATCTGTGTTGTGCTCATAAATGTTAATATTGTCCATTTAATGTGTAGAAATCACCTTGTATGTATGAATTAAACGTACTGTCCAGTGTAAAATAAAAAGTAACTAATGTACAGCTATCTTTATATATTATTTTTTTACATTGATTTAACGAGGAATACCGAATATATCTCAATCGTAAAGATGTTTTGGCACAAATTCTCATCACGTAATCTTTTCATGGCTATAAGATTAAGCCACATGTACGTAATTCTTCTAAGACAGAAGCTTCTGTTGTCTGAAAAACTCCCAGTTCCTTTATGCAAATTTATGTGACTTTACAATTGATGAAAATTTCTACTCCTGATTGACACTTAATTGAACAGTTAGACCGACGTTATCACACATAATGAGCTAAACAAATCTTTGCACAAGCCAATCTTCCCCGTGCGCAACAGAAAGCCACAAGAGTACAGTTGAAGATAACAGCGGTATACACGATGTTCCAGTTTTTTTTTTTTTATACAGTAGTTACATCATTGTTTGTGTTCCGTCTTTTGTGGAAGAAGTGCACAAAAGGCCGCTCCTGTTGAACGCGAACAATTTAAGACACTCTAGAATTTCCAAATGCATTATTTTTTGCGTTTAAAGAGACAACTGTACTGGAGACGACACAATCCGATTGCATGATCCAAAGCTTGTTTATGGGCAAGGTTCCAGGAATCCGGTTTATGTGATCGAAACATAATGACGCTTTCATTTCTGGCCCTTTTCTCTTTGTTGTACGGGGACTTCTCCAAGATTGGTTTCATCAGAGATGAGGTTTTGTAAACACCCAGTGTTTTTTTTTTTGTTTTTTTTTGTGCTTTTATGTTGTGGGTGTATCAGCGTGACTGCTCTTTCTTTTGAAGTTTTGAAGACTGTTCAAAACTGCAGTAAAAAATACTTTGTGTATTAACTTTTGTAAATTAATTCATACCCGAGTCAGTTAGGTGGCAGATTAGAAAAATGGGTTATGGCCAGCTGAACTTGCATTCATCTCCCGACTCTCATGGCATAAACGTACCTGGGTGCACTTTTTTAGCGAGACACTAATTATTTACCAACAAGTACATATCACTGCAGTTTCCAAAATAAATTATTAAAGGCATTAATTGTCATTTTCTCACAATTGCTCGAAGAATATCATGTTATGGCTTCGAAACAATACTAATATGGCGGGATATTTGAAAAGGAAGGCTTTTAAACGTTAGCATCACACATATCCAGCTTCATATCTGTGGATTATTATAGACAGGAGGTTTATTCAGTAGCTCACGGAGTATAGAGATGTACTTGAAAAGCGAGGAGCTCCGGTTTGAATCCTGTGCATCTACAGTCGACAAAACAGTTCAAATCTGCATAAAAGGGAGCTGAATTGACTTGGTTGCATCAACAAATGCCTTTTTATATCGGTTTAGCATTTGTCGGTATGCTTAGGGTTGGATTTGGTGTAGGGTATATTTCCAACATGATAGAGTTTTTAACAACAGTCCATGAATATTTCGATTCTGAACCACTATAAAGCATATCTGTATCAGCGTAATAAAAAAGTGCCAGGC